>NC_141669.1:67895000-68312500 GCF_028749965.1 Puma concolor | reverse complement strand
CATCTTGAGGTATGATCCTTCTATCACTACTTTCTTGAGGGTTTTTATCAAGAAAGATGCTATATTTTGTCAAATGCTTTCTCTGCATCTATTGAGAGGATCATATGGTTCTTGTCCTTTCTTTTATTGATGTGATGTATCACTTATTGTTTTGTGGATATTGAGCCAGCCCTGCATCCCAGGTATAAATCCCACTTGGTCGTGGTGAGTAATTCTTTTAATGTCTTATTGGATCCAGTTGGCTAGTATCTTGTTGAGGATTTTTGCATCCATGTTCATCAGGAAAATTGGTATATATTTCTGCTTTGTAGTGGGGTCTTTGTCTGGTCTTGGAATCAAGGTAATGCTGGCTTATGAAGCTGGCTTATGAATGAGTTTGGAAGTTTTCCTTCCATTTCTATTTTTTGGAACAGCTTCAAAAGAATAGGTGTTAACTTTTCTTTAAATGTTTGGTAGAATTTCCCTGGAAAGCCATCTGGCCCTGGACTCTTATTTTTTGGGAGATATTTGGTTATTAATTCGATTTATTTACTGGTTATGGGTCGTTCAAATTTTCTATTTCTTCTTGTTTAAGTTTTGGTAGTGTATATGTTTCTAATAATTTGTCCATTTCTTCCAGATTGCCCAATTTATTGGTGTATAATTGCTTACAATATTCTCATATTATTGGTTGTATTTCTGCTGTGTTGGTTATGATCTCTCTTTCATTCTGTCTTTATTTATTAAAAAATTATTTTAATGTTTATTTACTTTAGAGAGAATGAGAGAGACAGAGGTGTGAGTGGGTGAGGGGCAGAGAGAGGGAGACACAGAATTGGAAGTAGGCTCCAAGCCGTCAGCATAGAGCCTGATGTGGGGCTTGAACTGACAGACCATGAGATCATGACCTGAACTGAAGTCGGATGCTTAACCGACTGAGCCACCCAGGTGCCCCTCCTGTTTCATTCTTGATTTTATTTATTTGGGTCCTTTCCTTTTTCTTTCTGATCAAACTAGCTAAGTTATCAATTTTGTTAATTTTTTCAAAGAACCAGCTCCTGGTTTCATTGATCCATTCTACTGTTTTTATTTTGGTGTCGATAGCATTGATTTTTGTTTTATTCTTTATTATTTCCCATCTTTTGGTGGTTTTGGGTCTTATTTGTTGTTCTTTTTCCAGCTCTTTAAGATGTAAGATTAGGCTGTGTATCTGACACCTTTCTACCTTCTTTAGGAAAGCCTGGATTGCTGTATACTTCCCTCTTTTGGCCATCTTTGCTGTGTTCCTGAGGTTTTGGGCTGTGGTGTTATCATTTTCATTGGCTTCCTTGTACTTTTTAATTTTCTCTTTATCTTCTTGGTTAGCCCATTCATTCTTTAGCAGAATGTTCTTTAGTCTTCAAGTATTTGTTGTCTTTCCAAATTTTTTTGTGTGGTTGATTTCGAGTTTCATAGTGTTGTAGTCTGTAAATATGCATGGTATGATCTTGATCTTTTTGTGCTTGTTGAGGGCTGATTTGTGCCCCAATATGTGATCTATTCTGGAGAATGTTCCTTGTGCACTCAAAAGGAATGTGTATTCTGCTTCAGGGTGAAATGTCCTGAATATATCTGTTAAGTTCATCTGGTACAGTGTGTAATTCAAAGCCATTGTTTCCTTATTGATTTTCTGTTTAGATGATCTGTCCATTACTGTAAGTGGGGTGTTGAAGTCCCCTAGTATTATGGCATTATCATCAAAAAGTTTCTGTATGTTTGTGATTAGTTGGGTTCTTCCATGTTGGGGGCGTAAATGTTTACAACTATTAGATCTTGGTGGATAGACCCCTCAATTATGATATAATGACCTTCTTCCTGTCTTGTTACAGTCTTTATTTTAAAATCTAGATTGTCTGATAAGTATGGTTACTTCAGGTTTCTTTTGGTGGCCATTAGCATCATAGATGGTTCTCCATCTCCTTACTTTCTTTTTTTTTTTTTTAATTTTTTTTTTCAACGTTTATTTATTTTTGGGACAGAGAGAGACAGAGCATGAACGGGGGAGGGGCAGAGAGAGAGGGAGACACAGAATCGGAAACAGGCTCCAGGCTCTGAGCCATCAGCCCAGAGCCCGACGCGGGGCTCGAACTCACGGACCGCGAGATCGTGACCTGGCTGAAGTCGGACGCTTAACCGACTGCGCCACCCAGGCGCCCCTCCATCTCCTTACTTTCAACCTGCATGTATCTGTAGGTGTAAAATGGGTCTCTTGTAAACAGCATATAGATGGATCTTGTTTTCTTATCTGTTATTCTGTTACCCTGTAACAGAATCTTTAGATTGGAGTGTTTAGTCCATTGATGTTTAGAGTGAGTACTGAAAGATATGAATTTATTGCCATGATGTTCCCTGTAGAGTTGGAGTTTCTGGTGGTGGTCTCTGGTCCTTTCTAGTGTTTGTTGCTTTTGGTCTTTTTTTTTTTCATCTTTTCTCCCCTCAGAGGTCCCCCCTTAAAATGCTTGCAGGGCTGGTTTAGTGGTCATGAACTCCTTTAGTTTTTGTTTGTCTGGGAAACTCTTTGTCTCTCCTTCTATTTTGCACGATAGCCTTGCTGGATAAAGAATTCTTGGCTGCATATTTTTCTGATTCAGCACGTTGGATATATCCTGCCACTCCCTTCTGGCCTGCCAAGTTTCTGTGGATAGGTCTGCTTCAAACTTGATCTGTCTTCCCTTGTAGGTTAAGGACTTTTTTTTTTCCCTTGCTGCTTTCATGATTCTTTCCTTGCTTGAGTATTTTGTGAATTTGACTATGATATGCCTTTTTGATGGTTGGTTTTTGTTGAATCTAATGGGAGTTCTTTGTGCTTCCTGGATTTTGATGTTCATGTCTTTCCCCAGGTTAGGAAAGTTTTCCACTATAATTTGTTCACATAAACCTTCTACTCCTTTTTCTCTCTTCCTCTTCTGGGACCCCTATGATTAGGATGTTATTCCTTTTTAATGAGTCACTGAGTTCTCTAATTCTTATATCATGCATTTTTGCCTTACTTTCCCTCTTTTTTTCTGCTTCATTATTCTCCATAAGTTTGTTTTCTCTATCACGGATTCGCTGCTCTGCTTCATCCATCCTTGCCACCATGGCATCCATTCAAGATTGCATCTCAGTGGTAGCATTTTTAATTTCATCCTGACTAGATTTTATTTCTTTTATCTCCACAGAAAGGGATTCTATACTTTTTTTCAACACCAGCTATTATTATTTTTAAAAAAATTTTTAATGTTTATTTATTTATTTATTTTTGAAAGAGAGAGAGAGAGAGAGAGAGAGAGAGAGAGTGTGTGTGTGTGTGTGTGTGTGTGTGTGTGTGTGTGAGTGGGGGAGGGGCAGAGAGAGAGGGAGATACAGAATCTGAAACAGACTCCAGGCTCTGAGCTGTCAGCATAGAGCCCAATGTGGGGCTCAAACTCAAAAACCGTGAGATCATGACCTGAGCCAAAGTCAGATGCTTAACCGACTGAGCCACCCAGACGCCCCCCCTCTGCCCCCCAGCTATTATTCTTATTACCGTGATTCTAAATTCTGGTTCAGACATTTTGCTTGTATCTGTGTCGATTAAGTCCCTGGCTGTCACTTCTTCCTGTTCTTTCTTTTGGGTGAATGCCTTTGTTTCTTCATTTTGAAGGAAGAGAAAGAATTAATAAAAGAAAAAAAAAATAAAAATTAAAAAACTAAAAACAGCACACAAAAAAATCAAATAATGGATGCTAGATTTTAGGTGTGTTTTGGTCTGGTTGTTGAAAGAAGCTTCATAGGAGAAAATGGGAAAGAAAAGAAAAGGAAAAAAAAGGAAAACATTTGAAAATAAAATAAATGAATACAACAATATAGAATAAAATGAAGTGATGCAAGTAAGATAGAATTTAAAAAATTTACAAAGAAGTAAAAAATATAGTAGAAAAATTAAAAATCTTTTTTATAAAAACAAAATAAAAATAAAATTTTTCTCTTTATGCAAGAATAAGAAAAGAAAAAAAACTGAATAGATGAACCAGCAAACAGAATGAAATATGATTGAAATTATACCCAGTTTCCCCTAGAAGTCAAGCTATGAAGCCCTTTATAGTCTGTAAACTAAGCAGGTGGAGAGACTTGTGGTGTTCCTCTAGAGTGCAGTTGGCCCAGTTATATGGGGCTTGGAATAATGGCTCCATTCCCCACTAGATGGCACTGCTTAGTTTACTGGGGTGGATCATTGTGGCCCATGTAGGCATGCATACGCATGCACAGGAGGGGTGAAAATGGTGTCACCCAGCTACTCAGTCTGTAGTATCAGAACTCTGTGCTCTCAGGGGCTGGCAATCAAGCACCCTTCCTTTGTCTCCAGCTTCTGTCCACTCC
Source organism: Puma concolor (assembly GCF_028749965.1). Lineage (NCBI taxonomy): Eukaryota > Metazoa > Chordata > Mammalia > Carnivora > Felidae > Puma > Puma concolor. Next base: position 68,308,141 of record NC_141669.1, on the reverse strand, counting down.
CTGCTTCTACATTGTCCTTTACCAAGCTATCAGCCTGCCAGGTGGTACCTCCCTCCAAAGTTTTACCCCAGATGGGGCTGTGTTTCCCAACTCCTCACTTCTGAGGGCACTGCACCTTTGACCTTCTCAGACCCCCTGGGGAAGGGTCTTGCTGAGTAATGGCTGTGTCCCAGCCTGCCCTCTGGTACATTTGTGAGACCATGCTGCTGTAGATGCTCAGAGACTGAAGCTGGGTGCCAGTGTGCCCCAGAAAAAGTTCACATGATCGTGCAGCAGCAGCATTTTCAGGGATTATGGTAAATCACAACACACATCTGGCGCCAGTCTTCACCCTTAATGTCCTTGTTCCAACACCAGTGAACATGGCTGTTCTCCAGGGCCCACTGGGAACTTTGCCTGTGGGGAGGCCCCACAGCCTCTACCAAATGTCCTCCCAGTGGGGGAACCGCCTCTCCCCTTGTGCCCTGAGGACTCTGAGGACCTCACTGTCTGCTCCTGGGGATTTGCCCTTCCCACCGGAGCTCTACCAGGTAGTGAGCTGTAGAGTTTCAGACTCTGTGCTCCCCTGTTTATAGAGTCTTAAAGGCATTTAAACCCTCTTTTTCCTTTCTCCCTTTCTTGTTCAGTCTCTTGCTGTTGTTTCCACTCATTCTCTTTCTCTCCAGCTGCTTTGAGAGGGAATACTTTTCCTGTACTCTCCCACTGTCTCTGTCCTCTTTCTGCAAGCAAAAACAGCTCCCTACCCTCCGTGGCTTCTCTCTCCCCCAGTTCACCTCTTCACACCACATATCTGCCAAGTTCTGTGGTTTCAGTTGTACAGATTGTTGTGTGAATCCTCAAATCAGTTTTCTAGGTGTGAAAGATGGTTTAGTTTTGATCTAGCTGCATTTCAGGGACAAGAGAGGCCAAAAAAAAGCTTCCATGCTGCTCTGCCATCTTGGCCCCTCAAATGTTTGTTTGTTTGTTTGTTTATTTATTTTTAATTTTTTTAAACATTTATTTATTTTTGAGACAGAGGGAGACAGAGCATGAACGGGCGAGGGTCAGAGAGAGAGGAAGACACAGAATCCGAAGCAGGCTCCAGGCTCTGAGCTGTCAGCACAGAGACTGACGTGGGGCCTGAGCCCACAGACCACGAGATCATTACCTGAGCTGAAGTCGGACGCCCAACCGACTGAGCCACCCAGGTGCCCCTGTTTATTTATTTTTGAGAGAGAGAGAGAGAGAGAGAGAGAGAGAGAGACTGCACAAGGAAGGGCAGAGAGAGGGAGACAGAGGATCCAAAGCAGGCTTGATGCTGACAGCAGTGAGCATGATGTGGCCTCAAACTCACAAATTGTGAGATCATGTCCTGAGCCAAAGTTGGGCACTTAACCAACTGAGTCACCTAGGTGCTCCTCAGTTTCTTTAATTAACATCTTATATTAGTATGGTACATTTGTCACAACTGGTGAACCAATATTGGTACATCATTATTAAGTAAAGCCTATATTTTCTTCAGATTTTTAAAGTTTTTACCTAACGTCTTCTTTCTGTTCCAGGATTCATCCAGGATATCATTTTACATTTAGTTATCTTGTCTCCATAGATTTCTTTAAGCTTTTCAGTTTCATAGACTTGCCTTGTTTTCAGTGATTTTGGCAGTCTTGAGGTGTACTTTGGGGTTAGGTACTTTGTAGGGAGCTCCCCAGTACAATGTGTTTGGTATTTTTCTCATAATAAGACTGGGGTTATGGATGAGTGGAAGACCAGAGGTCAAGTGCCATTCTCATCACACCATATCAAGGGTGCCTACTGTTTATGTATGTATCTCAGCCTCCATCACCTGGCTGAGATAAGTGTTTGTCAGGTTTCTCCACTGTTAAGCTACTTTTCCCTGCTCCCTTCCCATCCTCTACTTTTTAATCTCCATGTTCTCAAGAAGCTCTTTTTTTTTTTTTTTTTTTTTTTTTTTTTTTTGCCACCAATTTCTGTTGCAGTGGGGGCTATGGAAGCAGGGATAGGGGAGCAGGGGACTAACCTGTGTTTTTAGAGCATTTGTAACTATGGCATGGTTTAAAATGTTGCTATAAATCTTTAATTACAATTATATCTGAAACTGTAACATAATCTGAAAACTGGGAGGGAAATTGATTAAGCTGTGTATAGAGGCTTTACCAGCTCTTTGGTGAACACTAATGACAGTTGTAGAAATGGATTGTGGCAATCTGTTGGTTTACCTGTGCTTTAGAAGTTCAACAGTTTATTTTTGACAATATTAACGCAGATTTAGAATAGGAGTAGCTTATATAACTACAGAAATACGTAATTTTCTTTAAGATTGCTTAACATAAAAATTGGAATGAGTTATTACATAGTTTTGCCAGACACCACATGATTTGGATGTACACATTTTTCCTTATGTAGACAGGAAGAAGTTGTGTCCTAGAGGTTGAAAATTTGAGTCCCTAAAGCCAAGAAACATAAATATGGTTAAGTCTAATTCCCTTGCTCATCTTTCTTCCTATAGCATTTCATTTATAGTCCCGTTCTACTTCTTGTTTTTACTTCTCTTTAATCCATTCTGCTTCCAACTACACTTATTTGTGTACACATATCTGTGCCTCTCACTAATCAAAAAGGATAGTATTTTCAAGGTCAAGCTGGTGGCTTGTTTTTATAGCCCCTATGGCTGTGCTTATGGCCAGGACTTCAAAAGTGTCTTCAATTAAATTGAAGTGCTTGGGGATAGCTGGCCTGGAGAAGAAACGGTAGTGTGACAGCTATTTCAACAATGTGAAAGATGCCATGGTGTGTGGCTCCAGGGGGCAAACCCTGGATGGAAGGTGAAAGGTTAAAGGAAGGTCTTTCTGAAAAATAAAGATGTTTAACATCAGTAAGGGCTGCTTTGTAAGGTAGTGACTGGATGACTTCCTGCATTTAAAATTGACACATGCAGTCAGATCCCAGGATGAAGGGGTACGTTACAATATGAAAATTTGATTTTACATGAAAGGATGCTGATGCTTAAAATTCATCATGGTTTCTTTAAATAGCAGTGTGTCTTTGTGAATTTTTTTTTTAATTTTTTTTCAACGTTTATTTATTTTTGGGACAGAGAGAGACAGAGCATGAACAGGGGAGGGGCAGAGAGAGAGGGAGACACAGAATCGGAAACAGGCTCCAGGCTCTGAGCCATCAGCCCAGAGACTGACGCGGGGCTCGAACTCACGGACCGCGAGATCGTGACCTGGCTGAAGTCGGACGCTCAACCGACTGCGCCACCCAGGCGCCCCCCTTTGTGAATTTAAAGTAAGATTCACTTTGCAAATGTTCACCTCAGAGTTTCTCACTGACACATCTTTCCACCGTCATCACAGCCAATCGAGCCTCGACTCAGCAGCATATTGTGTTTGGAGTCTTTCATAACCGAAGGGGCTGATGTCTGTCCCAGTTTCCAGAGCAGTGTGTCTGTAACAAAACAAAACAAAACAAAACAACAAAAAAAAAATGCTGCATGTGTCATATCAGCTCCCCTTCTCTTTAACAAGTGAGGTGGAAGGGGTGCACAGAGGCCATGGGAGCCCATAGAAGCATCTCTTCCAACACAGGCCCTGTCCCAAGAGTGCTGTGTTCCAGCTAGTGCTGTAAAACTGCAGAAAATCTATCTCCACATTGGCTTTTTCTTTCTTTATGGACCTCCCTCTGTTGCACAGCGTGCTTCAAACCAGGGATCAGGACTCAGAAAGATTCTGAGGAAATTCAAAGTGGATTATGGAGGTTTGAATGGTTAATTCTCGCATGGTTCACTGCTTCACAAAGTTAATGGGTTGGATGTCCTGCCACCTCTTGATGCACATTCCTTGTAAGCCTTTAAAAGGAGGGTTATGGTTAAGGGGCCCATTGGATAACACCTCTCTTCATTATGTGAGTTGTTGACAAATAAGAGAGTAAAGCAGAAATCTTCAGGTAAGTGGACTTTGTAATAATCTCTCCTGCAGAATTAACACACTCACCCAGGCATAGGCAGGGCTCCCCTGACAAGCAAAGCAGAAGTGATGATCCCCAAGCGAAATGTACTCCCCAGAGAAGGAAGAAGAGAAAGCACCTGGGCAATGCTTGTTTCTTCTTCCAAATGTAACACTTAGATAAGTCTGTGTGTGAGGAGTAGGGACAGGGTAGAATGGTCAGGAGTGTCACACTAATAGATATTCCTTCTCAAAGAAGGAGCTATTACAGGGGTGAAGAAGCTTTCTCCTCTAGACATAGGTCATCAAATCTAGAGAGAGCTCAACCAGAGTTCTGGCTGCAGTATGTCAAGATGATCTGTTCCCCAGAGCGTTTTGTTGTGGAGTGATAGGAAGAGTCAGGGATGTTGTATGGTGACCAGAGTTGGAGAATGACTGCCCTTGTTCTATGGAGAGAGACAGATTGAGATATAATTCACATAATATTAAATTCACCTTTTAAAGTGTTCATAGCATACTAAACATACAGTGATTTTTTCCAATAGTCTGAATATTTTTGTACCCATCACCACTATCTAGTTCCAGAACATTTCTGCCACCTCCAAAAAGGGTCCCTCTCTCACAATTCCCTTTATCAGTAGTTCCCCATTCCTCACCTGTCCCTTCCCTCAGGGGCCAGGTCAGGGTCAAGGCCACTATAATGTCCTTGTCCTTTCCCTCATGGTTTCAAGAAGGCTGCTATAGCTCCATCATGATATTCATTCTACAGTCAGGAAGAGAGAGGAAAGGCTATACGGGCAAAACCCCTGGCTGAGTCAGTCCTGTCAATGAGCTTTCCTGAAATCCTCAAGCAGCAATCTGTCTCACATCTCAGGGCCACTCCTCTTTCAAGGAAGATGGGAAATACAGAAAGGCATGTTGCTGCCCCAAGTAAAATCAGAGTCTGTTAGAAAGGTAGAAGAGAAAGATGGATTTTGTGTAGGCAGCTGGCAGTGTCTGCCACAGATGTTCATATATTAAGTAAATTTAACCGAATAATTATTACATTCTGTATTCTTTCCCAAGTAGGGACACAGAAGGACATATTACAGTCTTTGATCTCCATGGTTTCAACCTCGAAACATTAGATCAGAAACCAAGACAAGCTAAATTTCTGTTAAGTACACATTAAATCTTTCACACATGAAAGATTTATTTCAGTCTTATGATTTTTTTTTTTTTTTGTCCATCTGTCACTGCCTAAAGTAATGGGCAACACTTCCATTTTTGACCCAGTTTGTGAAGCAATATGAACTTAGCCTAAAGTTACGTCTCTTACACTTAAATGGCAGTTCTTTAGTTCTAGCATTTTAGGATTTGTTCAATAAATATGTGTGTGCCTTTATCACTCACAGTTAAAAATACTACCAGCAGTGCACCTAGATGGCTCAGTTGGCTAAGGGTTTGACTTCGGCTCAGGTCATGATCTCACAGCTCTTGGGTTTGAGCCCCCATTGGGCTCTGTGCTGACAGCTCAGAGCCCGGAGCCTGCTTCAGATTCTGTGTCTCCCTCTTTCTCTGCCCCTCCCCACCTCCCGTACGCGCACGTGCGCTCTCTCTCTCTCAAAAATAAATAAACATTAAGGAAATTTTTAAAAAATAGAAATATAAAAAAAAAATCACCACCAGATCTTGCTCCTCTAAGTTCTATAAGATGACCGATTTTCTTTCTTTTCCATTCATGTGGTTGTATTCGGTTTTTTTTTTTTTTTTTTTTTTTTTTGGTCAACCTAGGCATTATCTAGTGGCTTCTCACTATCCTTTGTATCATATATACTATGTATGTATACAGGTAATGTTAACTTTAAAACTGCCAGTTATTTTGCCAGCAAAAATGGATTTATTTGGGAATAAAAGAGAATTATAAGTCAGGACAAACAAGCTGGGTCACAACCTTAGATGAGCCTGGGCAACAAGGGAACACATGATTTTTTTAAGGAGAAAACGGGTACGTTGGGAAAGCTGTTAAACAGAAAGTCCACTAGCGTAAACTGGGAGCTACAAATATGGTGCTTCTCATTGGCCGAGCTGTTGCCCTGGATGGGACAGGGGTGGTGCTGAGGAAATGTTTCTTTCTTGGGCTGGAGTAGTAAAGTAGTATCCACGTGCATGGTCCAGTACGTGTAAGGTCAAGTCTCTCCTTTCCTGTTGGGTCTGCAAATGACTACCAGTGGTAGGGCATGAGAGCTCCCTCTGCTGAAACCTCCTGAATCCATTTTAGTGAAATTTCCCATTACTAATTTTCACAGCGCTATGTATTATCATTTAGGTAATGTTCTGCTAGAATCAACACAGAATTCTTGAAATTCTTTTCAACTCTGGAATGCAGTAAATTTATCATCACTTTGAAATAAAGTCTAATCAATATGCTGATATGTGTATTTGCAATATTAATAGCAAATTATTACACGAGAGTTAAATATTTCACTTAAGTATGTATCAGCTGGTTTGTCTTTCATTCATTTATTCAACAACTATGTGCCAAGTCCTGGTCTAGGTTCTGGGAACACAGTGGTGAACAAGACAGAATAGAACTTACAGTGAAGACAGGAAATTTTTTAAAAAGCAAATAAATGCATTGTAATGTCATATGTAATCAGTACTATGCCTATACAGGAAACATGGGGTGCATTGCTGTTTTAGGTGAATTGGTCAGGGGACATATTTCTAAGGAGATGATATCTGTGCAGAGACTTGAATAATGAGAAGATCAGAGGAAAGAGCATTTTAGGCAGAGGGAATGATACATGCAAAGACTGTGAGGCAGGAATATGTTTGGCATGTTGAGGAGCACAAAGGAGGCAAATTCGGCTGAAATGGAGTGTGCCACGAGAGGAGTCCTAAAATAAGAGGTAGACAGACTCATCAGAGGGAGTCTGCAGGCTGTGGCAACCAGGATACCTTTTATGTTGAGTGTAATGGGGAGTCAGTACAGGGTTTTAAGCTGGGGATGAAAATGATTTGACTTTACTTAAGACAATCACCTTAGGTGTTTTATAGAGACTAGACTGTAGGACAGGAGAACTAGAAGCACAGAGGCTAGTTAAGGGGGCTGTTGAGAGATTATGATAATTTGGACTAGGACATGAAAACACCATTACCCATTTTTCTAGAAACAGTTGAATCAGAACTATTATTATTATTATTATTGTTGTTGTTGTTGTTATTTTAGTGAGTCTTAAGTGAAGTTTGGGGCTAGAAATAATTTGTAAAGGGAGTGCAATGACATGTTTTTGGATATTTAGCTAAGTGACAGTCTAAGGAGACCTGGGCCGCTCTGACACCAGGGCAGGTGTTTTTGCCTTTTCATTGTCTGTAGCTTCTTTCATGTAGTGCTGCTGACTTGTAAGATAGGGGAAGCAACATTGCTATGCAAGGTCATGATTTATTACCAACATGAACTTGAACAGCGTCACTGGGAAATGCATCTGATCTGCAGGACCCTCTGAGACTTTTCCCCTTTATGATGCAATTCTTGATCGGAAATAAAAATCCTTTTCAAACCTTTCCCAGGCCTTTCTTTGAGGTAGTGCCAACCATCGGTTCTAAACTTTAGTGGGCATGAGAATCACCTGGAGAGCATGTTAAAACCAGATTCTTGGATTCCACCTGCAGAGCTTCTGTTTCTGTAGGTCTGGGGAGGGGCCTGAGATTTGATTGTCTAAAAAACTCAGGTTCTGCTGGCGCTGCAGGGCATTGGAATACTCTTTGAATAGCAAAGAGCTGGGCCAGATGTTTTCCATTTCTGGTTACTTCAGTTGCCTGGCTTTCTTTTCATAATGCTGACATTGTGGGGGGGGGGGGGTGGGGGGGCGGTGGTGCTCACTGAGAAGGACCTCAGGGGAATATCCTCAATACAGCCTGGACCAAAACCTTCAAGTCTTCTTGGTCAGCGTCTTTTGGGATCTGCTCATGCTTAGGATAAAACAACTGCACACTTTTCACCAGTGCTGCCTGTTTTCTCTCCTGTTTTGTCCCTCTCTTCTACATGGCCTGGTTTAGCTCAAGTTTCTCTTTGAAAGTTCTGCCAGTTCCTTTTATGTCTGCAAGCTACTCTCTTTCCCTCCCTCTATCTAACAAATTGCCTTTCTGATTCCCCTTCAGATCAATACTTGCCACTCATCATTTCTCCTCACTTTGTATGTATCTTTTAAACTATGTTTTATAGCCCTATAAAAATTCCATTTGTGATGTATCCTGTCTTTATTGCTTTACTATGCTTTTCCTTCATTTTCATTTGATACCACAATATGCTATTGTCAGGAAACAAGTGATGCCCCCTGTTATTATAAATCTGCTTACAAAATACATAAGATTATCTAAGCCATTGATCCCTTCTATCTCTTTTTAAAGCAGGCTCAGTTGCTGTAGGTGGAAGCACTATCTTGTGGCCTCTTTGAATATTGGTTTGATCTATCGCTTATGATTTCCCAATGTATTAAAAAATATTTTTTTTCAGTTGAGGTATAATTTAAATTCAGTAGCATTCACCCTTTTTAGCGTACAGTTGAATGAGTTTTGAAAAATGCATACAGATCTGTAACCCTCACCACAGATGAGGTGCAGAGCAGTGCCTTCACCCCAGAAAGGTCCTTCTTGCCCCTTTACAGCACCCCTTCTTCCTTCAGCCCTTGGCAACAGCTCCTCAGTTTCCCATCCCCGTAGTTTTGCTTTTCCAGAATGTGGAATTAAAATGGAAACAGAAATGTTTTTATTACATTCTAACTTGAATTTAGTCCTTGCACTTAAAGAAGAAATTCTAAAAGCTGAGGATGTATAAATTTTATGCCAAATATACTCAACTGTCCTTGTGATCAGTAGTTTGTTTTGTTTACTTTTTTGAAATGGAATGAGTATGCAGTGTGGCATTTCATGATTCTTTGGTTTCAGAATATTACTATCTTTCTCCAAAAATAGTCTTCCTTTTTCATTTTTATTTTAAAAGAAAACAATTTTTAAAAATACTTTCTGAATATGTTCAGAGGTAAAAGGTTTTGTTCATTTCATTTACTTACTATTTAATGGACTAGATAAAAATTAGGTCAGGAAATATATACCTTTTTTTAAAGGTAGACAAACTGACATTTCTTTTCATCTTTTTTTAATACAGGTGTTTGCTTCAGAATGGTAAGTCAGTAAGTCTGTTCACTATTTTTTTTTTTTTTTTTGCCATTTTCTCCCTACTGTTATTTCTATTCACAGACATAGAGCAGTTTTCTACTTAGTGCTAGCCTACTGCTTATTTTCCATCCTTGACAGCAAATGAAGTATTTGTATTTCTTCCAAATTACTGCTTGAAGTTTTTGATTAAAGCTGTCTTTTAAAAGTAGTCTATTAAAAACATTTCAGCCTGCCTCGTTTTTAGCTAATGTTTTGTATGAATTTCAAAAGTACTTCTACTGGGATAATCAAATTAAATGTTTTGGTTAGGTATATAGAATACAAAGTATGGGATCTTCCCCTTGTTCTGGATCGAAGAACCCCCTCCAGGCAAATGTCTGTATCTTGAATTGCAAAATGAAAAATGCTCATGTTGCATAAGGAAGTGGTTCTCGGTTTTTAGAAGTTAAGACTCCTTATTGCTTTACATTTTTTAATTTTGTTAATATACTCTTTTCCTAAAAGTTAAATGTGCGTGTGTTTTTACCTACTATTTCAGCTGGCAGTCACTAGCTTATTACCTGTCTGTTCTTAACCTCTGAGGGTTCTAACATGTTCCCAACCAGTAAAGTCTCCTTGTTTTGAGATAGCCCCTCCCCCCACAGTTCAGATTCTCTCTCTTTTCATTATTATTTTCAGAATTGGCTCCAACATAAATTCTGACTATAACCATCTTGGGTTGTATTGCTTCATTTAATTGGGGATGTAGAGTGTATAGATTCTTGGTCACTCTGACCTCCAAACAGAAGACCATATTTTTAAAAATTTCCAGTAGATGAGATGTACAAGAATTTAGTATGATATAGTTAAAATAGTTCAAAATCAAAATGTTGCTAGGTTTTCATTTGCCAGTAGCATAACTGAATTTGGAACTGAGAAAAGGAATTTTTAAAAACTGTTAAGAATAATAGGAGAAATAAACTTATCTATAGACAATTAACAATGTGTGTGTGGCAAGTCCACAGCCAATGAAAGACATCAGAATCTTTTAATTGAATTCTTTGTATTGATCATAACTCCGTATTTTTCCTCAGTGATTGAAAATCTCAGAGTGATCATCTTTTGGAACCAGACAATGTAATTCACTGTTAGCAGGCATGGGGGCAATGCAACTGAATTTTATGGATCCCAAAACACATCACGGAAACTGTTTTCTGAAGTAATTCCCACTATCAGTTTATTGTTTTATAATGTGTTTGTCTTTACTGAAAGTGGAATTTACTAAAAAATACCACTTAAGTGAGGATTCCTGTGAACAGAGGTATGATTGTAGGTCAGCTACACAATTTTTGGCATAGACTATATTTTAGGAAAGAAAATTGTCAGTCAGTTTTTGATGTTGGATTTTGTTTCTCATATTTTCTCCTGAAACCAGTACACAGAAGATGAGGCTAGGAAAATAGGAGTGGTTGGCTGGGTGAAGAATACCAGCAAAGGGACTGTGACAGGCCAAGTGCAAGGCCCCGAAGACAAAGTCAACTCCATGTAAGTAGCAAGACTAATAATGCACTTATGCAATTTATGAACTTTTTTTAATGCTTCATTGGACAGTAAGAACAATATTGATGGACCAAATTCAGTTTGTGGATATAACTCAACTCACATGTTTTTAGGCATACTAGCAAGGATGTCCTCAGATCTGGGAATGGAATTTGTACATGTAGGAATGGATTTCCCACTTGGGCAGGCCCTCAAAAAGAACAACAGTGTCACTCTCTAGTCTATTTGAATTGAGTTCTGTCTCTTCTAACCTGGGAGAAGCATCCTGGGCCCACATATCTCTTATCCAAAGTAGTTGTGAAGAAGCATAGTGCCTTTGGATGGTTCCTAAAGTTCTTAAAGTAGACTTCAAGGCAAAAAGGCTGCCCTCTCCTTTTTATTAAGTATATTATTTATGTAATTATAATTTTATTTTTGCTGTTGATGAAAGTGTATTCTGTGAGCTATATGGTTATGATAATGAATCCTTGTATTCCAAAAGAGATCAGATTCAGTAACATAGAAAAAAGTGTCCTGTCACATTCAAAAGCCTTCTTTTTTTGTAAGTTCCACTACTCTTTGTAGTCTTTTTTTTCCTAATAAAAAAGAGCTAACATTTATTGAGTATCTGCAATGTTAGACAATATGCTAAACACTTCACATAGGTTTTCTCGTTTAATCTACACAATGGATCTTATCATACCCAATTTAATTCATTTTATTGTTTGCAGTTTATTTTTGTTCTCATTAATGTTTTTAGATTTCAAGGTAATATTTTTTTGATTATTGTAATAAGTGAAGTAGTAAGATGCTGAGAGATAAAAAAAAAAAAATTAAGCTAGTAATCTGCCCCATTCCCCTCTGCTTCCCTCCCCTTGATGGCACCTGTGCCTGTGGCTTTGTGAATACTTTCTGAAGCTTTCTCTTTCACTTAAAACTATTTAAGCATTTATTTAGGGTTTGGTTGTTTTTACTGAAATAGAATACTTGATGCATATTCTTCTGTAACTAGTTTTTTCATTTTATAGACATTCATCAATCAGTAAATATATAACCACTGACTCCTTATTTTTCCTAATTTTTTTATGCATAAGTACATACTTTGTGTAAAACTGTACCCCAACTTGGAAAGTGGGGTCTACAATTTTAGTTTCATAAAATTCTTTTAACAGTTAATGAAAAACAATAATTATCAGTAGGATTGCCACACAAGCATACAAGAAAAAATTCTGAGACTTCTATTGTAAACAGTTCAATGGATGAGAAAGTGCCAAATGACTATGAGGTATTGAGAATGCAGGCTGCATGGAAGATTGACTCTCATGCCTATCATGTTATATCCTAATGCACGTTGTAGCCATTTTTGATTAATATCCTTAACATAAATATGATCGTATCATACATGCTACCCAATTTTTCTTTTCAACCCCTGCACACCCACTTTTCCTTCTCAGTTCTACAAGTAATCTATATTGGCAACTGGGTCGGTTTCCTCCCATGTTTGTCTCCATATTCACCTTCTCATATACATCTGATCCACTACTGGCTATTTACCCAAAGAAAATGAAAACACTAATTCAAAAAGATATATATATATGTACCCTTGTGTTTATTGTAGCATTATTTACAATAACCAAATTATGGAAATAGCCCCAGTGTCCATTGACAGATGAATGGATAAAGAGGGTGTGGTGTATATATAATGGAATATCACTCAGCCATAAAAAAGAATGAAATCTTGCCATTTGCAACAACATGGATGGATCTAGAAAGTATAATGCTAGGCCAAATAAGTCAGAGAAAGACAAATACCATATGATTTCACTCATGTGTGGAATTTAAGAAACAAAACAAATGAACAAAGAAAAAAGAGACAAACCAAAAACCAGACTCTCAACTATAAAGAACAAACAGATGGTTACCAGAGGGGAGGCGGGTAAGGGGATGGGTGGAATAGGTGAAGGGGATTAAGATTACACTCATGATGAGCACTGAGTAATGTACAGAATTGATGAATCACTCTATTGTACACCTAAGACCGTATGTCAATTATACTGAAATTAAAAAACAAAACAAAACAGGGACACCTGGGTGGCTCGGTCCGTTAAGTGTCGGACTTCAGCTCAGGTCATGATCTCACAGTTTGTGAGCTCGAGCCCCACATCAGGCTCTGTGCTGACAGCTTGGAGCCTGGAGCCTGTTTCAGATTTTGTGACTCCCTTTCTCTCTGCCCCTCGCCCACTTGCACTCTTTCTCTCAAAAATAAATAAACATTAAAAAAAAATTTAAAAAAAAAAAACCAAAGCAAAACAAAAATACATCCCAGAAAATCTGTCCAAGTCAGATGGTAGAGCTTCAATTCATTCTTTTCAATGGCCGCTTAATAATTGACAGTGTTAGTGCACCATTTTTTATTACCTTATTTCTGAAAATTCATTTTGTTTCTCTCTCTCTTTTTTTTTTCCAATAAGAGCAATGCTATAATAAACATTTTATTGGTGATTTTATTTTTGGGAGATAGATTCCCAGAAGTGCAGTTTGTTGGTTGACGTATCTGTGTACTATTAATTGTAAAAATATTTGTCAGACTGCTTTTCAAAACAGCTGTAAACAATTTACATTTTTTTCTCTTCATCCTGTGGGCAATTGGTATTATTGCTGTCTAATTTTTCTTTGATCTGATTGGGTGTAGAGTGATATGGTATTTTTTTCACTGTAATTTGCATTTCTCTAATTACTGGTTATTTTGAGCATCTTCATGCTTGTGGCTATGTGGGTTTGTTCTCATGAACTAACTCCCTTTCACATCCTTTACCCATTTGTCTGTGGGGCTGCTTGTCTCTTGCCAATGTTTAAGAGCTCTTTGTATATTGGTAATGATTACTAACTCATTATCTGTAATCTCTTTTGCAAGTATTTTCCCAATTCTATCCTTTGCCTATTCATTAGTTTTGTTTATTTATGATAGTTTTTGGTTTTTTTTGCGATGCGAATTGTTTTTAATTTTTATAAACTCACATATAGTTATCTTTTCTTTCTGGTTAAGAAACAGATCATAAATGTTGTTCCCTAGGTTTCCTTCTACCTTTATGATGCTTTATTTATTATGTTAAGCATTTATTCCATCTGGAATTTGTTTTTTATTTAGAATATGAGACTGGGGACTATTTTCTACCATGATGTAACAGCCAGTTGTGCCAGCACTATTTTTAAATAATCGCTCTTTCCCCATCAAATTGAAATACATTTTTATCATGTATTAAAATCACATGTAAACTGGATTCTGTTTCTGGATTCTGGGTTCTGTTCTCTTTCCTTAATAGATCTGCTTACCTATTCCTAGACTAATACTCCATATTGATTTAATTATACTGGCTTTATAGGTTATTTCCCTTCACTATTTTTTTTAATTCATTTATTTGCTTTCTTGGGCATTTATTTTCTCTCTAAACTTTAAGATACTTTTATCCATTTGACTGAAACTATAGTTGTTTTTTTTTTTTTTTAAACTTCCCTGCTTGTCTTACAAATATGCTTTTTAAAATAAACTTTAGGGGTGCCTGGCTGACTCAGTTAGTAGAGCATGCAACTCTTGATCTCAGGGATGTGAGAACCCCACATTGGGTGTAGAGATTACTTAAAAATAAAATCTTAAAAACGCCCCAACTTTACCTTTTAGAAGTTGTAGATTTACAGAAAAATTGTGAAGATACTACCAAGAGTTTCCATGTACTTCTCACCCACTTTCCCCCATTAAAATTTTATATTAGTACGATACTTATGTTACAATTAATGAACCAGTAGTGATGTATTAGTATTAACTGAAGTTCATAGTTTATTCAGATTTTTTTAGCTTTTACCTAATGTTCCTTTCCTCTTTAGGAGTCCATATTTTACTTGCTTTTTAATTTCACACTTTTATGGCATTAAGGGAATTGTTCTTAAATTTTCCCATCTAAGAATATGAATGTCTTTTCATTTTCTCAGATTTTTAAATTTATCCTTCGGTATGGTTTTATGGCTATCATCATTAAGATTTTGTGCTTTCCTTGCTGACTTTATTCCTAAGTCTTTGTGTTAGTTTGGGCTACTGTAGCAAAGTCCTGTAGACTGGGTGGTTTATAAGCAAGAGAACTTTATTTCTCACAGTTCTGAAGGCTGGAAGTCTGAGATTAGAGTGCCAGCATTGTCGAATTCTGGTGAGAGCCCCGGCTGGGTTGTAGATTACCAACTTCTCATTCCGTCCTCATATGGCAGAAAGAGAGCCAATCAGCTTTCTGGTCTCTTATTATAAGGGCACCAATCCCATTCATGAGGTGTCTGCCCTCATCCTCATGATCTAACTATCTCCCCAAAGCCCCACCTCCAAATACCGTCACATTGGGGATTAGGCATCAACATGTGATTTGGGGTGGGTGGGGGGGACACATTCATTCCATAACAATACTTTATTGCCTTTTTCATGACTGTGTATGGAATATTTTTCCTATTTCTGTTTCCCATGCTATAATAGGGAAAGCCTAAGGACTTTTGTATATTTATCTTACATCAGAGTTACCTTATCAAATATTCTCATTAATTCTACTAAGTTTTTTGGGCGGGAGGGTTAAACTATAGTTATTGGGTTTTTTAAGTACACAAGTGTGTAATTAGCAAAAAATAATGTTTTTTTTTTTTTTCATTTCATTTGCCAGACCCATCAAGACAATGTTGAATAATAGCAATAGTGGGTATCCCTGTCTGATTGTATTTGAAATGGTTTTGTTTCACCAAGTAGAATAGTTTGCTGTCGATTTTCATTAAATGTACTTTATCACATTGAATTTCACTTTGCATTCCTTGAATTAAGCTCTGATTGGTCACAGAGTGTTATTCTTTTGAATCATAGCTGAATATTACTTGTTAATATTTTATTTAGAATTTTTGCATCTATATTTATAAGAGGGATTATGGTTTCTTTAAAAAAGTTTTCTTTACTATATTATGTTTTAGTGTTAAAATTTTGTTGGCTTCATAAAATGTATTAGGAAATTTTCCATTTTTTCCTTCATTCTGGAATAACTTGAATAATATTGGAATTTCTGTTATTAAGTTAGCTGAAACAAGTTATGAAATCACTTGGTCCTTGTACCTTCTCAATGGTGGGCTACCAGTTGTTTTTGTTTTTGGTTGTTTTTCTTTCTGTTATTGTTATTATTATTTTTTTAATTTTAGAGATAGCATGAACCATTAGGGTAGAGGGGTAGAGGGAGAGAGAGAGAGAGATAATCCCAAGCAAACTCCACACTCAATGTGGAGCCTGACTTTGGGCTCTATACCATGATCCTAGGATGGTGACCTGAGCCGAAATCGAGTCAGTTGCTCAAGAGACTGAGCCACCCAGGCGTCCCCCAATCTAGCGTATTGTAATTGGTTGTTTGAATTTTCCACTTTTCCCAGATTCATTTATGTTTTCCTAAGAAATTATCCAGGTTTTCAAATTGCTTGTCATGGATTTTATACTTAAAAAAAAATTTTTTTTAACGTTTATTTATTTTTGAGACAGAGACAGAGCATGAACAGGGGAGGGGCAGAGAGAGAGAGGGAGACACAGAATCTGAAACAGGCTCCAGGCTCTGAGCTGTCAGCACAGAGCCTGATGTGGGGCTCGAACTCACGGACTGTGAGATCATGACCTGAGCCGAAGTCAGACACTCAACTGACCAAGCCACCCAGGCGCCCCGGATTTTATACTTTAAAAATCTCTTTTGTATTTGCGGTTATATGTTCTTTGAAATTTTCCTAATCTTATATAATTTGATTCTCTTCTTTTTCCTTAATTGGGTTTAGAAAGGATTTATGTGTTGATATACTAAAAAAAAAAACATTTTGCGGGCGTCTGGGTGGCTCAGCCGGCTAAGAGTCGGACTCCGGCTCAGATAATGATCTCGCGGTTTGTGGGTTAGAGCCCCGCATAGGGCTCTGTGCTGCTTCGGATAATGTGTCTCCCTCTCCCCCTCCCCTGCTCGTGCTCTGTCTGTCTCTCTCTCAAAAATAAACAAACATTAAAAAAAATTAAAACAACATTTTGGATTTATTAATCATTTCTCCTTTTTTTTTTTTTTTTTTTTTTTTTGGTTTTCCAGTCATTAATTTCAACTTTCATCTTTACTAATTCCCTCTTTATTTCTTTGTTGATCTTTCTTTAAGTCTTCATCATGAATTGTAGTTCCCTTTAGGTTTAGTCTTTTTTTTTTTCTTTTTTAATAAGATATTTTTTGAAAAGTTTGTTTATTTATTTTAAGAGAGAGAGTGTGTGAGTGGGGAAGGGGCAGAGAGAATGAGAGAGAGAATCCCAAGCAGGTTTCATGCTGTCAGGCTGGAGCCTGAAGTGGGGTTTAAACTCACAAAACTGGGAGATCATGACCTGAGCCGAAATCAAGAGTTAGATGCTTAACCAAATGAGCCACCCAGGTGCCCATAATTTTAATCTTTTTAAGTCAGTAATGAAGATGATTAAGCATTTGCCCTTAAATACAGCTTTTGTTTGTTACATAGGTTGGGTAAAAAGTGTTCTTTTCATTGCTTTCTGGATAGTCTATAAGTTCATTTTTGGTTCCTCTTCAAATAATAACAAATGACATTCTGGGTATGTGTTTTTTTTAAAATATCCAGTGTCCTTCTCTATCTTTAATAATGTTTTTTGCCTTAAAGTTACTTTATCTGGTATTAACAGAGATATGTACACTTTATTTATATATATGTTTGCATAGAGTATCTTTTCATTATTTTAATTTCAATGTTTCCTTCTCATTGTGTGCTTTTGTTTGTTTTTATTGAAGTAGTTGATGGACAATGTTATATTAGTTTCAAGTGTATTTCAATATATTTTATATGTGTATCTCATGTTTTTAAATTAGTATATTTATCCATTTAAGTTTAATGGAATCATTCATGTTTAGAATTAAATATGTATCTTACTGTATTTTCCCCCTTGTCTTATTAGTTCTGTTTTCCTTTTCTTCTTTCTAGCCTTTATTTAAATTGATTATTTTTTATTATTCCACTTTTTTTGTCTGTTAGAAGTTGTATATTCTTTTGTTTCTTTTATTAGTTCCTAGAGATACAACATACAACCATAACTGCTCAAAATTTGATATTAATTTATCTCTTTACTCTTTTCCTAATAATGCAACATCTCTAGCATTTAACTTGCTATTTATTTAAGTTCATTTAACTCACTATTTATTTAGATGCTAATTTTTTTTTTTAATGTTTATTTTTGAGAGAGATAGAGAGGGAGAGACACAGTGCGAGCAGGGGAGGGCAGAGAGAGGAGAGAGTCACAGAATCCGGAGGCTCCATGCTTTGAGCTGTCAGCACAGAGCCCCATGTGGGGCTCCAACCCACCAGCCGTGAGATTATGACCTGAGCTGAAGTCAGACCATCAACCGACTGAGCCACCCAGGTGCCCCTAGATGCTAATTTTAATGACCTATTTTAAAACTCATAAGAAATTATTTTTTAAAAGTCAGTATTTTGGGGGGTATTCTATATATTTGCCATTTGTTTTGTTATTTTTTTCCTTCCTAATTCTCTGAGCTTCTGTGTAGGAATATTTCCATTCTGCCAAAAAATGTTCTTTAGTATTTTCCTTCATTTGGGCAGCTGGTGATGTGTTACTTCAGTTTTGGTTTGTCTCTACGTGTTTTTATTTTACCTTAATTCTTGAAAAATATCTTTGTTTCATGTAGAATTCTGACATAGCAGTTATTTTTTCCAGTACCCTGTGGATAACATTACAATGTCTAACATGCATTGTTTTGTTGTGAAATTGGCTGTCAGTTTTACACCTTGCTTCTTGAAAATAATTTTGCTGCTTTTAAAATGGCAATGATAATAAAATTGTCAGTTTACAGTTTGTGATAATAAATATAACATTAAGCCTGTCAGTTGGTTTAGGTGATTTTCTCCTGTAATACTTAGTTCTCTGGATATGTATGCAGTAGAGGCATGAAGTGGGGTTCATCCAGGGCTTGGTTGTTGCCAGCTATAAGGAGCAGAAGTGAGAGAGCAGGGTTTGAGGGCATTTACAAGAGTGTGAATAGAAGGATGAATCCCGAACCTAAGTTCAGACAAAATGAGAAATGAGCTGGGAGGAAATTGATGGGCAGTGAGAAACGGTTGTCTTATTTAATTGTGGGTGTAAGGAATTGTAACAGCTTGCAGGAGCCGTGTTTTGTTGCACAATTCAGTCCTGGAATCAGCAGAGTCAGTGCAGAAAGGAAGGGATGGAAGGGGGATGTGAGACATCTGTGATGTTTCCTGCCCCGCTGTGAGTGAAGTTCTAGTGTAGATAGGCTCTTGCACTGACTTTTTTTTCTGTGTCCAGTGGTTCTTTAACCAGATTTCATCTGACTGTTGCTCAGTGGAACTTCCTTCAGCTGTCTGAGAAATTATTGAAATTCGGCACGTTTTGGTATTGTCCTTTTTATTTAAAAAAATTTTTTTTTCAATGTTTATTTATTTTTGGGACAGAGAGAGACAGAGCATGAACGGGGGAGGGGCAGAGAGAGAGGGAGACACAGAATCAGAAACAGGCTCCAGGCTCTGAGCCATCAGCCCAGAGCCCGACGCGGGGCTCGAACTCACGGACCGCGAGGTCGTGACCTGGCTGAAGTCGGACGCTTAACCGACTGCGCCACCCAGGCGCCCAGTATTGTCCTTTTTAAATTGCTTTTTATTACGGGATTTTCAAGCAGATCCATGGATAGAGAGAATGGGACAATGAGCATCATGTGTCTGTTACCTGGTTTCAATAACAATTTATGGCATTCTTATTTCACATATTCCTCCAACTTTTCTTTTACTTTTCTCATTGTTAGAGTATTAGAGCGAATTTCCTACATCATATCATGCACCTGTAAGTTAGGTTGAGCAATATGAAACTACCAATGTTTGACAAAATTTTGAGCCACAAAATAGCAGTTTCATATTGTTGAAAGAGTTTTCTCTAAGTCTTTCTCTAAGTCTCTAAGACTTTTACTATTTTTCTCTAACAGAAACTCTATATACCCATCAATATATTTTTCTAAACTCTACAGCAGATCTATCTCCAAATGTCAGAGTGAAAAGTCTGTTACACTTTCCCTGAGGCTTGTCTTCTCCCCAGTCTGGGTCTGTGCCTGCTGGACAGCTGTCATTCTCATGCTTCCCTTTGTCCCTTTCCTGTGGAGTGGGTTCCTGTTTTCTCAATCATATTTTTATCTTCCTGGACTTATTCCTTTGTTTGTTGAAGTCTAATTCTCCACTAGCTTCACAAGGAAAGATAGGAGAGAGACAAAAAGTTTGAACCCTTAACTGCCTTCATTTACACTCATACTTGATGGATTGTTCGAGTTTTAAAATCCCAAGCCCCGAAATCATCATCCACCCAGAATTTTGAAGGCATAGCTCCATGACTTCTTGTGAGACTGCCCAGAGATTTGATGTCTTTCTCATGCCAGGGATTGGAAAATATATCTGTTTATTTTCCTCAGAAAATGTTTTAGATATTCAGTGTATCCTTCTTTTTCTGTGTTTCAGTCCTCTGCCAGAGCGCATGTTTTAATTTCATTTGAAATGCTGGGCTCTGGGAGGAGGAGAATTTCTGTGTCTTTGAAGATTTCTTTCCCGCTCTCTTTTTGGTTGTCCTCTTCTGAAACTTGCTTATGGACATGATTCTTTGATTTTTCTTTTTTCTTCTCTTCTCTTCTCTTCTCTTCTCTTCTCTTCTCTTCTCTTCTCTTCTCTTCTCTTTTCGTTCTTTTTCTGTGCTAGCTTCCAAACTTTACTATCTGGAAACTGTCTCAATTTTGTCTTCCAACTTTCCGATTAATTTTGTTGTGTCTGCTTCATAGAGTCTTGTCCTTGTTTTCTTCAGATTTCCCTGATGGTATTGTGTGTGCGTTTTTTCATTTTGTTTCCTTCTGCTTTTTGCACTGTTTCTCTTTCCTCTTCTTTTATTCATAAATATGAACAGACAGCCAAGAATAAACAGACTTAAAAATTTTTTTTAATGTTTATTTATTTTTGAGAGGGAGACAGAATGCGAGCAGAGGAGGGGCAGAGGAGGGGCAGAATCTGAAGCAGGGTCCAGGCTCTGTCAGCACAGAGCCCAGTGCAGGGTTCGAACCCATGAACTGCGAGGTCATGACCTGAGCCGAAGTTGGACACTTAACCAACTGAGCCACCAAGCACCCCAAGAATAAACAGTCTTTTAAGGAAATTTTCCATAAATTCTGAGGGAGAGATGATGTTTTTGTTGGGAAACCTCCCAGATGTTAAATCTGTAGGTCCTGTCTTTCCTTCCTGGTGCCTCCAGATCCCAAGTCTTCTGTGTAGTCATGAGGTAAGCTGACTAGCTTCTCCTTGTTTTTGGTTCTGCAGGCACTTAGGCTGAAGCATCTTTGGTTTTTCTGTGTAGTTACTTATCCTCCATCCACTTTCCTTCTAATTTGTTGAAACCTCTTGCTCAGGTTATAGTTCTGTATCAGCTGGAACTATTTTTAGCTGCAAGTTAATAGAAAAACAGAACTTAGAAAGGATAAAACAAATGGGTTCATTTTTCTTGGTAACAAGAAGTCTGGAGGTAGATGGTTACTGGCCTCGGTTCAGTAGCTTGGTGGCATCAGGGTCAATGTTTCTGAGATTTGCTCAGCCTTTCCTTTGTGGTCAGAAAAAGGGAAAGTGCAGCTGTACAGAATATCCATAATGAAGACATGAAGAAGGCAAGAAGGGATAATGGTTGTGTTGCTTTCCCCAAACTTGCCCAAGCTTACATCTGCGGGCATTTCACTGGCTTGTATAGGGTCATATAAATATTCCTTGCTACAGGGGCGCCTGGGTGGCGCAGTCGGTTAAGCGTCCGACTTCGGCCAGGTCACGATCTCGCGGTCCGTGAGTTCGAGCCCCGCGTCGGGCTCTGGGCGGATGGCTCAGAGCCTGGAGCCTGTTTCCGATTCTGTGTCTCCCTCTCTCTCTGCCCCTCCCCCGTTCATGCTCTGTCTCTCTCTGTCCCAAAAAATAAATAAATGTTGAAAAAAAAATTAAAAAAAAAAAATATTCCTTGCTACAAAGAAGACTGGGAAATTGGTTTGGCATATTGATTCCCTGAACAAAATTGGTGTTCTCTTGGCCAGAAAGAAGGGGAGGATAATGGGTAGTGGGTAGGCAATGAATGATGTCTGCTACATTTTTTGTATTTTGATTCTATTATTTTATTTTATTTTTAAAATGTTTTATTTATTTTTGAGAGAGAGAGAGAGAAACAGAACATCTGAAGCAGGCTCTGCACTGATAGCACAGAGCCTGATGCGGGGCTTGAACTCACGAACCGCGAGATCATGACCCAAGCCGAAGTCAGATGCTTAACTGACTAAGCCACCAAGGTGACCCGATGCTATCATTTTAATGGGGTTTCATGTAAAAGGACACGAGCGTGCCATGTTTAATTGTACCGTGAAGCTTACGTGAGAAAATCCACAGAAAGCACTTAGCATAGAGCCTGGCCCAGAATAAAGAACAAATAAACGTTTGCTCTCATTAGGTGACCCATAGGACTCCATCTCTGCACGTGGGGTTCTAGTGGCAGTTGGACTGGCCAGGTGGAAATGCCACTAGGCTCTTGGATATATGGGTCATCCCTGCAGAGAAACTGGGCTAGAGAAATAAATTTGGTGGTTGTCCCTCTGTGGATAGTGTTTGAAGTTATATACATGGATGGGATGACCAGGGAGAGCTTTCTTGATGATAGGTAAACAGGAAGCATGCAGCAGAGAATGTAAATCAAGCTTCACCAACATTATAAATTGGAATGCCATTACAAATAAAAATAGATGGTAGAGAGTGAATTCATTCCTCTAGCATGTACTGTGTGCAGTATTGGTTAAAGTACTGAATTATCAAAAAGTTAAAGCACGGTAAAGAGAAGTTACAGAAATAGGTGGCAAGGTCAGACTACATGTGGTATATTTATGGTTAAATAAATATCGCCTTATTTTCTTCTGGTTGTTAAAAAACTTTATTTATTTAAGAGTGCTATGACATAAGAAAATCGGAATTAAATTGTCTTTTAAAAACATGAGTGTGCTTTCATCTGAAGTTATTGAAATGTGGAATTCAACAGGCAACATCATTTAGAGGTGGCTTGGCTACGATTGTAGCAGCTCTTTGGAAAGGTGCCAGGAGATCCCAGGACATGCTGCAGATGTGTGTATTTTCTTCCCCTTCTGTGTTTCATTTGGTCAGAAAGAATGACTGATGGCTTTCTTTTGCAAATTGCACTATGTGATTCCAATTGTGGTGGTAAGATTCGCCAACATTTTTTGATACATAGAAACCATTTGAGTCTATTGTTTTATTTTTATTTTAAAGTTTATTTATTTATTTTGAGAAAGAGCAATGAAAAGTCAGAGAGGGAGAGAGAGAATCCCAAGCAGGCTCTACACACTGTCAGCATAGAGCCCAACTCGGGGCTCCATCTCATAAACTGTGAGATCATGACCTGAGCTGAAATCAAGGCTCAGACGCTTAATGAACTGAGCTACCCAGTTGTCCCTAAGTCTATTGTTTCATTAAAGCTACTTTTCCCATTGGTAACCATTTAAAATTAATGTATAGAGTTATAATTCTGAGCACAAACTTTTTTTTTCCTAAGTTTACTTATTTATTTTGAGAGAGAACGCATGAGTGGGAAAGGGACAGAGAGAGAATCCCAAGCAGGCTTCGTGCTGTCAGTGCACAGCTGGGCATAAACTTTTGACTAAATCTGTACAAAATATATTTTTCTTAAAAACTAAATGGAAATTCTGGGGGAAAAAAGCCCTCAAAACACAAAAAACTAAAAACATTTGCATGTGGACACAGCCAAATTCTAAAATTAAAATTACATCTTGATTGCTATATATTTTTAAAACCATATGTCATATATGTGTAGTTTGCACTTGAAAGCATCATTGATGGGCTGGAGAATGTACTCAAGAGAGTGATCAAATGGTTACGTGGTCTGGAAAACTATATCACAATATAGGTAATGCTTCAAGGCATTGAAGGTATTTAGACTGGAGAAAAGAATACTTGAGGGAATCATGATAGTTTACTTCAAGTATTTGAAGGGCTGATACATGGGAAAAGATAAGTCTTTTATGTTGCTCTAGAAAGTGATAATTTTGGTTATAGTAATGGGTGAATTTGTTTATTTCAATTCACTTTGACAAAGAATTTTCCTGTAAAGGTATCTAATGTATCTAATGGAATTTTATCAATAACTAGGAGTGGTCTACATCAGGGGTTGGCATACCATGGCTTTCAGGCCAGATCTGGCCTATTGCCTGTTTTGTAAATAAAGATTTATTGGATCACAGCCCATTCATTCATGTTTTGTCTTCTGTTGCTTCTGTGTTACATTGGCAGAGTTAGCAACTGTAACAGAGGCTGGATGACCACAAAGCCTCAAATATTTACTCTCTGTCCCTTTATAGAAAGAGTACCAACTGATGGTGTAGATATCAGACAAGTCAAGGGTGTGGTAGAAGATCTAACTCATTGGATGGTAAGTCAGTGTAGGTGACCTCATAGGTCCTGTCCAACTGAGATTCTATGGTTCTATGCAGAGTTGACAATATACATGTATTTAAAATGTGTCCATATATTAAGAGTTAGAAGTAGAATAGAGGCATGTTCATCAATATAGTCATGTTTATCTCTTCCACAGATATTTAGCATTTGTGTGAAATAGGAATTTTAACAACGTTCTGCTTTAACTATGAAATGCCATTGTTTTGAATTTCTAGTTGTTACAGCAGTGGATTGGAATGAAGCAATGGATTTTGTAAACAGGTAGTGTCAGATTAAAAGTTATTTAAAATTAAAATTTTTTTTCACCTGTTATTTATTTTTTCGAGACAGAGAGAGAGACAGAGCGTGAGCAGGGGAGGGGCAGAGAGGGAGGGAGACACAGAAACCGAAGCAGGCTCCAGGCTCTGAGTGTCAGCGCAGAGCCTGACCTGGGGCTCGAACCCACAAACTGTGAGATCATGACCTGAGCCGAAGTCGGACACTTAACGGACTGAGCCACCCAGGCGCCCCAAAGTTATTTAAAATAAAAAAAAAAATAACTGTTCTCAGGCAGACCATTAGTGGCATGAATTTCTATGCAACCAGAATTACCAGTTTTTCCTTTTTCATCTGAGAATCTCAAGGCACTTAACTAATATTTTTTATGCCTTATCATCAAAGTTTTTTCTACAAATACATGGGATTATTAAGAAAGTTTCTTTGGTTCTGTGTGAGTATAGGTGTGGGTGTGTTTTCCATTGCATGTTCTATTGCAATACAGAAGACTTGGACATTTTCTAAGAGACAGAAATTCATTGAGGAGCTGTAATTTTGGGAAAAAAATTTTAGTGTGACCTGACTGATATAAATCATTCCAGTGGAAAATTAAAAACATAACAAAATATCTACAGGGGAGCTGGAGTTCTCACATCAGGTTTTAGACCCCAAATACTAAGTCATTTATTTTCCTTTGGAATATAGCATCTGTATGAAAACTACTTAAATCCCTGGTTTTTGCTTTAAAGTTTACATTTTAGATATGTGAATTTAGTAAGATAATAATATTTAAGAAACGTATAATGCAGCAGTAATGAACTTTTAAAAAATTAATAGATTTTATTTTATTTTAATTTTTTTTTAACGTTTTATTTATTTTTGAGACAGGGAGAGACAGAGCATGAACGGGGGAGGGTCAGAGAGAGAGGGAGACACAGAATCTGAAACAGGCTCCAGATTCTGAGCAGTAAACACAGAGCCCGACGCGGGGCTCCAACTCACGGACAGTGAGATCGTGACCTGAGCCGAAGTCGGACGCTTAACCGACTGAGCCACCCAGGCGCCCCAATAGATTTTATTTTTAAGAGAAGTTTTAGGTTTACAGAAAAATTGTGTCAGAAAGTAGAGTTCCCGTATATCCCCTCACCTCTGCCCCCACCCCACCCCCATTTGCCTCTATATTATGAACATCCTACATTAGTGTAGCACATTTGTTACAATTGATGAGCCAATATTGATACACTATTATGAACTAAAGCCTATAGTTTACACTGGAGTTCATTCTTTGTGTTGTAGGTTTTGTGGGATTTGACAAACGTAGAATGACACATGTCCACCATTATAGTATCATACACAATACGTCTACTGCCCTAAAAATCCTGTGTTCCAACCTGTTTATTCCTCCCTCCCACTCTCCTAACCCCTGCCAATCAGTCACGTTTTCACTGCGTCCATAGTTTTTCCACAATGACATATAGCTGGAATTACATAGTATTCAGCCTTTTCAGATGGGCTTCTTTCATTTGGAAATATGCTTTCAAGCTTCCTCCCTGTCTTTTCATGGCTTGAGAGTTCCTCCCTTTCTCCCTCCTTTTGGTGTGTGTGTGTGGGTGGGGGCGGGTGGGGGTGTGTGTGGTGGGTTGGAATTTATTTCAAAAAACAGATTTTAGATGATAATTGTATAGTTTAAATTTTAAAGTACAGAAATGTTGAGTTTTTAAAGCTTTTTTTTAAGACTGCTTTTTCAGAGCAGTTTTAGGTTTACGATAAAATTGAGAGGAAGGCATAAGAATTTCCTGTGTATGCCTTCCCCGACACATGCATAACTTCCCCCGTTATCAGTATCACTCACCAGAATGTTTGTTGTTTTTTTTTTAAATCAAGGATGGACCTGCGTTGACACATTGTAATCACACAAGGTCCACCATTGACCTTAGGGTTCACTCTTGGTGTCATACATTTTATGGGTTTGGCTCATTTCTTTTTACTGATGAATTGTATTCCACTGTATGGATGTACCACAGTAAGTTTATCCATTCAGTTATTGAAAGACATCTTGGTTGCTTCCAAGTTTTGGCAGTCATGAGATTAATTACTTTTTAAAATATAAATAAAATAAAATAAATAAAATATACTTTTAAAGTATTTATTTTTACATATTTTAAAGTTAACTTAGATAAGAAAATGTGAGCATAAAATATTTTTTAAAAAGATATCTCAATTTTTCAACAGCTTGAAACCTATTTCAGTCTACCCACTACAAAATAAAAGTGTTATTTTTTTTAATTTGCAGAAGGTTTACAAGTGTTCCAAAAATTCAAATGATACGGAATTATATGGGCTAAAAGATGTAGGCCTTGCCTGTCTTTCTAATATCATAGTCTTACACATTTTTTCTTATGTGTGTAAAAACATGTGTATATGTTAAAAATACATACGGTATAATCCTGTTATTGTAAAACCCACAACTATATATGCCCATATGGTTACATTTATCTCTTTATCATTAGCAAAGATGGGATCATGATCATGGTATACGTATTGTTCTGCAACTTTTAAACATTTCACAGTATTGTGTATTGTGGATATCTTTTTTTTTTTTTAACTGAAGTGTAGTTGACATACAATGTTACATTGGTTTCAGGTGTACATCACAGTGATTTGACAAGTCTATACTTATGCTGTGCTCACCACAAGTGTAGCTACCATCTGTCACCATACAACACTGTTACGATACCATGAATATCTTTTCATGGCAGCAAATGTTCTTTTTAAATCACTGCAGAGTATTCTACTGTATGGATCTATCCTAATTTAATCATTCATCTATTGCTGGGCATTCATATTGTTGCATTTTTTTGCTTTTTTAAAAATGTTTATTTATTTTTGAGAGACATACAGAGAGTGAGTGGGGGAGGGACAGAGAGAAAGGGGGAGACACAGAATCTGAAGCAGGCTCCAGGTTCTGAGCTGTCAGCACACAGCCCGACATGGGGCTCAAACTCACGAACCACAAGATCATGACCTGATGCTGAAGTCGGATGCTTAACTGACTGAGCCACCCAGGTGTCCCTGCAGTTTTTTGCTTTTATGAATCTTGTTTGCAGTGAGCATCCATATTTATGTGTGTATATCTTTTTCATTTATTCTACAATTATTTGTTTGGTACCTACTATATAGGTATGCCAGGCAGTTCCAGGTGCTGGGATTCAGCCATGAGCCAGAGATGATGCTCAATTTCTTTTGCGGGGAGACCCATGATAAACAATAGGTAAACTAGATGTTTTCAGATAGTAGTAAATGCTGTGAAAGGAGTAGTGGCGGTTTCCCTGCCTCAGATGGGATGGCCAGGGAAGAGGTTTTCATGGAGGTGACATCTGAACTGAGAACTGCATGGTGAAAAGAAGGCTGCCTGTGGATGGAGTCTGGGGGTGTGGTGGGGACAGGGACAAGCAGCTTGGCACCAGGCAGGGCAGTGGGAGCATCTGCCTGGTACAGGCAATAAGGGTACATATGTGTAGGGAACCTGAAAATGAGAAAACCAACTAAAATTGGTTTACTTTTTATTACTGCCCTATGCCAACAATTCTAACCAATAATATACTGCTCTCCGCTGCCCTCCCCACCACAACACTGACATCGTGTGCTTATCCCTATGTTGTATTTAAAGAAATTCTCTTAATATTTATTTTTGAGAGAGAGGAGAGAGACAAAGACAGCTCGAGCAGGGGAGAGGCAGAGAAAGAGAGGAAGACACAGAATCTGAAGCAGGCTCCAGGCTCTGAGCTGTCCGCACAGAGCCTAATGTGGGGCTCGAACCCTCGAACCGTGAGATCATGACTTGAGCCAAAGTTGGATGCTCAACTGAGCCACCCAGGCGCTCCCCTATACTGTATTTTCTTAAGTGTTAACTCCTAGACATGAGTCAAACAAAGACTATGTACTTTTTATTTATTTTTATTTTTTTAACCTTTATTCTTGGGGGTGGGGGAGGGAAGAGAGAGAGAGGGAGACACAGAATCTGAAGCAGGCTCCAGGCTCTGAGCTGTCAGCACAGAGCCTGAAGTGGGGCTCAAACTCACTAACCTTGAGGTCAGGACCTGAGCCCAAGTTGGATCCTTAACCAACTAAGCTACCCAGGTGCCCCAAGCTACATGCCTTTTAAAATGTAAACTGGTGGTTCAGTTTTAATGATGAAAACCATGAAGTATTTTTCAGATAAATACTGAATAAACTAAGGACTCATGGATGAGGAAGTTTTCTTCTATGTACTTTTGTAAGTACATAGTTGTATAGATTTAGGTAATTTAAGTGAATCAAGACAATTATAAAAATTAAGAAATAAATGGAAATGAAATAAAGTCATCTATAAACCCACTCAAAAATACAGATATGGTTTTGATTCATAATGGAACTATTTCTCTCTGCTTCTGTTTCTCTTTTGCTGGGGTATTAAAGCCAAGATCCTAGTGATTTTAGAAAATCCTCAAAATCAGGAAATTATAGAGCTGTGAGACTTATTGAAGTTCACCTAATATTTTAACCCTATTAAGGTTCTATTGGAACAAGCATCTCAGTCAATCATGTGAAGAAGGAGTACCTGCATGGGTGGTGGGACTTAATTGCAGAAAGGGGCCTCAAAAAATAGTTATGAATCAGGCCCCTTATTGGATCAATGCTTTGGGGATAATTTTTAATAAAAATATTGTCATGATGATTTTTATTCAGCAGATATTACATGTCTTCCCATGTCTCTCTGCTAGGTGCTGGGGGTACAAAGATGGTTAAAGGTTTTGTGACAAGTCCAGTTTAACTGGGGAAGAAGATGGGTGGGCCCTAGGAATGGAGCGCTGGGGTGGGGGAGTGGAGGTGGGGAAGCAAGGGGAGGGTGGGGTGGCGCCAGGCGCAAGTGCGCCTCCTCCTGCCTTGTCTGTCTTCCGGCATCTTCTGCCGCTCACTGTCCTCTCCACCACACCATACTCTTCCTCCGTTAGGACTTGTACAGAAGCCGCTCCCTCTGCCTGGCACGGATGCGTATTTTTATCTCCCAGTCTTTCTGATTATTCTCCCACTCACTCTGTGAAACCCTCTCACTCCACGCTCCGTTTCTTCATGGCACTTATTAAAGCTGTTAGGAACAATTACTTGCTTAGTATCCCCCACCTCCACCTGGAGAGAATGCTTTCAGTTGTAAGTGATTGGTAACCTGATCAACAGGTGGCTCAGAGGAGCAGGGGTTGGTTCTTCGCAGATATAAAGGAGGCTGGAGGTCGGGGTGGGGGAGATCATAGTCAGGTGCCTCATTCGTTATCGCTGTCAGGGCTCTGGTCTGAAGGCTTCTCTTGTTCTTTCCCTCACGGGTGTAAAGTGACCGCCCCAGCTTCCATCGTCACCCACGTTGAAGGCTGAAGGAAGGGATGGCTCTGGGTCTATTCTTTTTTGTCTTGGAAGCAAACTTTCCCAGAAGCCTGTGGTACACTTGCGTGTTTGTGCCCTTGGCCATCTCTAGCTGTATCAACTTTTTCAGCAACTGGTATGGAAGGTAAATGTTTTGTGTTCTTTTATGAGAATCTTAGTCAGGTGCAGCCACAAGAGAAGACAGAGGAGCTTAGGGAAAACACAAGTTTACTGTATTTACAGATCCTAGAGACAGAAGGTGTGGCCTGCTACCAGGGGTCACAGGGAAAACACCAGCAGGAGGGAGTAAGGGGCAGGTTAAGCCAGAGCCTGCTATTAGGGTTTCAGAGGGAAAGGCAAGACAGGGAATGGTGAACAGTTTAGGATTGGCTAGTTTGAATAATTCCAGAAGGCTTTGAGTTTTAGCTGCCTTGGGGTGTTTAGGGAAACCAATATTGCCTCCTGGGATGCCTGGGTAGGATAGAGGATGTGTAGGGGTCTGGATTGGTAAATTTGCATATTAAAGGCGTACTCAAGGCTGACCGCACCTATCTCTTGAGAATTGGCTAATCCCCAGGAGCAGCAGTCTCCCCCAACCCCCAGCTAGAAGGTGTTTTAAGATGACAAAACGTGATATATAGAAAGTAAAAAATACGATATAGTGAGGGAGAAGGGATAATTGGGACGTGTTGTCCTAATTAAACTCAAGACTCCTTATGGGAAGCCATTGTCCTATTCTCCCTTGAACTCCCAATGCCTAGCACAGTACCTGGCACACACAATGAAGGTTGGGTGACACCTATGTCAGGAAAAGAAGGTTGAATAAGGACATTGCAAGAGAAAGGAGTGTTTGGTACAAAGGCACCGAGCTGAAATAGCCTCCTTTGTGCATTTGGGGACAAGTGGAGCATAGGCAGATGACAGGGACTATTAGAAATTGAGGCTAGAAGGGTAGTTTGGAAGGTGCCTGCATGGCTCAGTCAGTTAGGAGTTCGACTCTTGGTTTCGGCTCAGGTCATGATCTCGTGGTTCATGAGTTCGAGCCCTGCGTCAGGCTCTGTACTGATGGACCTGCTTGGGATTCACACCCTCCGCCCCGCTCAAGAGTGCTCTCTCCCTCTCTCCATAAATAAAGGAAGAAAAAAGAAAGGAAGGTAGTTCCGGGTCAAACTACGAAAAGCCTTTAGTGTCAGGTTAATTTGTCCGGTCTATATTAGCGCTGGGGAGCCCCTGAAGAGTCTCAGGTGAGGGACTGGCAGGATTTGTAGATTAGGATATTAAGTGAGTTTGGTAGCCTGGTGTAGGAACTGGTGGAAGAGTGACTAGAGTCAGGGAGGCTAATTAACAATATACTGTGGTTCGTTAGGGTAGAGTAAAAATAACTCAGAATTTGGAGAATGTCATTTTGAAGTCATCATCTAGAACATGACCCTGGACCTGTAGCATGATGTGGCAGCTTGTTAGAAATGGAAATTCTTGGGCCGCTACTGAATCAGAATCCCTGGGGTGGGTTCAGCAGTCCGTGTTTTAACGAGCTCTTCAGGTGACTCAAAGCACCTGAAGCTTGAGAACCACTACCTAGCGAGGTAGATACTTGAGGTGAAGAGCTTGACCATCTGGTCTGATGCAGCCACAGCTGCATGTTAGAATCACCTGGGCAGCTTTTTGTTTTGTTTTGTTTTTAAGTCAACGAGGTTGGGCCCCACGTCAGAGCAACTCACTAAATCAAAATCTCTGGGGCTGGGAACCAGGCATCAATTTATCTCTGTTGGTCCCAAAGGGTTCCCATGTGCAGCCAGGGCTGAGAACCACCGATTTTGCATAACCCCTATTGATGAGAAAACTTAGGGCTGGAAGTCATCTTGCTCAAGGTCATACAGCAAGTTCAGGTAAGAGACATTTTTTATTTTTAATTTTTTAACATTTACTTATTTTTGAGAGAGAGCAGGAGCAGGGGAGGGTCAGAGAAAGAAGCAGACACAGAATCTGAAACAGGCTCCAGGCTCTGAGCTGTCAGCACAGAGCCCAATGTGAGGCTTGAACTCAGGAACCATGAAATCATGACCTGAGCCGAAGTCGGACACTTAACCGACTGAGCCACCCAGGTGTCCCAAGAGGCATTTTTTAAAGCTGTCTTCTCTGTGCTGTGATGAACACTATTCCCACTTTTTAATAACTTGCTTTAAGAGAATGGTTTTTAAATTATAAAATAGTAGAGGGGAAAAATAGGTTACAGACAGGATTAGAAAAATTTATTTTCTTTCAATTAACATTATTTCACACTTGAGAAAGTTACCCTTTTTATAAAGATTTTGTGAAATTATTTTTTCAACATCAATGGAAAGTAGTGTGTGTGTGTGTGTGTGTATATATATATATATATATATATATATATGATATGGGTAAATAGTGCTTCATCATTTGAGGATCTAAGTAATGAGAACCTGTCTTCAGACTCTAGGTGGAGCTCTTTGGTTTATAAGAATCTTGTTCTATTTACAATTTTGACAGTCTTTTTAAAAAAAATTATTTGGATTTTTTTTACAAGACATTTAAAAATGTGTACATATTCTCAACACTTCTCAATTTTCTTTTTCTAATTGTTTCAGAGCCATGTTGATAAAAACTCATAAGTCCTTTTACTTCCTTGCTTGACCTAAAAATGCAAATCTAGGCCTCAAAGAGTCATTTTCAAATTTATGTTAAATCTGTATTGTTGTCACTTAATGTTTAATGAAGGGGATGTTTCCCATGGTTTTTGTTTCTTATAAGTCTCAATGTTGAAATAGAATTTATATAAGATGGGTTTCCTTTTGCTGCTAGACTTTGTGGAGAGCACAGGTGTTGCTATAGTAATTTCTTCAGCCTATTTTTACCTGATTGTGTACAAAGGAGTGTTAACTACCTTTCTGTAACAAAAATGAAATATTTTGCTGTCCCTTCTCTTTCTCTTCCCTGTCTACTCGCTCACTATTCTCTCTTCTACTGGGAGTACACTCGAAGCAAAATTCCCAGAATAGGTGGCCTGTCATACTTGGACAGTGTAACCCTGTGGCTGTGGTTCCTGGACTGGCAGCATCACGAATGGCATAATCTGGAAGTTTGTTAGAAATGCTTATTCGTGGATCCCACCCCAGACCTACTGAACCAGAAACCCTGGGGGTAGAGTGTCCAGGAATCTGTGTTGAGCCACTGGTACAGACTATTTTGAAAGGATGAAAATCCCATACTCATTGACGTCTGCGTCCAAAAAGTCCTGTGCAATCAGCTATGCTCATTTAGAGGTTCTCCACTGCTTTTTTTTTTTTTTTTTAACGTTTATTTATTTTTGAGACAGAGCATGAACGAGGGAGGGTCAGAGAGAGGGAAACACAGAATCTGAAACAGGCTCCAGGCTCTGAGCTGTCAGCACAGAGCCCGATGCGGGGCTCGAACTCACGGACCGCGAGATCATGACCTGAGCCGAAGTCGGACGCTTAACTAACCGAGCCACCCAGGCACCCCACTCCACTGCTTTTTAAATTACCTAGGGATTTTGTTTAAAGATAGAATTCTCATTGAGTAAGTTTGAGGTGGAGCCTATTACTCTGCATATCTAACAAGCTCCCAGCTGATGTGCATTTTTCTTGTCTGTGGATTACATTTTGAGTAGGGAAGATAATGACTAGGGTATTGACTAAAGCCCACAGAGTCATCTATGATTGATCAGGATATACTTCTGATTGAGTACACCTAAAGTCTATGGTTTCCCCTTATCAATCACAGTGTGAAGAGGCAATTTCTAGAATATAATGATTTCTGGTCTAGTTTAAAGTGACTCATCCTTGTTACATGTTACAAGAGGATATTGTTACCCAGAATCCATCTGAGACCCTCTTTTCTAAACAATAGGCACACTTGAAGATTGCATTTTTTTTAATTGAGGAAACTAGTTCGTTCATGGCATGATGAGGCTAGAGAGAAATTTCTGAAGTTGAGTGTTTTCAGACAAAATCAGCCTAAGAGAAGTGGTTCACACATAATTGGAATCAGTCATTGAATGCTCTTATATATTGAGCACCTGCCACGTGAGGCTTTGCACTTGGCACTTTAGGAAATTAGGAAAAAAGATAAACTCCTTGATCTTAAGCAGATTGCCGTCTACCTGAGGAAATAAAACCTATGCCTGTGAAAGTTAATTACCAATATAGAGAATATTCTGTCAAATGGCAAAGAAGTGTGGTAGCCACTCAGAAGACCAAACGATAGCTATTGGCAGAGGAGGTGGAAACTATGGAGTCTGGGCTCTGGGGGCGGGTAGAATTCGGATATTGAGAGGAGAATGCAAGGAGGGGGCTCCACA
The DNA here is from genome assembly GCF_028749965.1 of Puma concolor. NCBI lineage: Eukaryota > Metazoa > Chordata > Mammalia > Carnivora > Felidae > Puma > Puma concolor. The sequence continues at coordinate 68,273,926 of NC_141669.1, read as the reverse complement.
AGAGACAAGGTGGCATGGGCCAAACTACAGTGTCCAGGAATGAACCTTAGGTACACGTGACAACAGGGGATTAGTTCAGACCACACAGTGCCCCTAATGCGTTGTTTTGAGTATGGAATACTTGGGTAAGTTCTAAATAACAAGCCAATTTGGGGGCATCTCGGTGGCGTCGGGTAAGTGTCTGACTTTGGAGGTCATGATCTTGCGGTTTGTGGGTTAGAGCCCTACATGAGGCTCTGTGCTGACAGCTCGGAACCTGCAGCCTGCTTCGGATTCTATGTCTCCCTCTCTCTCTGCGCCTTCTCTGCTTGTTCGTTCTCTCTCTCTCTCTCAAAAATAAACATTAAAAAAAATAAGCCATCTGTAAAAATTACCATATTCTATATGAAACAAACTGTCCTTTTCCTGGTCTCTGTGCCATTCCAGAGCCACAAGCCATCCTATTTCTGCACCCCTACTATTACTATAATTTATAATAAAGTGTTTTTATATTTTTGTGTACACCGCTCATAACTGTCCACTTTGCTCTTGGCTCCATCCAAACATGCCCCAGACAAAACCTCTGTCAAATCTGCTACATCAGAATGTCCACTAAAGGAAAAAAGCAACATGAATGGTGAATTAGGGACTGTAAAAAATAATGGGATATTACCAAGGGAAGTGTTATTAATAAAACTTGACACATATTACTAGGATAATATTTAGACTGATGTAGAATCGATGATCTATCTGCAGTTACTTAAAAATATATGATAATCATTGAATTAAAGTAAGAAACTCCATTTAATAAAGAAGAACCGTGAAAATGAACATAAAACCTGTCAGAAAAATATAACGTGGATGATAAGACACTAGTACCAGGGAGGATGATTATTATAGATAATACATTAGTTGTAGTCTGACTGTATCTGTAACTATTAGAAATAAAATCTTAAGTGTTGGAATTTTCTGGATAGGTAAGGATGTTAAAGGCAAAATTTGTATTGTACACATTCAATTAAATGGCATATAAAATGGGCAACCAAGGTGTAACATGGGTAAGATGAGCCAAAGCCTTTTTTTTTTTTTTTTTTTTTTTTTTTTTTTTTTTTTTGGCACTAGTTTCTATCCTTTTAAACCTGTTTGGATTTGTAAAGCCTGACTTTGCTGCCTCAAGAGCCAATTAGGAAATGTTGCAGAATTTTATTTACTTTAAACCATTTTAGATGCTCTTCTTTCTAAAGTGCTAAAGTGCGTTAATTTATCCCTTATCACCATCCTCCCACCCCCACTTGGGAGTTATTTGGCAGATGTTAGCCTTGCCTGAACGGCTCTAGTCTATCATTTCAGCAAGGACTCTTCCAGGGCCAGTGAATGTACTGTCATTTGTGCCAATGCCAAATGGCCACTGTGTTCTTGAGTTCTTTAGTTCTTCTATGATTTTCTTCTTGACTTTGGGTCTTCCTGGCTTATTTTGTTTTTGTTTTAGTATGTATTTATTTTTGAAAGAGAGCAAGAGTGGGGAGGAGCAGGGAATGGAGAAGGAGAATTAGAAGCAGGTTCCACGCTGTCAGCCCAGAGCCCCATACAGGGCTCGAACTCAAAACCACGAGATCATGACCTGAGCCAAGGTCAAGAGTCAGACCCTTAACCTACTGAGCCACCCAGGCATCCCAGGTCTGCCTGGCTTTTATCACTTTCTGTAAATTTGGGGGCATGGCCATGAGAGCCTTTCCCTTCTCCCCCAGTCTGCCACTTCCATTTTTAATCTATGGGCATCGCTGACCTAAATACACATAAATATACTTTTATGTGACTCTTACATCAGAAAAATTAATAGTCTTCAACCTCTAGGAAGTTGACTTCAGACTAGCTATGATCTACCAGCTATATCCATGCTACTCTAGACATTTTTGACAAATAGCTCACAGGAAAGGCCTCCAAAAATTAATAGTTTTTTTTCCCCTAAAAAAAACTACTACCTTGTGTTTTTATAAGTTAATTTTGTTTTTTAATAAAATAATAGCTGCCCTTGTTTTAAAAGTCGAAAAGTGCTAAAAATAGCAAATAGCAGCTTCCTGTCTTCAAACCATCCCATCTTCTCAGCAACTGTTTTTATTGATTTTGGGCATTCCTTTGAATTTCTAAATAATAAAAACGGTTTGTCTTAAACCATTTTCGGCACTCTGTTGACTTCCTATGATGACAGATGAAATCTGTTGACTTTCTCTTACGATACATGAAGAGGTAACTCTCCTACTCCTTCCACTCCCCCTTCCCTTCCCTCATGCCCTCAGTGTGGCTGCATCTGACTTCAGGTTAAGTGAATCGGCAGTCGGTTTCTATACTCCGAGCTCTCTATGTTCACTCCTAGGTGAGTGTTATATTCTCCAAGAGTATGCTTAGGAGCACTTGGCTTTCGGTGGGGTGGGTGCCCTTGCAGATGCCTGTGATTTGCCTCACTTCTCCTTTTCTTTTCAAGCCTGGGAAGGGCTTCAGCTGCTCTTCATCCTTCCATGAATCAGCCTCCAGTGAGGAGTCCAGCCACCCAGGTGCCCCAAAGCACTTTTCATCACAGAACAGACCTAATCTCTGTGATGGGTGGAAGCATGTTCACATGTCTAGCTAAATTTTGAAAAGTCTTCAGGGCAGGGCTTGTGAGAAGGGATTTGAGAGAGAAAGGTTAGGATTTGGATAAGCTCAAGGACGAGAGGATGTCTATTTTCTTTGTTTTTGGGAAAAGGACAAGAGGATGTCTTTGTCTCTTGACTCTGTCTGAAGCCTCTGAACTCATGGAATGGAACATAGTTATGCAGTCAAGGGTGAGAGGAGGGTTCTTGCTCATGGTTAACCTTTTACTGCTCATCTTCCTACAGCTTGTTAAGGGAGTAGAGCTGGGTACATGAGGCTGAGCTTACTGACTTCAGAGGCTTATGGGCTGATCTCCTATTCCCAAGGTTTCCTGCTGGCCTCCATTCATGTCTGCTCTGTCCAGCCTCCAATATGGACCCTTTCAGTGTCACGAAACTACTTAAAAGAACTATAAAAATAAATATAGGAGTCGAGTTTCCAGTCACCAATTTCCTCCCCACACTGAAGATAGCAAGTGGAATAGGAAATACTGTACAAGGATGAGTTAATTGTTACCTATTTTCTGAGAGTTTTCATTTCTGATGACTGAATTTACAAAAAATAAGTAACTTTAGCTGCCAGGAGTTTTTTTTTTTTTTTTTTTTTTGCATAAATTTAGCAGACTGTAGTGGTGTCACTTGTGGTTATGTAAGAATTGCAATGTGTTATTGGTTGCTAAATACATTATTACCCTGTTGGAGAGCAATGGTGGTAGTTTCTTTGTTCATGAAGGTCAGTTTTCATGAGTAGAGGGATTACAAACAAAATTAACTGGGGGGCTCAATTTTATTTCATGTAAGAGATTTCTTCACCCCTTAAGTTAATGATTCTAAAAATCTGAACTGGAAAATTTAATAATAGAGTAAGTAGGGCTAAGCTTCTTTGGAAGTTATACTTGTCAATTCTATTTTTGGTTTCTTAGGAAACAAGTTAAAAACAGCTTTTTAAGCTTTAATACATTTCTAATTACATTTCTTCTTTTGAGAAGCTTGTTTTTCTTAAAGGTGCTGAGTTCTTTGTACTAATAGGAATATTGGTTTGAAAAATTCATATTCCCTCCAACCATACTTAATATATGTATGTTTGCAAAGGGATAACACAAAAATCTTCATGTTTTAAGTAAAGCTTTTCACACCGAAGTTGTGTGGTCACGTGCTTTTATTTGTGAATACATTTGTAGCAACTGAAGTGATAGCCTGGGTTAAATTTCTTCTCAAATCCTCAACACACAACAGTGTGTATAACCCATTGTCCGTGAATGGGTGTGGAGACAAAGTTCACTTCCACATACGCATTAGGAACAGTGAGGGTGAGGGAGTGAGGAACTGGGCTGCCATCACCCCTCAGCTCTCTGTCTGTGGTTGCTAGCTCATGGACCTCACACTTGGCAAGGTTGACGTGTTACCTTGACTGATTTCCACTGAGTTGCTCACGTCTTCTCCAGATGCTTTAGAGATGAAAAGTAGAAGGGGTAATTGTGCAGATGAGCTCCTGCCTCTTTTGGGAGTGTGAATGGAGGGAAAGGGTGCAAATTCTTAGCCTGTCTGCCCTTTTGATGGGAAGGTGGTGGTTGGTTGCTAAAGACTCTTCAGAGGCTCTCACCAGTTGTTACTCTCCTGACCATCTGTAGAGGCATGAGCAGTACATACACTCTTCTATCACCTTCTCCCCATTGGTCATGCACCTGCTCCATTGGCCATCTTCTTGGTCCCCTAATACTGCAAGCTTGGAGGGTCCCATCTCCACACAGCTACCTCCTTGTCATTTAGTTCTTCATTCAGTGTCCCTTTCTCAGTGAGGTTTGTGGGACACCCCATCTAAGTAGGCCTCGTGTCACTCTATGTCACACAGCCTTATTTTCACCTCTTTATCTAAGTGCATTGGATGTTTTTGTGTTTTTTTTTTTTTTTTCCTTCTCTACCTCCTTCCAGAATCTAAGCTCCATGAGAATTTAGCCTGTGTTCTGATTGGTTCAATGGTGTATCCCCATCATCAAGGGAAAGGGTTTAGCAATTTTTTTTTTTCTGTAAAGGACTAGATAACATGTATCTTAGTCCTCATGAACTAAATAGTCTCTGTCAAAACTACTCAATTCTGTGCTCATAGTTCAAGAGTAGCCATAGATGATATGTAAACAAATGAATGAAGCTGTGTCCCAATAAAACTTTATTTATGGACACTGAAATATGAACTTCACATAATTTTTATATGTCATGATTATTAGTCTTTTTTCTTAACCTTTATTTTTGGATAGCTTTATGTACTTATTTTTTAACATATGCTCTAATAAAATAGTCCAAATAAGCACTTGGCTTCCCAATGTATACATATATGTTTAATTCCAGTATAGTTAACTTATGGTGTTATATTTGTTTCTGGTATACAGTATAGTGATTCAACAATTCTATACATTCCTCAGTGCTCCTCATGTTAAATGTACCCTTAATCCCCTTCACCTATTTCACCCACCTCCCCACCTACTTCCCCTCTGGTAACCATTAGTTTGTTCTCTGTAGTTAAGAGTCTATTTTTTGGTTTGTCTTTTATTCTTCATTGATTTGTTTGGCTTTTTTAAAAAAAATTAAAGGGGCGCCTGGGTGGCGCAGTCGGTTAAGCGTCCGACTTCAGCCAGGTCACGATCTCGCGGTCCGGGAGTTCGAGCCCCGTGTCGGGCTCTGGGCTGATGGCTCGGAGCCTGGAGCCTGTTTCCGATTCTGTGTCTCCCTCTCTCTCTGCCCCTCCCCCGTTCATGCTCTGTCTCTCTCTGTCCCAAAAATAAATAAAAAAAAAAAAAAAATGTTGAAAAAAAAAAAAAATTTAAAAAAAATTAAAAAAAATTTTTTTAAAGTTGTTTTTAATGTGTTTATTTATTTTTGAGACAGAGACAGAGCATGAGCAGGGGAGGGGCAGAGAGAGAGGGAGAGACAGAATCTGAAAGCAGGCTCCAGGCTCTGAGCTGTCAGCACAGAGCCCAATGCAGGGCTCGAACCCACGAACCATGAAATCATGACCTGAGCTGAAGTTGGATGCTTAAATGGACTGAGCCACCCAGGCGCCCCTAAAAAATTTTTTTAACATTTATTTTTGAGAGACAGAGCATGAGCAGGGGAGGGGCAGAGAGAGAGAAGTAGACACAGAATCTGAAGCAGGCTGCAGGCTCTGAGCAAGCTGTCAGCATAGAGCCTGATGTGGGGCTCGAACCCACAAACCGTGAGATCATGACCTGAGTGGAAGTTGGATGCTCAACCAACTGAGCCACCCAGGTGCTCCGGCTTTTTTAAAATTAAAAAAAAAAAAAATGTTTATTTATTTATTTTGAGAAGAGAACGAGCAGGGGAGGAGAAGAGAGAGAAGGAGAAGGAGCGAGAGAGAGAGAGAGAGAGAGAGAGAGAGAGAGAGAGAGAGAGAGAGAGAGAGAGAGAAGGTGTTCCAAGTAGGCTCTGCACTGTCAGCACAGAGTGTGATGTGGGGCAAAAACCTACCAACTGTGAGACCATGACCTTAGCCAAAACTGAGTCAGACTTTTAACCACTGAGCCCCCCAGGTGCCCCCATTTGTTTATGGTTTCTTAAATTTCACATATGTGTGAAATCACATGGTACGTGTCTTTTTCTGACTTATTTCACTTAGCATTAGATCCATCCATATTGTTGCAAATGGCAAGATTTCCTTCTCTTTTTTTATGTCTGAGTAATAGTCCATTATATATTTCACATCTTTATCATTCATCTATCGGTGGGCACTTGGGCTGCTTCTATAATGTGGCTGTTACACATCATGCTGCAGTCCTAATCTTGTTAATTCATAAAAACCATTCTTGATTGTGAGTTATATACACAAGGATGGCAGGTCAGGTTTTGCCCTCAGGCTAGTTTCCTGACCCCTGATGAAGAACATTGATGAGCCAACACTTACTACAAGTTTGTTATAATAAATGAATTAATAAAGTAAAATGAAAGGGAGGAAGTTTTGAATGAAGAAATCAATGTATTTACTCTAAACAATAGAATGAAGTATTCTTGTAAATCAATTCTGAATAAACTGATTGTTCTGGAAGGATAAGAATACTATCCGCTCTTTCAATGTCCTCTGGATTTGGCCTGCCTAGCAATAATACTTGTTGCAAATTGAGTCTGTCAATTTAGACATACCTGACTCTTACTTTCTTTTTGGTGAATAATGATAGTTATCGGAGGCTTGGTATGGTTAGCTACTCACAAACTTGCTACCAGTAATAGTAACAGCAGTTTTCAGGCAAAATTGAAGCACATCTACAGGTTTTTATTAGGCATTCATTAGCAAGTAGTCCAAAGGAGTTCATTCCAAGTGTCTATAAATCCAGTGCTCTGTTTTTGTTAAGTGCTTTGACTTTACTGTATACACAAAATTTATTAAAGACAGATACTACGTTCTCGGGGCAAAAAAGACGGTGTAGTCACACTCCTCTGAAACCAGTAGTTCTTATGGGACCAGTTACAGAATCAAACCCCTCATGTCATCCCTAGTAGTACAAGTGAAAAGTCCCTGTGTTTTTATACTATATTTGGACAAAGATTGGGGAGTGTTTCTAAGGCATTTGAGCTAATCCACGTGTTTTGAATGCCTTCAATTCCACCAGTGGTAATTCATTTTGAACATTTGTCATGCCAATTAACAAGTCACTAATTGACTAATACAAACGTGTTCTTGATAAAATAGCAGCTAGTTAGCAAAGTGTCATATAGTGATCTGAATGGCAGAGGGATTTGTAGAAGCTGCTTGGGGAATGTTGTCTTTTTTATAACATTTATGTTTTGCTAATGCATGCTTAATAAAAACCTGTATGTGTGCCTGAATTTTGCCTGAAAACTGCTGTTTCTATTACTGGTAGCAAGTTTGTGAGAGTAGGTAACTATACCACCCCTCCAATAGCTGTCATTATTCACCAAAAAGAATAAATTGACTGGTCTGGACTGTGATGCTTGATAGCAAGTTACCTGACCATCCTCAGCATTTAAAGTTGAACTAACTGGCATTTACTTACTATCACATGGATTATATGAGGTGATAATATACTTTGTAACAATGGTCTATGACCTCAGTCCTTACACCATTCAATGGAACGTGTAGCCAAGGGCACCAACCTTCTTTCACATACATCTGCATCCCAGTAAGAATTACAAGGGAAGAGAAATACCTGTTCTTTTTTTTTTTTTTCAACGTTTTTTATTTATTTTTGGGACAGAGAGAGACAGAGCATGAACGGGGGAGGGGCAGAGAGAGAGGGAGACACAGAATCGGAAACAGGCTCCAGGCTCTCTGAGCCATCAGCCCAGAGCCCGACGCGGGGCTCGAACTCACGGACCGCGAGATCGTGACCTGGCTGAAGTCGGATGCTTAACTGACTGTGCCACCCAGGCGCCCCGAGAAATACCTGTTCTAAGCTTTGTAGGCATATGCAGATGACCAAACAACACCAGCAGGTCTCCATTGTTGCCAGCCCTGGGAGCTTCACCTTTTCTATTGGTTTCTTTCATCCTTGCCCGGTCCTTTGGCTTGGTCACCCCATTTGAGGGTGCCTTCTCTTCCCTGGAAGGACCATGACTGATGAGCGGAAAGCATTTCCCACTTCTTAAATATTTTTCTACGACATGATTTTCATTGGCTATGAAAATTCTGTCATGTAGACTTAGCAGTGTTTCTTTAACTAGTTCCCTATTGTTGGAGTGTATATACAGTTTTATAGTGATTTTTATCATGATACATCAAAGCATTTATGGTGCCATGAAAAACTCCCAATAAACATCTTTTCAAATGTTTGCTATATTATGGTTAGAGCTTCTAGCTTGAGTTGTTTATAACATAGTGACAAGAGATTTACTCTAATTCATCTCATTTATTTTATGTAGTGTTTGCAATGACAAATACTAGTGACAAAAGAAGTGTATTTTCAAGATGTTTGATTGACTGTACTCTGTAGCTCCCACAGAATAAAGCAAGGCTGTGGCCCAAACCTACAACTTCAAGGTCCTTAGCTATGGGCTCTTAAAACAGTTGAACTGATGGATGGAATCGACACTTGTTCTTGACTGTGATGTTCTTTTCTGTTTTCTGGGCCAAGCTTTGTTTGGATACTAGATAATGGAGCAAGTGATCTTTTTATATTCCTTGTGTGTTGATAATTCTAGAAAAAATACAAAGCATTTAGTGGAAAGGATTTGAAAGAATAGAGTTTGATCATGTAGCTTGTGTATGAATAACACCATATTTGAAAACAGTGAGAGGGTTTTAATCATGGAATATGGGACAAAGTAACCATGTGCTCTTAAATTCTAGCTCTCTACCTCACTAGGTGACTTTCTGTAAGTTCTCTCTACTTAGGTTAACCTTTCTCTAGTTTCACAAAAATCACTTGAGTGCATTCATTCATTGACTCATTTATTCATTGCATTCAGTAAATACTGAGCACCTACTATGTTGTAGGCACCATGATTTAGTTGTGAACAAGCTAGGTAAATTATTTGCTCACATACTCTGACATCAAGGGAGTTGGGTAATTAGGAGATGTAAGCAAGTAAGATAATCATAAATAGTGACAAGAAGGAGATACATAGGATGATGGAGGGTAAATGAGGCAGAGCACTTTAGATTGGATGGTCAGGGACCAATCCAAACTCATTTTTCACAGAAGCTAGCAACCAAGAGTGGAATGAGGGAATCAAATGAAGACCTGGCTTCAGGACCTTCTGCAAATCCCTTAATTCCTCAGAACACCTGGACAGCCTGAGGATAATGATGCCTACTGCTTAAAGTAGTTGAAGAGTTAGAGTAATTTCCTCACATGGTGAGCACCATTTTCTGTCAGGCAACAAATATTCCTTGTTAAACTCTTTAAGTTATATGTAATTTGAATTTTGTAACACCCATTTTCCAATGGTCTAACTTTAGAAAACTGTTCTATACATCTTTGAATCACTTAAATTCATCACAAATTTGCTGAGCACTTCTGTGCCCCACTCCATGGTGATATATAATGGCAAATGAAATAGACACCATCCCTGTCTTGTCCAAGATCACTTGATGACCTCATTTGTCTGTGACTGACAAAGCAGTTTCTTACCACTGATTGTCCCGACTACTAGTGACAGCGTTTCACCCATTGGTGGGCACATTTTACATTAGAATTTGTTGTGGTTGTGAAATCAAATAAACATGTACACAAACTGCATAAAACATAGGCCATAAATCTTAAAATCTGGTGAGTCTTCTCACCAAATGCTTATTTATGTGCCAATCATAAACTTCTGTTCCTCCACTAAAAATAACAAAGGAAATAGAAAAATAGAAGGCAACACTTGTGCCCACCATTTGGTGCCTGGACAGCCTTGCTTCTGGATGGTCTCAAGCTTGGAGGAGTGGAACAGGTTCAGTCATGCAAAGTCCTACAACTGGCAGGGACTCTTAATTTTGAGCAGTTTATTTATTCAGTTCGGAATTGTGGTTTTTTTGTTTTGGCTTGTTTGTATAGAGTGGTGATGCCCACACTGGTGCAGACCCAGATTCCCAGAACTTGCCAGGCAGAACTGGCCATATAGCTCTGGAAGGACATCATATGAAAAGGACAAAGAATATTTTAAGCTAACGTCAGAATGATATTTAATGATGAAATACTAAAGGCAAATCCAAATCATGGTATGAATAAGATGGGGATATCTGCTATCCACCACCATTGAATCCTGATTTGAGAGTTTAAGGTAAAACAATAGAAGGAAAAGAAGTAACAAATTTGTGAAGCAGGAGACAGGATTATCACTATTTTATATCCTTGTTTGCCTAGAAAATCCACAAAAACCAATAGAAAAACAATTGGAATTAATATGAGTTCATTAAGAAGGAAATGCAAAATGTATTTGTAAAATTAAGTATCTACCTTAGGTTCCAAAGTGGGGGACTTAATTTTGTTTACTGCCAGCATTTTTTCTTGAGAGGATCACTTTTATCCATTCCATGTAATCCTGCCAACTCCCAGATACAGGGGAGGGTATGAGATGTTGCTGGTCTTGTCATGGCACCACATTCTTTGGGTTCCATGATAGATCTGGGGGAGGAGCATATGATCCCAGCAGGATTAATAAGAAATGCTGAAAGAGCCCACCTTCTTCTAGGACTACAGAGTCAGGAGGTGACAGGATTGTCAATGCCATCCTACCCTGATATCATTTGATCCCTGACCCAGCCATGAATAGGCCACATAAAACTTCAGACCATGCCCTCCCCTAATTGTTGCTAGACTGTGGGTGAGAGGAAAAATGGAGGCTCATAAACCAAAGGTTTATATGTTGAATTTTAAATTAAGCGGTTAAATAAAATGTTTTACCTCCCTACCTTGATAAACCTTCCAGTAGAACAGAATTAAAAACATGAGTCAAAATTGTAAATTATGCTGTCTACATGACTATAAGTTAGCAAAATATAAAAATGATGGGGTGCCTGAGTGGCACAGTCCATTAACCCTCTGACTCTTGATCTCAGCTCATGATCTCATGGTGTGGGAGTTCAAGCCCTGCATCAGGCTCTGTGTTGATGGTGCAGAACCTACTTGGAATTCTGTCTCTCCTTCTCTCTGCCCTTCCTCTGCTTGTGCACACCCGCATGCTCTCTCTCTCTCTCAAAATAAGTAAACATAAAATGTATATATATAAATGATTATGTTAAATTATCATGCAAACCTGGGTGTTGTGATCATGGGTCAGAATTTTAGGATGAGTACTAATGTAAAATAATATGTAACTCATAATTTATTCTACAAAGTAGATTTCCCTTGTTTATGTTTCATAATGTTATGATCAAGAATTTCACTTAATTTTTGTTCGAGTCACAGTACTGATGTAAAATATTTAAAAATGTAGGGCTACCTGGGTGGCTTAGTTGGTTAAGCATCTGACTTCAGGTCAGGATTTCCAGGTTCATAGGTTCAAGCCCTGCTTTGGGCTCTGTGCTGATGGCTCAGAGCCTGGAGCCTGCTTTGGATTCTTTGTCTGTCTCTCTCTGCCCCTCCCCTGCTTGTGCTCTGTCTCTCTCTCAAAAGTAAATAAACATTAAAAAGAATGTTTTTTAATATTTAAAAATGTAATTATATTTCAGATGTATCCAATTTGAATATTTCATCAAATATGTAAATTAAATCAATTGCAAACATTTGAAACATTACATGTTCAAATATATTTTCTAAAAACGTTATTTATGCTTTAAAATATTTAGAATTATGTTAATATTCAAAGATGCACTAGAAATTATAATTAACAAATATCTAAAAATTAAGTCATTTAAATGAAGATTTAACATTTAATCATGTGAAAATTTAACCTTATTATAATTTAATCTTAGGTTTTCATGAAAATAAAACTATTCTTAATTAGGAGCAGGGTCTGTCTCAAAAGTCACAGTTGAGGAATATTTAGTAAAAGTTGATTTTTTTTTTTTTTTAATTTTGAGGACATAGGGCAAGAACTGTGGAGAAATCTTTTCCAGGGACCTGAATAGTGTTAGTCATAAGAGTGGATTTTCAGCATTGTGGGTTACATTTGTCACCTCTAAGTGTCACTTCCTGAGTAACACAGGCACTCATGCATTGTTTAATAAGTGTATTTGTGTCTTTTGGGGGGGGGGGTAGGGGGGCTGTTGAGTGTGAGGCCAGGGCAGGCACTCTTTTGCTTGGGTCTGAGGGCAGTAATCCCCGGATTTGGCAAGTATGTAAACCAGTGAACTTTGATACAGCTCGGCAGAAAATATAACATAATGTAAGATCCCATTCATGATAGAACCCTAAATAAAAATTTAGGTAGACTCAGGAAGTCATATATATACATATACATGTATAGTATGTATATGAAGAAAACTACAAGTCCTCACTAAAATACATGTTACAAAAGCAAAATACTTGAATAAATGGGGTGCTGTTTGGATAGCAAATGTCTTTGGATAAAAGTCTCAAAATTATAGGGCGCCTGGGTGGCGCAGTCGGTTAAGCGTCCGATTTCAGCCAGGTCACGATCTCGCGGTCCGTGAGTTCGAGCCCCGCGTCAGGCTCTGGGCTGATGGCTCAGAGCCTGGAGCCTGTTTCCGATTCTGTGTCTCCCTCTCTCTCTGCCCCTCCCCTGTTCATGCTCTGTCTCTCTCTGTCCCAAAAATAAATAAAAACGTTGAAAAAAAAAAATAAAAAAAAAAAGTCTCAAAATTATAAATTATCAGTTCGTTTAAAATTAATGCATTTAGGGGTGCCTGGGTGGCTCAGTCAGTTAAGCATCCAACTTCAGCTTGGATCATGATCTTACAGTCTGTGAGTTCGAGCCCCACAACAGGGTCTGTGCTGACAGCTCAGAGCCTGAAACCTGCTTCACATTCTCTGTCTCCTTCTCTCTCTGCCCCTCCTCTGTGCATGCTCTCTCTCTCTCTCCCAAAAATAGAGTAAAAACAAAGTTTTTAAATTAACTCATTTAAAGCAATTTATTATTTATTTTTTTATTTTAGAGGGAGCATGAGTGGGAGAGGGGGGCTGAGGGAGAGAGAGAATCTTAAGCAGGCTCCACACTGCCTGACATGGGGCTCAAACCCATGACCCTGGGATCATGACCTGAGCCGAAATTAAGACTTGGATGCTTAACCAACTGAGCCACCCAGGTGCCCTACCCCTAAGGCAATTCTAATTGTAGTGTGGGTGCCCCTTATTAATCTAAGGAAATAATTTTAATCCTGTTTTTCTTAGTTGTGATTGATTAAAAAACAGAAACAAACAAAAACAACCCAAGAAACAATGGGTTGATGACAGGATTCAGGTGATGGCACACCAAAAACTGTTTCCTGGTGGCTCCTGGTCTTCAGCTAGCTGTGACTGAGGGATGCAGTGGTCTGGCAGCCATCCTACATCCACAAGGAAACAGAGCTGAAGATGAACGTGACATCATGGGGAGAGAGCTGGAGACTGAGAGATGGAGACACTGGGTTATTAATGACATTAATGGGCCATTGTTTCAAGCACCACCGGAATTTGATCTGCTTTTTGATTCAGTTATGAAAGCCAATCAATTCCTTGTTTTAACCTCTTTGAATTGGGCTTTCAGTGTTTTCATTACCAGAGCATCTTAACCAATACAGTAATCATCATCTCCAATGGATGCTTTTTAAATGAAATGACAAAATGGCTTTAAAACTCATCTGGAGGAATGAAAAATTTTAAATCCTGTAGCAGTCTTAGCAGTGTAATACTAATCCAAATATATTAGGTCAGTGAAGTAGAAGTGCACTTACTAATATGTGCACTTCCTATATATGATGAAGATTGATTATTTAATAAACAATGCTGAAGCCATTGATAACTATTTAGAAAAACATTAACTTCCTTCCTTCTAACAGGTAAATCCTATCTAGATTGAGTTGAATGTAAAAGATGAAAACATTAAAGAACTACCAAATGTCTACATTGGAGTTAGTGAGGGCCTTATAAACTGAAAGGCAAATAAAATATAAAGGATATGCAGGGTAGACTTCAAATATTTAGAACTTTGTATGCCAAGGGACACCATAAACAAAATTTATGGTCAAAAAGTAAATTGTTAAAATAGAATTGAATATATATGAATATATGTTGTAAGTAAAAGATAATACTAAATATTTGAATAAAACACCTGAAAAAAATCAAAATAGAAAAAAAATGGCCAGGTAGTTCACAAAAATTATTGATCAGCAAATATGTGCAAAAGGTGAAATGTCCCTAGTAGTTACAGAAATTCAATTTTAGAGAACTTCTTCCAACCATCAGATTGGTAAAGATCAAAAAGAATACTAGCACAATATCTGAATGAGTGTGTGTACATCTATACATCAATAGACAGTGGCCAGCTTATTGGGAAAGAACTTTTTGACAGTATGAAGAGGAAGGACATACTTCCATAAGGTTTTTCCTTATTCTGAAAGTATGTCCTTCCTTGTATGGTGTCAAAATATACTTTCTTTAATTAAACGCTTTAGATAGTAGGTGATAATTTAAATATTTTCCCAGTATCCTTATTTTTATTCTATTTAATAAAATATTCCTATTATCCCTGTTTTTAATTTTTTAAACATTTGAAAGGTGAAAACTAGTCAACAGAATGGTGCTTTTCAAAATTAAAACAAAAAACAAAACTGGTCTGTAAAATCCAGAGTTCTGAGCACTGCTCAAAATACAAATGCAGATAACATTTAAGGTTATAGATGTAAGGTTCTGACTCCAACAAAAACCTGGGAAGTTGCGTTAGGAGTAAAGAGATGTTGGTGCCACTTAGTTGTGTTTTGCCTCTTAAAAAAAAAATGAAAGATTAGAGTATTTTTAAAATAGAAGAAGAAAGGTGGGTTTCAATTAGTACTTACTTTGAAGAATGTTTGAAAAATAAAACAGTTGTAACTTAATTTTTTTTAATGTTTATTTTTGAGAGAAAGAGACAGAATGTGAGTGGGGAAGGGTCAGAAAGAGAAGACACACAGAATCTGAAGCAGGCTCCATCCAGGCTCTGAGCTGTCAGCACAGATCCTGATGCGAGGCTCAAACTCAGGACCTGTGACATCATGACCTGAGTCAAAGTCAGACATTTAACCCACCAAGCCACCCAGATGTAACTTAAACATCACAACAGAACAGATCAAAGCCTTTCCCATAATCAACATTTGGTTGCCAGAGAAGGACTTGGTTTAAATTGTTTTAAGACTTAATGAGGTCCTTGATGTCCTTTAAAAAGGAGGAGGAGCGGTCTATATTCCTTGTTTGTGAAGGTGCATTTTTAAGCTTTATTATAGCAACATAGAAGGTAATAGCAATATAGAAATAAAAGGTACCATTTGCTGAATGCTTACGTATCTGTTAAATGAATATACTTATTTAATTTTTACATTAGCTCTTTAAATGGTAATTATCAAACTTTAACTGTTAAGGAAAGGGCAATTTAGGGAAGGTGAAGGAACTTGTTCAACTTGATGCCATTTATAGATGGTAGGACTGGGAAGAGTCTCCAGGGGGCCTCCACTCTGAGTTTGCTGTGCACTTAGTTCCTGAAACCTGCACACTCACAATGAGTGCTCAAAGAGAAAATGTATGCAATAAATCAAAATCTGTTTTCTGTTTGTTTCCTGGAAGGTGTGTTCTTGTATTACTCAAAAGGCCAAATTTTCACTTAATGATAATTATGTGAACTTCTACCAGTAAAAATTAACCTCATATATTTTAGCCTATAATATAGGCTGGAATGTAGCCTGGAATGATCAACAACTATTATTACACAAACAGCACATCCTGGTGGAACAATGGCAGCAATTTGTGTGTTTTGTAATTGCGTTGTTGTCTTTCTATCTGCAAGTGATAAATAGTAATGGATTAGAAAATAGCTGACCTTATGAATTTGGAGAAAATAGAAATATTTCCATTTAACACTTGCTTAAAAATTAGAGTAAAACATTCCTTTCTTTTGCTGTTATTTGTACTGTGTCCAAAAAGATTAAAAACCAGAGTTTTAAATATACATGATATATGAAACCACAAGACTGATCACCTTTCACCCCATAGGCATTTTCTTTTGGGCATGGTGTATAATGGGTTTTGGTCAATTCTATAGGAAGTAAGACATCAATAATTAGAGATGAAAAAAATTAACTGTACATTTTTATTGAGTTAAATCTTTTGTTCAACCCAGACTCTTCATCCATGAGGCATTCGATTCAAATCTTAAATGCACTGATTTCTTTCTCTTATCAGGAAGTCCATATTACTATAATAATATATAAAGATAGAGTTCATATCCTATGTATAGAGTAGTACTATCAATGCCAATGCCTCTAATTTTCCATAGCGTTTAATTTCGTTGTTTTCTTTCCTATAGTCTATTTATAACATTTTTTCTTTTCCTGTTGCTCTGTAATTTACAATCGATTTTGTTGTGTGATGTTTGTTTGATATTTCTAACTAGATATGAAAATATTTAGGTTAAAAATGATTTATCTTTTGTAAGCCTTTATATCGTATTAAAATGCCATCCACATAGTGGGTGCTCACTCAACTGTGGTATTACTTAAACTGTAAATATTCTGAGTTAGTAACACTAATGAAAACTCTAGGAGCTATTTTAGGAAGTTGTACTTTCTTTTTTTGGGGGGGTTATTTATTTGGAGAGCGAGAGAGTGTGCAAGATCATGCATGCATGGGAGGAGGGGCAGAGAAAGAGAGGGAAAGAGAGAGGGAACATGAGTCAGGGAGGGGCAGAGAGAGGGAGAGAGACAATCCCAAGCAGGCTGCATGCTACCAGGATGCCAGATGCAGGGCTCGATCCCATGAATTGCGAGATCATGACCTGAGTAGAAATCAAGAGTCAGATTCTTAACCAACTGAGCCACCCAGGTATCCCAGGAAGTTGTGTTTTCTGATAATTAATATGCAAGTAGAAGCAGAAAAAGAATCATATGCATTTTGCTTGTTTGGGGGACCCCCCCAAACTAGGTCTGAATAGAGACCTTAAAATTCTGGCTAAATTGTATCACTGTTTTCTTCTTAGTTAAATTTTCAGTAGCAGATTTTGGTCTTCACTGAACATTGTATGCAGCCGTCTAAAGGTTGATGATTCTCTTCTGGTAGCCTTATTAGCTTCTTTGAGAATATTGTTGTTGATTCCTGAAGTGCTTCCAACATGGATGGCTATGCACACCACAGACAGATTCAGTCACCCTCTTGTACCACAGCAGACCTTCTCAGGTGCTTAGACTTCTTTGTTTGGCATGATAATTAACTGAGAGATGATATTTCAAATATAGCTTCTTTGACATTCAGTCATCTTTCGTGACTATGGTTTGTAGGTTTAATCTCTTGAGTAAGTGTTAGGAATAGGCTTAGCTACATGTCACAGAAAACCCATGTAAAATAGAGGTGTTTTTTTTTTTTTTTTCTCCTTGGGTAAGAGAAGTCCAGAGACCAGCAATTCAAGACTGACTTGGCAGTTCCTTAATCATAAGGATCATAGACTCCATCCTCCAGGGTTCCTCACATTTGCAGGATGGCCCCCACAGCTCAGCTCTAACATCCACAGCCCAGGCAGCAAGAAGGAAGAAGGGGCAAAGGCAAAAAGGCATGCTTCCTGGCTTAAAAGCATTTTGGGGGGAGCCTCTTTCAGTGACATAGTCACAAAAAAGGATGGTGAATAAGTTCTTTGAGCTGGGCATATTGGCATGTCAATTAAAATTGGGGTTCTCTTACTAAGGAAGAAAGGCTAAATGTGTATTATATGGGTATCTAGAAATTTCTGCCACTCCTTGATATTTAACCCACTTTATTGTTAAGATGTGTCCTTTCTTCCCAAGTGAGCCATGGAGGTATGTTTCATTAGGTTTTCTTTATGTGGTCAACATAGACATTATGTTAACACTTAATTTTATTCTTGTGATAGGATTATTTAAAAAAAATTTTTTTAGAGGTTTGATGAATTACATTAAATATTTAAGAGGTTCCTATTGTAATCAGGATATTGTGCTAGACAGTGTTTCTCAACCTTGGCACTGTTGACATTTTGGCCAGATAATTCTTTATTGTGAGGGGGCTGTCATGTGCTATAAGATGTTAAGCAGCATCCCTGGCCTCTATCCACTAGATGCCAGTAACAGCTCCCACTTGTGACAATCACAACTGTCGCCACACATTGCCACATGTCCCCTGGAGGGCAAAATTGCCCCCGTCAAGAAACACTGTGCTGTAAGATAGCCTCACATTTATTTAAAATTATCTGTTTGGTTTCCTGTAAAAACATGCCATTGTACATTTTACTTTGTCACTAGCTGTTTTGCTATGAACAAAGTAGAATTGGTTGAATTTTTACTGTGTGTCAGGCACTGTGATGAGAGTACTACATCTATCACTGGATGTAAAGTCTTCTTAACAGCACTGCATTAAAGTATTAATGATGTTAGGTAGTATTACCCCCACATTACAGATGAGGATAATGAGGCTTGGAGGTTATTTTAGCTTTGCTTGCCCCGCAGAGCCTAAGACCTGGCTTGGGTGTGACTGATTTATTTGGGAGGCAATCCCAGGAAGCAGTGACAGAAAAGGGAGAGTGAAACAGAAGAAAAAAACACCTGATAAGCAATTGATGTTGAACTGTGATCTGGTTACCCCTGGGCCACCAGGGGCACTTTACCTCTCAGGACCCTGGGGGAGCTAGGAAGAATGCATCTCAGAATTATTTTCTTATCCTGTTCACTAGGTTGGGAAGAGACTGAGAGACTTCTCTACTGACTCTCCCATTGGTTACCCCCAGGGGCATTAACCTGCCTTCCTTTCACTGATAAAAGCGGTGACTGATATTTACCAAGACCCAGCCACTGTTGGAGGAGGAGTCTGTTAGTTTTCTATCAATATATAACAGCTTTCTACAAATTTAGTGGTTTAAAACAACACCCAACTCACAGTCGTGGAGGTCACATGTCTGACATGGCATTGCTGGGTTCTCTGGTCAAGGTATCACCAAGCTGGAAACCAGGTTCCTGTCACTCTTCACGCGCTGTGGAAAAATCTACCTCCAAGTGCTTTCAGGTTTTGGGCAGAATCTAGTTTCTTGTGGTTGTAGGACTGAGATCCTCACTTTTTTGCTGGCATTTTTCTGGGGGTCGCTTTCAGCTCTTAGGAGTGATATGATCCACTCCACCTTTTAAAAAAATTTTAATTCCAATGTAGTTAGCATACAATGTTATATTAGTTTCAGGTGTACAATACAGTGATCGAACAGTTCCACACATCACCCAGTACTCCTCATAAGTACACTCCTTAATCCCCATCACCTATTTCACCCATCCCCCCATTCCTCTCCTCTGGTAGCCCTCAGTTTGTTGTCTGTAGTTAAGACGTTGTTTTTCGGTTTGTGTGTGTGTCTCTTTTTTTCTTTGCTTATTTTTGTTTTTTAAATTTCACATGTGAGTGGAATCATATGATCCACTCCATCTTTAAGCCAGCAACCATGCATTAAATCTTTTTCATGCTTCAAATCTTTGATTTCCTCTTCTGCTGCTTAGAGAAAACAACTTGTTGGTTACTCGTATATTCACAAAATTGTGCAAGCATCATGACTATCTAATTCCAGAATATTTTCATCAGCTGCAAAAGAAACCTATTAGTGGTCACTCTGCCTTCCCCTGTACACTCAAATGCTGGCAACCACTAATCTATGCTCTGTCCCTATGATTTGCCTATTCTGAACATTTACTGCAAATAGTATCCTACAATATGAGCCAATATGGTGTCTGACTTCTTTCTGGATTCATCCATGTTGCAGCATGAATCAATACTTCATTCCTTTTTATGGCTGAGTAATATTCATTTTGTGGGTTTACCATTTTTTATTCATTCACATTTGGGTTGTTTCTACTTTAGGCTGTTATGAATAATGGTGCAATAAACATTCGTGTGCATGGTTTTGTGTGGACTTAAGTTTTTAGTTTTCTTGAGTGTATTCCTAGTATTGGAATTGCTAACTTGGTAACCCTATGTGTAACATTTTGAGGAGCTGCTGAACTGTTTCCCAAAGTGGCTGCACCATTTAACAAAGCAATGTATGAGAGTCCTGATTTCTTCACATCTTCAAAAAACACTTGTTCTTGTTTTTTTTTTTTTTTTTTTTTTTTTTTTTAATAGGTGTCCTAATGGGTATGAAGTGGTATGTCATTGTGGTTTTGATTTTCATTTCCCTGCTGGCTAATTATGTTAACATTTTTCATGTGTTTATTAGCCACTTGTACATAGACTTTGAAGAAATGCCTAGCCACATTTTTTGCCCATTTAAAAAAATGAGGTTATTTGTCTTTTTGTTAAGTTGTAAGAATTTTTATATATGGTATTCTAGATATTAGACCCCTATCAGATACAGAGTTTGCAAAAATATTTTCCTTTTCCGTGGGCTCCTTTGATTTTCTTGATAGTGTGCTCTGAAACAATAATTTTTAATTTGATAATGTCTTTCTTTCTTTGCTTGTGCTTCTGGTGTTACATATGTAAAATCTTGGTTATTCCAAAATCGGGAAGATTTACACCAAGTTTTTTCTTCTAAGAGTTTTGAATATATATTTTAAATATTTTATTTTTTATTTTTTAAGTGAACTCTGCCCTCAATATGGGGCAACCATGAGATCAAGTGTCACGTTCTTCTACCGACTGAGACAACCAAGAGCTTCCAGTTTTATATTTTAATCTCTTATATTTAAGTCTTTTATTCATTTTGAGTTAATTTTTACATAGGGTATAAAGTTAGGGATTCAGCTTAATTCTTTGAGTATTCTAGGTATTCAGTTTAATTCAGCTTAATTCTTTGAGTATTCTAGGTATTCTAGGTATTCAGTTTTACCTTAATTCTAGGTATTCAGTTTTCTCAGCATCATTTGTTAGACTATTGAAGTTGGAAAGTGTGAGTCATCCAACTTACGTCTTTTCAAGGTTTTTATTTTTATTTTTATTATTCTTATTATTCTTATTATTCTTATTATTATTTTGGCTCTTTATAGTCGCTGGAAATTCATTGTGAGTTTTAGGATCAGTTTGTCCATTTATGCAAAAAGAAGCTGGAATTTTAATAGGGATTTTATTGAAACTACAGATTCAATTTTGGGAGTATTGACATCTTAATATTAAGTCTTTTTTAATCCATGAACATGGGATGTCTTTCCATTTATTTAGGTCTTCCTTAATTTCTTTCAACAACACTTTGTAGTTTCTAGTGCATAGTCTTGCATTTCATTTATTACATTTATTCCTAAGTATTTCATTCCTTTTGATTCTGTTGTGATTATAACTATTTTAATTTTATTATCACATTTTTCACTGCTAGTATATAGAAAAACAATTGATTTTTTGTTTGATCTTTCATCCTCTGACCTTACTGGGTCCATTCACTAGTTATAATAGTTTTTTACTGGATGTGATATGATTTTCACTTTTTTAAAGTTTATTTATTTTGAGAGCGAGGAAGAGAGCATGAGTGATGGAGGGGCAGAGAGAGGGAGAGAATCCCAAGCAGGCTCTGCACTGTCAGTGTATTGGGATTCCATTAACCATGAGGTCATGACCTGAGCTGCAATCAAGAGTCAGACATGTAACTGACTGAGCCACCCAGGTGCCCCAGTTCTTTATGATTTTCTATATATAAGATGTCATCTGCAAATAGAGATAGTTTCACTTCTTGCTGTTCAGTCTAGATGCATTTTATTTTTGTTTCTTGCCTAATTAACCTTGCCAGAACCTCTAGTACAGTGTTGAACACAAGTGTTGGGATGGGACATCCTTGTCTTCTTAAAGGGACAAGTTTCAAGCTTTCACCATTAAGTACGATGTTAGCTGTGGGTGTCTTATGGATGTCCTTTGTTAGGTTGAAGAAGCTGCCTTCTCTTCCTAGTTTGTTGAGTGGTATTTAATCATGAAAGAGTGCTAGAATTTGTCACAATATTTTTTTTCCCTGCATCTGTTTAATTGGCCACATGGTTTGTTTTTTCTTTCTAATATGGGATATTATGCTAATTTTTTTATATGTTAAACCTGGAGTACTCTTTTAGTACCCTGTTTCCTTCCAAAAAGGGCAAATGAGTGATCTATTTCCTGAATCATTGTAAATCTGAAATTTCTCTCATTAATGTTATATACTGTCTACTGTCTGGAGACAGTATTCTTGTAATGCAGTCCTTCTTTAAAGTCTATATACATCTTTAGGGTCCAGTATGGTGTATGAGAGATCCATTGGCAGTCTGATTATTTGATCTTTGTAAGTATTATGTTCTTTCTCGAAGTCTGTAAAACTTAATTTATTCTTAGAGTTCAAAAACTTCACCATAATATGTCATTTGTGTGACTCCCCACCTCCCTGCCTCCCTTATAACTGCTTGGCATTTGGTGAACTTCTTTGATCTGAAAACTCAATTCTTCCTTCAGCTCAAAAAAGTTTTCTTATTTGCTCATTGCTTCTGTTCTTTTTTCTCTTCTGGAAATTCTGGATTGGTCCCCCATGGCTCTTATATTTTCAATAATTTACATTTCTTTGTAATTTTTCCTTCATCATGTGATAGTTCCTTTATGTCATCTTCCTATTGACTAGTTTGGTTTTCAGTACTAGGCATTTTACTTCCTCCATTGGAATTTTGACCTCAGAATTCATGTTTCCTTTAGCCCGTCCCCCTGAAATTTTTATAATTTTTCT
Source organism: Puma concolor (assembly GCF_028749965.1). NCBI lineage: Eukaryota > Metazoa > Chordata > Mammalia > Carnivora > Felidae > Puma > Puma concolor. The sequence continues at coordinate 68,251,094 of NC_141669.1, read as the reverse complement.
GTGTGTATCCCTTTAAACATTCTTAACACATCTGTATTGTTTCTTCCATTAACGTGGAATTGGTTGAAGATGCCTATTCTGTCCATTCTGATTTTTCTAGCTCAAACTTCTAAGTCCCTGAGACGTCTATGAAGTTTTTTTGCCTTTTTATTGCCAGGGGAGTGTTCTCTCCCAATCATGTTTAGGCGTGGTGAGTGAAGTCTCTTGGCCATGGTGGATATTGCCAATAACCTGTGGGAGCTAAACTCAAAAATTGTAAGACTGCACCTGGGCCTGGAGAGGACATTTTGGTCAAAGGCAAGATATAGAAGCAAAGGAAACCAGTTTGCATTGAAAAGATAATGCCCAGAGAGAAGCAGATTTTTGAGAAAGTGAAGACTCAGCTCTTGACAGGCCTGCTTTTTTTTTTTTTTTTAAATCCTTGGTTTCTTACAAAACCTTTGCCTATCTTCTTATGATACTTGTTGCATATCTCCTCTTTGCACCCACTCCTACCACCCACCCACCCTCCTCCCCTTTCTTGAGATGCCTCTAGTTGATCTCTCTTCCCAGATGAGGCAGCAGTCCTACCACTATTGCCTGGGATGCTTTCATCTCCTCACAAGGGCTCAGGAGATAGTGGGGACCCATCTCCTCAACATTCTTTCTATAGAGACTTAGATTTACTTCACCAGGTATCTCCTTTCTAGTAATCTCTTTCGATAACTTCATTCCTTGCCTAAATCCCTTCTCCTGAAATTCTCTTCTATTCCCCAAAGTTTAACTCTCTTCCTAGTGCCTGTAATCTGTACAGATTTATCTTCCTAGTGTTTTTAACCTATACTGATTTACCAAAGTGACTCACATAATTGGGTCAGGGATACTCATCTGCAGCTCATTTGTACTTTTCAAATGATGCAGGCTTTGCTTTAGGGTTAAATAGATACCAATAATCCTGAGTCATGTACTTAGCAAACAGGCACCCCTTTTTAGAGTATATTTTCTAGATATTTATGGCTCTATTCTTTCACTAACTCATGTATATACTGTTCTAATTTACTGTGTTGACTTCAAAGATCACAAACTGGCAGCTATTTGTTGAATTCCACCCAGGGCTGAGGCATTCTGTTGGGAAGGAATAAAGTTGTTACTGTGTCATTTTAATATAAACTTATCTTTTTGATGGGGCATGCACTCCCTGCCTCCTCACCCCTTTCTTACACCTCACACTTCGCACATTTCTGTTCACCCCCCTAATCTTGAAGGCATTTGGGTTTAAAGTTTGGGAACTTGGGCCCAAGATGTCATTGTAATTTACTTGTTTGCAAATAGTTTGCTTAAATATTTGTAATGGATGACATTATGAATTAGAGGCAAATGTCATGAATTGCAGATCTGTTGTTTACTGTCATTGCTGGATGCACCCAGAGAATGACCTGGGATTGTTTTCCTACTCAGTTAAAATGTTTTTTTCTTCCCCAAGTCTATGATGTTTCTAAAATGTTTCTACCCAAAACATGTTATGTGTTTTCATTTAATTACATTGCTGTCACTTTGCTGAAGGTATAATTAGTGATATCTCTATTGTGTTTGATACAAAACTAATACACTAAAAGGTACTTTGAAAACAAGATAATTTATCCTTTATGCTTTGACAGACCTAAGACTCATAGTTTTCAGAGATGTCATCTTTTATTTATACCAGGTGCCTATTAGCATTATATAAATTCTTCATGGTTATCGATGTCTCTTTTTTGTTTCCCTGAAACAGGTGTACCAACCCACTTCACTTCAGTTTAATCAAATCTGTGTAATTTTTTCCATAATTGTAGAAATGAAATTGACTTAATTGTTCCAAAATATAATTTAGAAATGCAAACTAAATGTTCCCCTCTAGGGGGTGCAATCTGTTTTATTTTTTATTTTTATTTTTATTTTATTTTAGAATGAATTTATTTTTTTTATGACCAGCTTTGCAAGACAGTTTTATTTTTTATTTTTTTTAAATATGAAATTTGTTGTCAAATTGATTTCCATACAACACCCAGTACTCATCCCAAAAGGTGCCCTCCTCAATACCCATCACCCACCCTCCCCTCCCTCCCACCCCCCATCAACCCTCAGTTTGTTCTCAGTTTTTAAGAGTCTCTTATGGTTTGGCTCCCTCCCACTCTAACCTCTTTTTTTTTTTTTTTCTTCCTCTCCCCCATGGGTTTCTGTTAAGTTTCTCAGGATCCACATAAGAGTGAAAACATGTGGTATCTGTCTTTCTCTGTGTGACTTATTTCACTTAGCATAACACTCTCCAGTTCCATCCACATTGCTACAAAAGGCCATATTTCATTCTTTCTTGTTTCCACGTAGTATTCCATAAGTGTAATAAAAGCTAGAAGCCATAGAGGGAACATTTGTAGGTTCTCTCTTTATTAATGCAGGTTCTTTCAGTGATTTGAAAACCCTGAAAATTTGATGATAACCAATCTTGGCTGCTAGTTAGAAAATTTGAATAATGTTAGGAAAAATTAAATAGATTCATATTTTGTTAGAGTTTTGGGCATTGTATTAATCAGTTCTTCAGGGAAGCAGAACCAATAGTGTGTGTGTGTGTATGTGTGTGTATGTTTACATACACATACATACATACATATAATATACTAGTATACTATTATACACACACATGTACTACATATGTATACAAATATAGAAATTGATTTACTATTATGGGAGCTGGCAAGTCTGAAATCTGTCAAATATGCTTCCAGGCTGGAAATTCAGGTATTATACACACACGTGTGTGTGTGTGTGTGTGTGTGTGTGTGTGTGTGTGTATATATATATATATATATATATATATATATATATATATATATATATATATTCTATATTCTATATATATATATTTCTATACAAATAAAGAAATTTATTTACTATTTTGGGAGCTGGCAAATCTGAAATCTGTAAAATATGCTTCTAGGCTGGAAATTCAGGTAAGAGTTGATATTGCTGCTCTTAGAAGGCTGGAAACTCAGGCAGAATTTCTAAGTTGTAGTCTGGAGACAGGATTTCTTTTTCTCTTGGAAACCTCAGTTTTTGCTGTAAAGGTCTTATAACTGATGGGATGATGCTCACCCACATAATGGAGAATAATCTGCTTTACTTAAAGTCTTCTGATTATAAATGTTAATAAGATCTTTAAAATACCTTTACAGCAACATCTAGACTAGTATTTGACCAAACAACCAAGCACTGTGGAGTCTAACCAAGTTGACACATAAAATTAATGATCACTGGGCATCTTACATATGTTTTTATTGATGTAGAGATGAACCTAAATTAAAGATAATGGTAACTAGGTCTTTAGGTAGCTTGGATTCAATATTTGACACAACTTTGCAGTAATAAAGATAGCAATTTGTACCTTAGTACTCCAAAGTTGAGTGGGGGACATGAAACATATAAATCACAAACCATACTTCTTATCAATTTGGATTTTTTCCCTTTTTGGGGGAGGGGTCAGTCTTCTATAATCGTATTGTTTCAGTCTGTTTTTTGAAACTTAGCTTTCAAGTTCTTTGTGTGAATTCAATATTGGGCAATGTTGAGCACACAGAGTACTGGCCAAAAGATAGATTAAAGAGAGAAGTCTAATCAATTGGCAATCCTGTGGAATTTCTGAAATCCTAAAATTGTTACAACACAGAATGTTCCAGGACCTCACACAGATCCATAAAATGTATCTTCTTGGTTCTATTCCTTCTGTGGTTTGTGTACGCTTCTAGCTCTTCCAGCTCAAGGAGATGCTGAGCTTGATTTTCCTTTGACCTCATGTGATCTGGTTGGAGGTGGCACTCCACCCTCTAATTTTTTTTTTTTGTCTCTAAAGTTAAAAAAAAAAAATGTATTGATACTTTTCCGTACAGTTCTAAAGTGGTTCTGCCTCTCTCCTGTCTTCCCTCTCTCTCCCTCCCTCCTTTAGCCCCCTCGGTCCTGATGCTGATTTATATGTTTCATGTCCTCCACTCATCTTCGGAGTACTAAGGTATAAATTGCAATCTACTATACTGTTCTTAATCTTAGGTTTCTTATTTTCAGTTTATGTAACAGTCTTCAACTATGTTTTTTCCCTAAGATGATTATAGTTTTTTGTTTAAATCTTAGAATGGTGAATCGGAAGTGTGTGTGTGTGTGTGTGTGTGTGTGTGTGTGTGTGTGTTTAATTGTTGGAGCTTGATCTGTACGTGACTTTTCATTAACTTAGTGTCATGTGACCCCTAGGGTTGGACAGGAAATTAATTTTTGTCCAGAATAGCGGGATACAACAGAAATGACTTTCTTAGCTCCAAAGCCTCTCTGCTACAGAAGCACAAACTGAAATAGGGGCTTAGTGATTGACTTAACTCATGAGACCACCTGCTGATAAGAATTTAGGTTTAAACTTTGGAAGGAAAGGGAGATTTTTTGTCCAGGGCTTGTATAGATTCTGGTTATAGAAAAATATTAAGGAGAAAATTGTTACTTGCATATAGTACTGAGTGATATTCTGTGTCATAAATAAAATTTTATAGGATTAGCCGTTTATCAGACTGTGTTGTCACACTTTATTCTGTGATTGTGTGTGTATGTGGAGGGCATGTATGTTCACTGAGGCAATCCCTAATATAAAGTTTATTAGCTTTTACTTGGATTTCTCCTTTATTAAAGAAAACTATTGAGGAAATGACAAAAACACTTTTTTTTTTTTTTTTTTGGCAAGCTCAGCTTTTTCAAGCTGTTTATTTTTGCAGATGTATTTCATCAGTTCTTAAGAATGAAGCTAGGAATGTTTGCTGGCTTCTAGGTTAGTACCACCCAGAAAGTTTTTTCTTAAAAAATCTGTTTTCTTAAAATATATCTGGGAGGAGGTAGGGAGTCTTTTCACTTTTGTGAACCAGTAAATTAAAAATATATTTTACAACATTTTTAATCCTGCCTTTTTCTATATAGCTTATTTTAATTCCCTCTTGGCTTTTGGACTCTTGTTCTGGGTTGATATGTTCATTACTTCATAGTTAATGATTATTGTGGAAGGGAGATAATGTTGTTCATGCTTATTTTCTTTGGAAAATTTGAATATAACTGTTAGTGTCATCTTAGGATTGTCAATGATCATTTGGAGAGCCTCCTACAGAGGTTACGTGACTGATCAGTCAACATCAAGTACATTTCTTTTAGAGTGTTTCTTATATAGTTAAAATAACTATATTAAGACTTTGTTCTGACGCATTTTCTTGGAGCCAGACTGGAGTAAGAAGAATTGAGAAGATAACCTGGAATGGCTTATTCCGTCATTGGGCAAACATTTTTTAAGCCTGCCAGTTGTGATAGGCTTCGACACTGTCCTGTCTCTGCAGAAACTAACAGCTGAGATAAAAATGAAAGCAATTACATTTTAGTATAGTGACTGTTACAAAAGGACTCCTTTTCCTGATTGTGTCCTACCATTTCTGGCCATCTCTAGATGGCCTGAAAAGTTACTTTGAGCTTTGAAGTTGGGTAATAAAGCAGAAGCAAGGACACAGAGAAACTGACTTTGAAATAAAGAAATAAAATTTAAGCTGCCAACAGAGAACCATGGTAATGTGCTTCCTTTTCTCTTAAATCCTGGAGAAGACTAATGTGCCATAAAGCAGAGTTCCTCAAGCAGAAGGATTTGTCCTACCTTGTTGAAGAAAAAAATAAAATCCCTGTGAAATTCCAGTGCTGACTGAAATTATTACATTAAATTGCTTATTTTACTTATATTGTTCATTATGCTATTTAATATGCACAAATTTAAAACTACAATATATTTTATGCTTGTAACCCTTTTTTTAAGTTTATTTTTGTGAGAGAGCACAAGCGGGGAAGGGGGAGAGAGAGAGAGACAGATAGACACAGAATCTGAAGCAGGCTCCAGGCTCTGAGCTGTCAGTGCAGAGCCCAAGGTGGGGCTCAAACCCATGGACTGCCAAGATCATGACCTGAACTGAAGTCCAATGCTTAACTGACTAAGCCAACCAGGTGCCCCTATGCTTACAGCTCTTAATGTAAATTTGTTTTAGTTTCATATAGTATATTAAATATAAATCAGACTATGATGCCATTAGAGGTCAAATGAGCATTGCAGTTAAATGCAAATCCCCATGGATTTAATGGGATGGGTGATGCTGCTTTGCTGAAATAGCTGTTGATTTGGGGAGTTATAGCAGAAAGATATCACCACAGGCCTAGTTGTGTGGTTCATCTGTTTCTGTATTTGGATTCTGATAATACTCAACAAATGCCTGTTTATGTAAGTATGTTGTTCAAAGAATGTTAATACCTGTAAGTCTGTAATTGGAAGTTAAGCTAATCAAGCTTCATCTTGAGTAAAACTCTGCCAGTGAGTAGTCTTGGAACAGCACATTAAAGACACAGTACTTGGCAACTCTGTAAAGCCTCATCACTTGAAGATAAAGTTAGCCTAATTGACATCTTCATTAAATAGATATGTGATGTAATTGTTGCAAGAATTAGCAATGGAAAAATTTTTACATACTTAGGACCATACTTCCAATAAATGGACACAGGTTGGCACAAAGATGATACTGGGCTCTCTCACTACTCTGCTTATTTGGACCCTGAGACCTTTCAGGCATACAGCTTTCCCTGATGTCATTGACATAAACCCCCTTGTACATACAAACTACTGCATAAAGATCTTATGGCAGTATGCAGTTGCATAGGGATCATCCAAAAGATGCAGACTATCTTTATATTCCTTTTTAAAAAATTATAAAATTAAAGACAAGTATTTTTTTAAAACATCATCAAGAATTTGAAGACCTTTAATACTATAGCCATAGATCTTAGTTTGAGAGATGCTGCCAGGGGGTACTCAGCAGTTCAGTGTTACTAAAAAAAGACTTGGGGCTCCAAATACAAATTTCTGTTTAAATAGATTTGTGAATAGGTTCTCAGTTTTCGATCCACTGTTAAAGCATAGCACTACCATATTTAAATCTCATGTCTAAGACCTGACAATGGGATATATATATATATATATATATATATATATATATATATATATATATTAAACAATTTGGATATGTCCTAGGTTTTAAGAGATAACTCTAACTGCTTGTAGCCTTTGCTCTGCTGAGGCTGTGAACATCCAGATCTGCTTAGCTGGGCTGAAACACTGACCATGAAGCTCGGCTTTGGTGTCTTCTATGTCCAGTGCTGGCTCTGGGAAGTGTTGTTAGTTTTATGTTTCAGTATATAACTTTATTTTACTTTGAGAACTATAATGTTCACATTTTCATGTGTTACTGGTTGCTTTTAATTTCTAAATAATAGAAGTGATTCAGGGCACCTGGGTGGCTCAGTTGGTTCAGCATCTGACTTTGACTCAGGTCATGATCTCATGGTTTGTAGTTCAAGCCCACCGTCGGGCTCTGTGCTGACAGCTCGGAGCCTGAAGCCTGCTTTGGATTCTGTGTCTCCCTCTCTCTGTCCCTCCCATGCTCATGTTCTATCTCTGAATACTAAATAAATGTTAAGTATTTTTTTAAATAAAAAAAAATAGAAGCGATTCTTTTACCAAAGAATAAATTTAACCCTAGTCTCATCAGTGGTTTTCTCCTACTTTTTCCATGTTTAAGATATCTGACACCTGCCATTTCTCTATGGATTGCATTACAGGGCCTTCTCTCTTGTACGACTCATTATTTCCATCTCTAATGGACCAAAAGGGTAGAGCATGATCCGTACTTGAAAATTCAGAGCAAACCTGTATTCTTTATGATGCCAGTATCTCTGCATTTTTTCTTCTTTTTTCAATTTACTTTTAGCTAATTGAGATCTGGCAGGATTTCAATCAGGAGCATAATATGTTTACATTTGATAAGAGGCTGATTGTAAGCTGCACCCACTGCCTGCCATGGTGTTTGGCAGGCACCTAGGTATTCATTGTAGGTGAATGAATGAACAAACTAATGAAGAATGAATGGATGGATGGATGAATTTGGTATAGTAGTAGTGGTGATGGTGTGGCCATGTAGTTTTTCAGGAGAGGCACCTATTAGATTGTTTATCATTTAAAAAAAATTAAAGAAAAATTTTTTTTAATGTTTAATTTTTGAGAGAGAGAAAAACACAGAGCGTGAACATGGGAGAGGCAGAGAGAGAGGGAGACACAGAATCTGAAGCAGGCTCCCAGCCCCGAGCTGTCAGCACAGGGCCCAACGCTGGGCTCAAACCCACAAACTGCGAGATCATGACCTGAGCTGAAGTTGGACGCTTAACTGACTGAGCCACCCAGGCGCTCCTAGATGGTTTATCATTTGAAGCTGGAGAGTTTGTCTTACTGATCTCTGTATTGTTGGAACCTTTATGTTTGGACATGCAGGAATCTTGTGGAAAATTAGCTAGGTCCTCCGGCTAATATACTTAGGGGGAGCATGATCTTTGGATAACCAGGTGGATAGATTGCCTTTAACATTACAGGAAGCAGTTGTCCTAGAACATACATAAAATCGTACATAGAATTTCTACTTTGTTTTGCTTTTTAATTTTACTTCGAATTCACCTGTCACCCTGGATCTTCAGATGTAATCTCCCTTTGCCTGCACTGTTGAATAAGAATGCATTTTTTATGCCTTACTGGGGCTAGAATAACCCAGTTATGATCGTATTAGTAGTAGTCTGTCTTTCAGGCCTTTGCCACCAGCTTTCCTGCTGCCAGCATCAAAAGAGGAGTGAGAACACTAAAAGAATACAAAGAAAATGGCTTAATTTCTGACCTTGTACACACAGCTTATTATATGTGACCTGGACACAAAATGTGAAACAGGGGATGTCACGTCTATTCGTTATTGGGCACTTCACCTATTGACTGAGGAAGTTTCCTTTTATAAAGTAGCGTGTAGTCAGTAGCTGCACAGTAGCCAGATATATTTGATAAATCAAATTGACTTCATTTTTATCGAAGGAGTAAATATATCCTTGTACAAAAACATTCAAAAAGTCTGAGAAGAAGAAAATATTAATCAAGTGTAATCCTGCTTCCTAGAAATAACCACAGTTTAATAGAAGTTATTTTTCTTTCTTTTTTTAATGTCTTGGCTATTTTCACCACAAGAATTTAAAAATACTTCTTAAAATTTTTTTTTAATGTTTATTTTTGAGAGTGAGAGTGAGCATGTGGGAGCGGGTGAGGGGTGGAGAGAAAGGGAGACCAAGAATCAAAGCAAACTGTACTCTGTCAGTGCAGAGCCTGATGTGGGGCTTAAACTCACCAACTGTGAGATCATAATCTGAGCCGAAATCAAGAGTTGGACACTTAACCCACTGAGCCACCCAGGTGCCCCCCAAAAACACTTCTTATTACCAAGGTAACATGTATTTACTTCTAGAAAAAATAGAAGGTAGTATTGAAATGGGTACCTTTACATTTTAATCTCTATCTAGAGATAGTGAATATTATGATTTTGGTGTCTCTTCTTCCAGATGTTTAATTGTACAATTATATAAATTTATGACTATCTGGAAGCACACCACACATACTTAGGTATAATCTTTTTTGTTAATATCTTTCCATGTCAATAAATACATCTCCCAATTATTAATAAAGGCTGTGTGACATTCCACTGTACTGATGTAGAAAATAAATACATATATACATACATTATTTAACAAAACTCATCAAGAAAATTATAATTGTTTAGGTGGGGGGTTGGTTGTACCATACAGAAGACTGACAGTTTTGAGTCCAATCTCTCAGTCTTGTTATGGTTTCTGCTTTTGCGATCATGCTCAGGAATTCCTTCTAAATACAAGTTAAAATTACTAAGATGTTTTTTTTTCTTGTACTTCGTTGGTTTCTGTTTTAACACTAAAAACTTTAACCAATATAGAATTTGTCTCCCATGTTATGAGACAGAAAGCTGACTTTTTTCCTAAAATCCTTTGTTAAATAATTCATCTCTCCACTAATTTAAGCTGCCAGTTTGTTCATAAAGAATGATCCATATGAATAATCAGTACTGTTCTGAGGCATTTACATTTAATTTTCTTGATGTATTTTCTTCCTGTGTAAGATCCGGGTGTGTTTTAATTTTTGTTTATTATTAATTTTTGTTATTTTCTTCGATTGATATCCGTTTGAGCAAAACCTCTTAAAGTTTCTTGGTTAGACTAACAGTGGGTTATCTTCCAGATACATTTGAGAATAATTTGTCAAGATACAAAAATGTTTGCAACTTGAGTTTTTAATTGGATTTATGCTAAATGTAAAGCTTAATTTGGAGAGATTAACATATTTATAATATCCCATGCTATGTAAAATGTGGTGACTATAGTTAAAAGTATTATAGTTTATAATTGAAAGTTGCTAAGAGTAGATCTTAAATGTTTTCATCACATACAAAAAACAACTATGTGAGGTAATGGATGTATTAATTAACCTTATTGTGGTGATCATATCACTATATATATATTATATATATATATATATAATATATATATGTCAAATCATCACATCATGAGCCTTTAAACATATACAATATTATATGTTAATTATTTCTCAGTAAATCTAGAATAACATAAATATCCATATTTACTCATCTTTTTTTTTTTACTTCCTAATGACCTTTTTAAGTTTTACTCATATAGTTATTCCACATTCTTGTTAAGTTTATTGCAAAATACTTTATCCTTTGTTGGTGTTGTAAATAGGACCTTTTAATCTTTCTGTGAAAAAATATTTGTTAGCACAAATACATATAAATTTGAAAATACTTGTTTTATATTCCATTTTGAAAATAGTTATTTCTAATAGATTTTTATTTTATTTTTCTAGGTTTTTCATAGAGACAGTCATTTCTTACCATTTAGATCTCATTTCTCTTTCTTGACCCATGGTGTAGGTTCAAACCTAGTCTAGGAAAGTGTTGAAAATTGTAATAAGTGGCCTTCCTTGCTTAGTTACTGACTTCGAAAAGAAAGACTCTAGGTTGTCACTGTCCAGTAGAACTTTCTGTAACTAAGGGATTATTCTCCTAATGTCCCATACAGGTGGCCATTTGAGAACTCAACTTGTGGCTAACGAGAAAACTGAAATTTAAAAACTGAATTTTACTTTATTTGATTTAAAAATAATTGAAATTTCAACCACATTCAACACATCTCTAGACTTTCACTGTTAATTTTGTTAAGTATTTATTTCAGATGCATATTTTAAGATATTAAAGCCAGCTTAGAGTAAAGGTGACGGGGTAAAAGTGAGATGCTTTTAGCAGGATGTGGAAGGGAATAGAGAATAGAATATAGCTGGATGAGGGTTAAAGAAAAGCTTGCTTTCCGTCTATTTTTTTTGTTACCAAGACTGGGTATTGTCCTAAACTCAACATGTTACTTATCCTCCCAAACATGTACCTTCTTCTTTGTTCTTTATTTCTGTTAGTATTTCCATCATTATCCTACCCCAAAACCTTACATTTTTTTTAGTTTTCTCTATTTCTTGTCCCCTAATACCCAGACACTCCTTCACCCCACCCTCATTTCCACAGACCTCTATCTCCTCCATTCTTCAGAGTACTTTACAAATGGACCTTCTGTACAAAAGAACCCTGTTTTGATGCCATTGATTAAAAGTTTCGTCTTCCTTGAAACTAGGATTTGTCATTTATTTTTATGGTGTTTAGTCCTGCACATTTTCTTATAGCTATTTATGAAGACACATCAAATACATATCTATATCTATTGGTAGGTTTTACAAATGATATTATAAATACTAAAATGGATGTACGTATCTCTTATAATCTCTTGGAAATAGTCCTTGACTGATATACTTTTCATCTGCTGGTATGCTACATATATATACATACGCACAGTAAGTATTTATTAAATGACTGATACACAAGTTGTATTAATCATTTATGTTGTGTATGTCTTTTCTTCAATTGATAACCTTTGCAGACTACAGATCATATGTGTTTTTGCATTTTTTGTGTACTAGCACAGTGCTAAGCATTGAGCAATTTGGGGGTAATTATTTAAAATATTCATAAAAAGTGTTCTAATTACTTTGGATTGACATTTTGCTCTGTGTAATGGAAATCCAACTAGACTAGCTTAATGGAATAGCAGTTATTCTCAGTAAGTCTGGAGGTATACAGTCTAGGGCTGATACAGTGGTGTCATGATGTCATGAATGCCCCAGACTTATTCTGCTCTTAACGTTACGGACATATAAAACATGTCACATTTTGTCCTTATGATCATATGAGGGTCTTCCACCTCCAAGCATCATTTATGTTGTCATTCCTTTCTATCAGAACAGTAGCTTTTTTAGATGTCTCTAAAAATAGACATCTCTTATTTCTTTGGTCAGGAATTTGGTCACAGGGGCATTTCCATCTACCAGGAATTGGGGAAGGTGAGTGTTTTTAACTAGGAATGTTGTTACCCCCCAAAATTTGAATTCTGTTCATAAGGAAGAAAAGGAGAATGAATCTTGGATGGGCAGCCTGGAGTATTTATCTTGGACATGGAATGTACACTTAGAGCCATTAGAATCTACAAAGGGATAAGATAATGTGAAAAGTTCAACAAGTCAAGACAATTACATGATAAACTTCATATACACAATCAGATAGTAAGTGCTAACAAAGATTAGAGGTGCAAGAGCTCTCTGAAAGATGGAGTTGATAAGAAATCTTGTGTGTAAGAGGTAGAACTTGAGCAGAGTCTTAAAAGATGGGTTAAAAAAAAAAAAGAGGAGTCAAATATTATACAGAGGCACTGGATATCTGTTTTGCAAGTGAGGAATAATAGACCTTAACTATGTTTTTGAATCACTGGACCAGCTTAGCAAGAGTTATGAACTCATGTTATGGGGCAGTAGAAAATAGGTTTGGATAACACAATAGAGGATTTGGGGTGCCACCGGGAGGAGTTTGGATTTGAGACTTGTTCACATCAGATGTATTGGAGGTATCTGAAAAGAGGAATAATAGGGGGAAGTAGAAAATAAATGACAATAGAATAGGTATGATAATAGAAATGTTAATGTTAGAGAAAGCTTGAAGGAATAATTTACAGATTCATTCACTGGAATTAATATATGAGATCTCTCCTATCCAGTAGTTAAGATAGTTTATAATACTTTTGACCAAAGCAGTTGGTCCTAAGGTGTCTTCAATACCTAACATAGATAACTAATATTGTTACATTTGAAGTCTCCAGGTACAGACCAGTGGAACTCTAGAAATCAGATTTTCTGTTAAACTTGTTTTTTTTTTTTTAATTGCTAAGGAATTCTTTGTTTCTGTTATCACCACATAGATTTTAAATATTATGTCAGCATATTTTATCATATTAATACCCAAGTGTAATCTTCCTTAATTAAAATCATTTCTCTAAGCTTGCACTGAATAATTTGTAAAATGATGATTGAAAACAGATTGGTTCTCTTTGACTAAATGTAATTTTGATGTCTGCTATTTTCTCAATCTAGAATTTTAAGATTGTTGAAAATGTGTAAACTTCAAAGCACTTATGTTGACCTAATGTTTCCTTTTTATTAAAAAAATTTTTTTTAATGTTTATTTTTGAGAGAGGGAGACAGAGTGTGAGTGGGGAAAGGGCAGAGAGAGAGAGAGGGAGACACAGAATCTGAAGCAGGCTACAGGCTCTGAGCTGTCAGCGCTGAGCCTGATGTGGGGCTTGAACTCACAGACTGTGATATCCTGACTTGAGCCAAAGTCAGACACTCAGCCAACTGAGCCACCCAGGCGCCCCTAATGTTTCCTTTTTAAATCAATAAATACATTTTGCAAAGTGTCTTTAGAAAATATTTTTTTAATGTTTGTTTATTTTAGAGAGAGAGAGGAGAGAGCACAGAGAGGGAGACACAGAATCCAAAGCAGGCTCTGGGCTCTGAACTGTCTGCACAGGGCCTTACCAGGGGCTCAAACTCACATGAGATCGTGACCTGAGCTGAAGTCGGACGCTCAACCAACTGAGCCATCCAGGAGCCCTGGAAAACGTCTTTTAAATACGCAAGATATATTAGAACTTTCCGCAGACGCACTTGAAAATTTTACGAAGTAACAAATATTTATTCAACTGTAAATCTCACAAAATACTAAAGATTTATCTTCTCTTTTAATAGTGTAATCAATTACTTTTGATGGTTTGACATAGCATTTTGAATAAGACAGTCTGATTCAATTGAAACACGTAAAACATATGCTTAAGTTATTTCCTACATCATTATAAATGAGCATCTCAAGCTTGAGTTACATCATTTTTTTTTAGTAATTGGAGTATCAGAAATTATCTTCATTAATGCCTCATCTCTCTAGAATTTCCTCTTAATTACCATAAGTTCTTTTAGAGTTTCATTAGTATAAATTTAACTCCATGTATACATAGACATATAATGCAATTATACCCAACTACTTAAGGTTTTAGTGTTCACTATTGGGTACTTTCTGATTGTTCAGTCCCATTCCACTGATAAAAGGTTTGGCCATGAGACTTACTTTGGTCAATGGAATATTGATGGATGTGACATAAAGCCTTAAGTATGTTTGCATGGTTTGGCTTTGGTTTTGCACACTGGTAGTATCCCTTGAGAAGAGCTTTTCCTGGGCAGTTGTTGCCCCTTCTTCAGCTTGGTTCCAGAATGACCACAGGTAGAATGAACCTGAGCCCAACCCACAATCTGAGGCAGAGCCACCCAGCTAAGCCCTGCCTAGACCAGGCAAACTTCAGTTCACATACGGACATGAACACGAGAATAAATGCTTATTGTAAGCCAATGAATTTGGGATGTTTTATTCTGTAGGATCATTGTGGTAATAGCTGACTAGTACAGTTGATAAAAAAAAAGGTCTTCATATTTTCATTAAGAAAAAGCATAATTATACATGGATAAACTATCAGTTCCCTGCTTTTTTGTTGGAAAGTAATAACACATAACAGTAATTGAGAGTATTTCTTGGCTACTGGCCATTGCAAATTTTGAGTAAAATGCCTGAAATGGAACTTGATGAATCAGTTGTCAAAGAACTTCCTTTTTCCCTCCATACCTACCACCCTCCCCCTTTCTCCCTTTCTCTCTCTCTCTCTTTTATAAATGTGGCTGGCACTTCAAGTAATCACAAAATGGAATGACATAGGAGGCATGGCTAACATTTGTTCAGGGCCTGGCCACACATGTGCTTGGTGTTAACATCACATCTTTTTCTCCTGGCAAACTTGTCATTCAGTAAACACATATTTATTGAGCACTTATTATATGCCATATTGCAAGATGTGTCCTGCATTCATTTTTATTCAACGAAGGAACTGAGACTCAGAAAGTTAAGTGATTAGTTCAAGTCTAACAGCTAGGAAATGGCAGAGCTAGGATTTAACTTGAGGTCGAACTTCAAAGATCAAACTATTGGGGTGCCTGGGTGTCTGAGTAGTTTAAGTGGCTGACTTTGGCTCAGGTCATGATTTCATGGTTTGTGGGTCCAAACCCTGTGTTGGGATCTGTGCTGACAGCTCAGAGCCTGGAGCCTGCTTCAGATTGTGTCTCCCTCTCTCTCTGCCCCTCCCCCACTGGTACTATATCACTCTCTGAAAAATCAATAAACATTAAAAAGAAAAACAAAGATCAAACTACTGTTGTCATTGTATTGTTCATGTTTGGAAGAGTGGAAGTAGGAGAAAAGATAGAATTTACAAATGGGTTTACCTAATATTTGTTGGTGTGCTGCCCCTAACCATTATTTGCTATGTAAACCAGGTATTACCTGGAATTGCCTTAGTGTTGAGAAATCAGAAATTAGCTTAGCCCCCACTTGTGTTACTTACATTGCCAGTCTGAAGTTTTCCCCACAATTTGTAATTCCCAGGTCTTATACTCTTATGGTCCCCCTCCTGTGTCTCTGGAGGCTACCCTGATCTGCCATCTCATTCTGGGTTTCGAGCTTTGTCGTTTCCAGTTCCTGCAGCACATGCCTTCACCAAGCATTTTATGGACATTAATAAGGATCCCCATACAAAACCCAAGGTCTTACACCATTCTTCCCCTCTCAGCCTTGCCCCTAATTACAATGCCCTGTTCTTCTCTAAATTCTTTTCTCTCATGCATAGTATCTTTACCTTCCTTTAAAGCCTTGATGTTCTATGCACCTGACAACTCTGGGAATCCTCTCTATCCCCAAACTGGAGTATCAGTGCATGCTTTCCCTGTCTCTATCTCCTTAAAAGCAAAAATATATTTTCTTGGGAAAAACGCAAAAGTTGGAATTAGTCTCATCAGTCAGACAGCCCCCATTTAGCTCAATTTTGATTTGAATTTCACTGAATTTTCAACATCAACAATTTCGTTCAACTAACCTTAAATGGTGAGAACTGAAAACATCTAATATAAGAGCTACTCTTTTTAGGTTAGAAATAAAATACTTTACATAACTGAGAAAAAGCCTATATTTAGAATTTTACTTACTTCCTACCTCTTTCCAAAAATGTGATTTACAAAAATTACAGAATAAATCTGAAAAAAGCCTTTTCTGTCCTTTTTTCAGACCACTTTTCCTATTAGCTATTCAGAGTGAATTTTAGGAGTTTGAGAGCTTAGTTTGTTTAGGCCTAGAATTTGGCTGTTGGTATACATTTAAAGAGTCTGAAGTGCTTCTACAATACTGTCTTAGATATGGTTGGAGAACTGCTTTCTGCTTCTGGATAAGCCCAGATTACTGTCCTGTCTTGTATGATTGGCCACTAAAAATTTAATTCCTGTCAGAATTATTTTTAATGGGAGAAATCTAGAAACCAGTTGACTAAAAACACTTTAATTCTCATTCATCTCAAATATAATATTAATTGGTTCATTTTTAATTTAGGAAACAATTTTCCTAGTAATTTGGCAGACATTAATTCCTTTAAATAAAACCTTACCATAGATACTGGCCTTAAGGATTTTTTGAGAAACTCATGTTTTTGTTTTTGTTTTTTTTAATTTCATGATTATAGTGGTACTGTTATTTACTTAACATCATTTTCTGTATTAAAGCATTGCATTGGGGCATGTTTCAAACACATGCATAGTAATAAAAGAGGGTGAGTAAAAGATGGGGCAGATCCAAGAAGTGAGATGCGTTTGAAGCAGAATGTCTTAAGATTCCCCATTGGAACATTGGTGTTAACATGCTCTTATTATTAGTGTGGTCTTAATAGTAAGATTGCAAAATAACATTTGACCTTTGTGTGACCATGATTAAATTCTTTAACCTTCCTAAACCTCTTATTCCTTATGTGTTTTAAATAGCGTTTAAACACTAAATGTGTTTTAAAATTCCTTATGTGTTGCCTACCTTGAAAGGTTGTAAGGGTCAGATAAAAACAATAAATGTGAAAGTGCTTTTTATTGCACAGTACCTATAGACATTGGTGATTACGTTGGTGGAGCACAGATATAGGCAAGATGGAGTAGAAGCAAGGTTGCTTTTAAATGCATTCCCTCAGTGTGGTTGAAAATGGATACAAATTCTACATGCTTTAATGATGGCAGGAAGGAAACCCCCAACCTGGGGCACAGCAATGGCAGGGCTCTTTAACTGGCCCTAGTGAATGCCAATTCCAATCATTTCAGTAATACTTAAGTATTTTACAATGGGCTGGGCACTATGGTAGTTGCTAAGGATACCCACAATGACAAAATATATATCTTGCTCTCCGGCAGTTTCCAACCCACTAGCAGGGGTGAGCTGGGAGAAGGCTAGACAGAGCGATTGGAGCAGAAAAGAACGGTTATTGTGACTGGGTCTTGTATGTTTTTTTCCCCCATCATTAAACAGGGTAATTTAAGCTATACTTAAGGCAAAGCATAGCATAAGGTATAAACTTGTGGAATCATTGCATTGTATACCTCAAACTAATGTAACATTGTGTGTAAACTATGCTTAAATAAAGAAAAATAAATAATACACCATATTTTTACCTGTTTAAATAATACAGAAAAGACAAAAATTAAGGGTGTTTAAAAAGGTTGGTTACAAACAGAATTCTATAATCATAATTTTTCTTTAAAAATATTTTAAAAATTTGAGTATCCATTATATCAAATATTTTCTTTATCTAGTATATCAGTATCTTCCTTATATATTCATCTGATGATGGACCCTTATCTTGGCTATTGTAAATAATACTGCAGTGAACATAAAGGTGCATATATCTTTTCAAAAAAATTTTAATATTTATTTTTGAGCGAGAGAGAGTGCAAACGGAAGGGGCAGAGAGAGAAATAGAGAGATAGAGAGAGATACAGAATCCCTCATGGCTCCAGGCTCCCAGCTGACAGCATGGAGCCTGATGCAGGGCTTGAACTCAGGAACTGGAGATCATGAGCTGAAGTCAAACGCTTAACAGATTGAGCCATCCAGGCAACCTGAACGTGTATCTTTTCAAATTAGGGTTTTCA
Organism: Puma concolor; assembly: GCF_028749965.1. Lineage (NCBI taxonomy): Eukaryota > Metazoa > Chordata > Mammalia > Carnivora > Felidae > Puma > Puma concolor. The sequence goes on along the minus strand of NC_141669.1, from coordinate 68,232,637 downwards.
TTTCCTTTGGGTAGACAGATACCCAGTAGTAGGATTAGTGGACCATATGGTAATTCTTTTTTTAAGTTTTTACTGTTTTCTACAGTGGCTGCACCAATTTATGTTCCCACCAATAGTGCATGAGGGTTCCCTTTTCTCCACATCCTGACCAACATTTATTTCTTGTCTTTTTGAGTTTAGCCATTTTGACAGGTGTCAGGTGGTATCTCATTGTGGTTTTGATTTGTGTTTGCCTCGGCAGCACGTATGTTAAAATAGGAATGATACAGAGATTAGCATCGTTCCTGACTATGCTTTTTTTTCATTTAATAGACAAGAAATGATAGGACTAGTGTCTTTACAGTTTTGTCATGTTTCATGTTGCTTATATGCTCTTGTCAGGTTTCAAGGACACTGTCACAATGAGGTTTTACTCTGTTGCTTGTGTTCTTATGGGACACTAAATCTTTGGGTATCATTTTACCTTAATCTTTTGTATTCAAAGGTCAAATTGCTAGTGATCTTTACCTTTGACAGTTTTTAAAGGAAAAAAGTAGATAACCTGTTATTCATGCTAATGAAAAACGAATGACAAAGATTCCCAGTTAGTTGTAATTGTTTTTGGCTCTGGAATGCCTTAAGGATTTCTTTCCAATTTATTTCTTTCTTAGACAAAAATAAGCATTCACTTTCAGAGTATACAACAACAGGAAGGGGTGACATTCCAGAAGATGCCAAGCAGTGTAAGAAAGCAAACCTAGGATTAAAAACTACAGAAGATCTCAGGGAGTAATCTGGTGTTAAATTCTCATACTATATTTAACTGCTCTTTTACTCCAGTAGAATTGCTACTTTGATGCCTACTTTAACTTAAATATTTAGAGAAAATATGGGAAAGTTTGTGAGAAAATTAAGTCTTGTATAAACATGCTGTTCTTTTTTTTTTTTTTTTAATGTTTGTTTATTTTTGAGAGAGACAGAGACAGAATGTGAGTGGGTTAGGGGGAGAGAGGGAGGGAGACACAGGATCTGAAGCAGGCTCCAGGCTCTGAGCTGTCAGCACAGAGACCGATGCGGGGCTGGAATTCACGAACTATGAGATCATGACCTGAGCTGAAGTCCGACACTCAACCAACTAAGCCACCCAGGCGCCCCATAAACATGCTGTTCTTAATTGTTTGTATTTACGTTACAAATCCCACAGTGGCACCAGTGTGGCCCACATATTCACAGTTACCATAAATTCACATGATGTGTTGAATGGTTTCGGAGATGGTAGCCAACCCCACATTCAAAATTCAAAAGAAAAAATATTTAAATACCTAAGTGAGTAAAAATGGATTCTTTTGGATAAGTCTGGACCCATCTTATAAAGATGTTGAGCACCTGGAATTTTTATGTGCATTTGTGAAACCCCAGTTTGCTCCGATAGTCTTTTATCACTGGCTGTAGGCAATAAGAAAGGGCAGAATTAAGAAGGACAAAGAATTTATAGTATAGAACCTCCAATAATGTGTTGATGTCCAGAAGAGTTGAGCCATTTGTGGTAAGAAAGAAGTGTTCATTTTAGACCCTGGTGAAATGTACTTCTCTGATCTACTCCTGAAAAGTGACGGGGGAATTCATAGGCCGTGGCTCATGGGATGCATTGGAGCAATAAACCCCTAAGTGAAACAACAGAGAGGAGAAGTAAATGCTGGAAGAGATGACAGAGCTCAGCCCTAAGAGTGGAACACAGAGTCTTCTATGATTGATGTTCGTGCCCCAGCTTTAGATTTGGCGGTGGCTAGTCCCCTCCTTTTATCCCTCACTGCTCCCTTACCATGAATCTACACTTAACAGTAACTACACAAGCACAGTGTAAAATGTGATTCTACTTTAGAGTTTCAGAACAGGCTGACCCTTAGAAGCACAGTCATTCTGATGCTTAAAGAAATAGGATAACATTTTTCTAAACTGATTTAGGATTTTTATCAATACATTTGGCTGGAATAATGTAAAGCTGCCCAAATCTATGAAACTGGGTAAGAGTTTGTTATTGTGATGAAGGTACAGAGAATTTGAAGATCTGTCTGTAAGCCATTATATGTAAATATTGAAAATGAGCTGAATTTGGTAGACTGCTTCAGGGTTCCAAACCGGACAGTTAGTATTAGGATGTATTCAATTTTATTTTATTTTATTAATTTTTTAATGCTTTATTTTTGAGAGACAGAGCATGAGTGGGGGAGGGGCAGAGAGCCAGGGAGACACAGAACCTGAAGCAGGCTCCAGGCTCTGAGACGTCAGCACAGAGCCTGACACAGGGCTCGAACTCACAAACTGTGAGATCATGACCTGAGCCGAAGTCGGACGCTTAACTAACTGAGCCATCCAGGCACCCCAGATGTATTTGATTTTACATCCAGCCTTAATACCTCTATATGTTTAGAGTATCTTTTTTCAAAGAACGAGTAATACATTTTGCTTTTTTCCAAAAACAATTTAGTGAAGTATTAGATGTTGAAGGACTGGGTTTCTTATTTAACTCTTTCTTAAAAGAGTTTGGAGTAAATAACTTTTTCTTTTATTCAGTTTATGAAATATGCACACTAATTCTGGCTTCCCTGTATCTGAAGGTGTCATACATGTACCACTCCTTGTGGTAAAGCCTTAAAATATCAGCAGTAGTGATATTTTAAGACTTCATCAACCCAAAGTATTGTTACGTGTATGAATAGTGGTACCAACATTGCATAGAATAAGAGCAGAATCATGTAAATGAATGCTATATTATTTAATCTTTATTATTCATAATTAATAAATACTTACATTTTATAAAAATTATACAAGTATTTGGAACAATGAAATCAGATGCAAAGGTTCATACATGTGTATTTTCAGATTCCATCCTCAGATCACAGCTTAAAAATTCTAGGGTTAAGTGGAACCTGGGTGGCTCAGTTGGTTGGGCGACTGACTTTGGCATCAGGTCATGATCTCCCGGTTTGTGCGTTTGAGCCCCACGTCGGGCTCTGTGCTGACAGCTCGGAGCCTGGAGCCTACTTCGATTCTGTGTCTCGCCCTCTCTCTACCCCTCCCTTGTTCACGCTCTGTGTCTTTCAATAATGGATAAACATTAAAAAAAAAATGGTAGGGTTAAGACCTTGTAGGAATGGAACAGGTCACTACTCAAAGCTACCACCATTTTGACTTGATTTTTACAAAATTTGAACATGATCTGCTCAGAAAGCTAAACTCCAGTGGCTCTTCAAGATAAGCCATGATGACAGAATGGCTATAGAGGTAAGCATCTCATAGATAAAGAGAAGTATGAATAAGTTCAGGCTGGGTAAACAATAGCTCCTTTTCCTTTGAAAGGAAAGGAATATAGAGGGATTATAAAGGAACATAAGGGATTTCAATCCCTTACTACTTTCTTTTGCGAAAATGATCACATTTACCATAAATTAAGAAGAAGGAATTTACATGCAAGTATGGAAGCAGATCACAAATAGACCTAGGGTATCAGGCAGGTCTTGATTAAGCAAGACCTAAAGATAGGCTGAATTACTATCATTTCATAGATCGGTAGATAGGAACCATAATAATAACAGCTAATATTTATGGAGTGTTCATTATTAGCTACATCTACAGATAATTTGTGTGTGAGGTAGGTGCTGTCTTTATCTCCATTTAGGAAATGAAGAAATCAAGATATACAGAGATTAAGAATCTTACTCAAGGTCATACATAGCTGTGCTAGCTTTCACACCCAGGGAATCTGATTGCCAAAACCACTGCCTTAACTACTATGCTATATTGCCTCACATCAATGTGAAAAGTAGATAATCCACCACATTTATTGCTAGGGAAGGGGGTGGTGTAGACCTGGTAGAATATGGCCCTAACAGAGGCCAAGTTCTAAATTACTTAGCAAGTGGCACAAATATCAAGGTAATTCTTTTTTTTTTTTTTTTTAAGGCCGGTCCAACAGTCACTGAGTATTGTGGGAATCTCCCATGAAGTATTAGGGACCCCTTATAAAGAGATTGAGACTTCACAGTAAGAAACCCAACCATGGGAATGTGGAATACAAGGGGAAGAACCCAGTCACAAGGGAACTAGAATAAAATCGGAGCAAAATCAGAGGAACAAGAATTCAGGGCAGGGGCAGGAGGATTTCTCACCCTATCTCACCTGCTGAGAGCTGGTGTTGGCCCCAGAGTCAGATGCATAGCTGTAGGTCAGGTCAATTTAATAGATTGAGCTCAGAGGGAAAGAGAAGCAAGGACAGGAGCCAGGTCAGCCATGACAAACTAACCTGAGTGGGTGAGAGTTCCAGGAAAGAGGCTAGTTCTCATTTCCTTCTCTCATTTCTTCCTCTTGGCAGCCCCTGCTTCTGTGGGAGATCATGTGGCAGTGACAGGAGATACGCAAAGACTGTGGAATACGGCAATGCACGTTCATACTATAATTACAAACTTAAGTAGCATCCTTGCACACATGATCTCCCACCATATAAGTTGCTATTCTCCTATTACAAAAAAAACCATAATATGTTATGTGATGCATGGGTGGTGGAGTATGCTAAGACATTTGGGAGGTTACTAGAATAATTAGATATGAAATTAGTTAATAATTCATGTCATTTTTTTATACTGACTTAAAATAACTTTTGGAGGATAGATATGGTTTGCCTCCTTAAAAGGTCAAGTAAACATTCAAGATAGCAATACTTATGAGAATTGTTTAAGTAGTTTTCATTTGCTACTCCCATCCTCTATTCTATGGAAAAAAAGCAATTTTATTTTTTCTTTCGTTTGGTGTTTATCCAACTGTGTCCATATTTTATCTTATAATAGCTCTAAAGACTGTACAATTATCTATTCTTTATAAAGCTCATGATTTCCTAGATCTAGTTATAAGGGCTGTTAAAAATCTCCCCAAAATGTTTTTAAGAACCCAGTTTAATTTCATTTTTACTAGGAAACCATTTTCTAGATGACTGCCATAATATGGGGTGGTTTCTACTTGAAAATTGTGCTCTTTTTTTTTGAACTTTTTAAATGTATGTTCATTTTTGAGAGAGGGACAGAGACAGCATGAGTGGGGTAGGGGCAGAGACAGAGGGAGACACCGAATCTGAAACAGGCTCCAGGCTCTGAGCTGTCAGCACACAGCCCCACGTGGGGCTTGAACTCTGAACCATGATTGTTACCTGAGCCGAAGTCAGACGCTTAACCGACTGAGCCACCCAGACGCCCCTTGAAAATCTTGCTCTTGATCTGTGTATTTGTTGTGATCTGTTCAGTAAATACCTTTGTTACTATGAACCAGGTCTGAGATGTACAAAAGAAATGTTAAAATATAGGATGCATCCAGGAATTACAGTGACTTTCTGTGATGTACATTCTCTAAGTTGATAGAATTAATGTGCATCTTAGAGTCTCATCCCCCATTAGAGCCAGCCTGAAATGGAGCATGAGTATGGGCTTGAGTTGGGACTATGGTGAAAGCAGGTATCACCATTTAATGAGCTGCTAAATTGGTTCATGTCTCTGACTTTGTTTCTTGATATGTCTGCTGGAAATAATACCTATCTTGCGAGGGGGAGGGGTCAGGGGGGAGGAAGAATTCCTTATGAAAAAACTAATGTATATAAAGTTGCCAATGTAGGTTTCCAGTAAAAGTGGTTATCCCTCATTGGCACCTGAACTTTAAGACTATCCAGTCAAATTATTTCAAATTTTAAGAAAAATTCTTTTAATGTTTATTCATTTTTGACAGAGAGGGAGAGGGATGGAGAAAGAGAGAAAGAGAGAGGGAAAACAGGGGAGGGTCAGAGAGAGATGGGGACAGAGGATCTGAAGTGGGCTCTGTGCTGACAGCAGTGAGCCCAGTGAGGGGGTTGAACTCACAAACCATGAGATCAGGACCTGAGCCAAAGTTGGACACTCAAACAATTGAGCCACCCAAGTGCCCCAAGAAAATATTTTTGATATAAAAGACTATTTCCTGCCTGCCTGGGCACTCCCCATTAGCTCTCTGAAGTTAGTCGTGGTAGCTTGGTGTATGTCTAGCACTGTGCTAAATGATTTCCATATATTATGCCATTTAATCAGAACAGCCATTCTTTAAAGAAATTTTTCATTTCTGACTTTGTACCAAGACTTTAAACTGTGTGTATTTTCTCTGAGAGCATATATTCTTATGACTTTTGTCTGCCTTATTCTCTCTATTGATTTGAACTAATTATGGTACATTATGTAACCAAACTGTATCAGGAGGCTTTGGGATGCAAATAGTAGAAAAGCAGAACCAATCTGACTCAAAAAAAAAAAAAAAAAAAGGGAATTTTTCGCACACACACACAACTGAATAATTCTTCACTGTGTTTTGTTTCTTTGTGATTCTTTTTACTCTGTCTTCCCCCATGGCTCCCCTTATTGTGTTAGAAATGGCTGCAGCAGCCCCTGACAGAACATCTTTATACCATGCTCTCCACTGGAATGAGAGGTTCTTTTCTCCCAGACAAAAACTCTTGTCTTCCTTTGAGTGGACCAATTTAGATCTTGTGTTGCCTTTCACACAGTGATTCGGAGTAGGGGATTGGAGTGCATTGAGTGGCTTCTCCCTTCTCTTCTCTGGATTAATCACTGGACAAGAGGAATCTGTTCAGCTGCTTAGCTCAGACCTATACCTGAGGCTGTGGTCAGTGTCACCCAAATCAAGGAGGGGCATAATGGAGCAAGAGGTGAAGTGGTACTGGGAAGACATCTTTGTCTTGTTCCCAGAATCACATGGAAAGCTTTCAACACTTGAGCTTGAACTATGATGTGTTGCTATAGGATTTTCTTTAAAAGATATCCTTTATCAGTTTAAGGAAATAACTTTGTTAACTAAGAGTTTTAAAAAATCATGAATGAAGGTTGATTTTTATCAAGTGCTTTTCATTCCTGCTGAGATGATCGTGTGTATTTTCTTTATTCTCTTAATGTGATACATTACTGATTAATTTTTTGAAAAGGGTCAACTCATTTTATTAATTTTGATTTTTTAACAGTACTCATCACAAGTGCCCACCTTAATACCCATCACCCATTTAACCCATCCTCCCACCCACCTCCCCTCGAGCTCAGTTGATCCTCTACAATTAGGAGTCTGTTTTATGGTTTGCCTCTTTTTTCCCCTATGTTCATCTGTTTCATTTCTTAAATTCCACATATAAATGAAATCATATGGTATTTGTCTTCCTCTGACTGCACTTAGCATAATATCCTCTAGTTCCATCCATGGCATTGCAGGTGGCAAGATTTCATTCTTTTTTATGGCTGAGTAATATTCCAGTGGTGTGTGTGTGTGTGTGTGTGTGTGTGTGTGTGTGTGTGTGTGTGTGTTATAAATATATATAGTTACATAGTTGGATCATTTTTTTACATTTGTATATACTCCTGAGAGCATCACTGAAATCAAAATAATGAACATATTTATCCCTCTCCAAAAATTTCCTTATGCCCTTCCTAACCTGTTGCTCCAGTCCCTTCCCTCAACATCTGCCCCTTCTCAAAGACTCCCAGGCAAACACGGGTCTGTTGCTCTCACTATAGGTGACCATCTGCTGTCACTATAGATGAGCTGCGTTATTGACTCAAGTTTTGAATGTTAAGCTAAACTTGCTTTTCTGAAATAAACCCGACTGGATCATTATGTATTAGCTATCTCTCTTAAATATTTCTGTATTCATTTAATCTAATGCTGTGCTTAGATGCAAAAATCCTGTTTATAATTGCAATTGGACCATAACTTTTCTAACAATACCCTTGTCATACTTTGGCATTAAGGTTTTGCTGGCCTCATAAAATGAACTAGAGAGTGTTTTCTATTCTATTCACTGGAAAAACTTATATAAAAGAGATGTTATTTTTTTTCTTAAATATTTGGTTTGAACCAACGAGAGAAACCAACTGGACGTACAGTTTTCTTTGTGGAAAAGTTTTTAATTATTCAGTTTTAAAATAGATCCCATTCATAATATGGGCAGAGCTAGAGAGTATAATGCTAAATGAAATAAGTGAGTCACAGAAAGACAAATACTATGATTTCACTCGTGTGGAATTTAAGAAACAAAACAAAGGAGCAAAGGGAGGAAAAAGACAAATCAAGAAACAAACTCTTAGTTACAGAAAGCAAACTGACGGTTATCAAAGAGGAGGGGGGCAGAGGAAAGGGTGGAATAGGTGATGAGAATTAAGAAGTGCACTTGTGGGGCGCCTGGGTGGCTCAGTCGGTTGGGCGTCTGACTTCGGCTCAGGTCACGATCTCACAGTCCGTGAGTTCGAGCCCCGCGTCAGGCTCTGGGCTGATGGCTCAGAGCCTGGAGCCTGCTTCCGGTTCTGTGTCTCCCTCTCTCTCTGCCCCTCCCCTGTTCTTGCTCTGTTTCTCTCTGTCTCAAAAATAAATAAACATTAAAGACCATTAAAAAAAAAAAAAGTGCACTTGTTGTGATGAGCAGAGGGTGATACATGAAGTGTTGAGTCACTATATTGAGCACCTGTAACAGAACACTGCGTGTTAAGTAACTTGAATTAAAATAAAAGCTTAAAAAAATACATGAAAAAAAATTAAACAAAATAGACCTAGAGCTATTCACATTTTGTTTCTTCTCTTGCTGTCAGTTTTTATAAGATGCGTGTTTTCTTGACTCTTATGAAATAGATACATTGTAGTGTGTACAATAAAGGTTGACTTTTTTTTACAAATGTACAATTAGTTGATGTAAAGTTGTTCAAATATTTTATCTTTTAGTATCTGTAAGCTCTATACTGATTCCCCTTTTTTATTTCTGATTAGTTATTTAAGCACACTTTGCATTTATCCATTATTCTCCATGATGGTGGTAGAGGGGGTTGGTTTATAAACTTACTTGTCATTTCAAAAAAGTTTTTTTAAAGCTTATTTATTCATTTTGATAGTGAGTGCACACACTCACTAGCAGAGGAGGGGCAGCGAGAGAGAGAGAGGGAGAGGGAGAGAGAGAGAGAGAGAGAGAGAGAGAGAGAGAGAGAGAGAGAATGAATCCCAAACAGGTCCTTCACTATCAGGGTGGAGCCTGACACAGGGCTCGAACCCATGAACCTGTGAGATCATGACCTGAACAGAGATCAAGAGTCAGATACTTAACCGACTGAGCCACCCAGGCACCCCATCAAAAAAAGTTTTTATTTTTGCGGATATTCTCTCTTGTGTTTTTTATTTTACTTATTACTCTTTTTATCTTTTATTTGTATCCTTTTATTTTCTTTCTTTTATAACTTTTTAAGTTTATTTTTGAGGGAAAGACAGAGTGAGCGGGGCAGGGGCAGAGAGAGAAAGAGGGACAGAGAGAATGTCAAGCAGGCTCCACACTGTCAGCACAGAGCCCTCTGTGGGGCTCGAACTCACAAACCATGAGATCATGACCTGAGCGGAAACCAAAAGAGTCAGACGTTTAACCGACTGAGCCACCTAGGCATCCCATATAACTTTTTATTATGGATGTTTAGCTCAGTGCCTTTCCGCTTTTCTTTTTCTCTAATATATGTATTTGGGACCACACATTTTCCTCTTAAAATACTTGTAATGCATCTCATAAATTTTCATGAACATTGACTTCAAAGTAGGTTCTGATTTCCATGGTGATTTCTTCTTTGACCCATGGGTTATTAGGAAGTATATTTCTTAATTTGCAAGCATTATAGATTTTCTAAGAATATTTTTATTAGAAATTTCTAGTCTAATTTCTTAGTGCTCAAAAAATGTGCCTTGTATGAATTGAATTTGTTAGAATTTGTAGCAATTTGCTTTCACACATGGTTGATTTTTATAATAGTCTATGTATATTTGAAAGCAACGTGTTTTCTGTGGTTTTGGGGGACAGTGTTGTAGGTGTGACTATTAGATCAAAATGTAAATTTTGTTGTTCAGATCTTATATATTTGTAGATATTATTTTGTCTGAGGTACCTGAAGGAGGTATCTTAAAATTGGTCTGTGATTTTTTTTTGTTGTTGTTGCTCTATTTTGTTTTGTCAATGTTTATTTTAAAGTTTTGGGCAGTGTTACATGCATAAAAATGTAGAATTATTATCTTTTATTGAAAAGCTTAAACCTTTATAAACCTTTATAATAATGGTTTTTGCCTTAAAGTCTTCTTTGGTACAAATATGGTTTATAAGCTATTCTGTATTTTCATTTTATATGTACTTAAAATCCCTAATATATTATTATAATTACTACTATATTCAGTTAAAATTCATTTAGATTAATTCACATGTTTTTCCTTTCCATTGTTTTTGGATTCCTTCTAGCACCTTTGAGTTCCCATGTGGGAGCTCAATATACCCTTTACTGTTGTCTTTAAAGTAGCCTGCTGGGGGGCACCTGACTGGCTCAGGTGGTAGAGCATGTGACTCTTGATGTTGGGGTGGTGAGTTTGAGCCCCACACTGGGTGTAGAACTTACTTTGAAAAAAAAAAAGTCTGTTGGTGGAAAATTCTCTACATTTCTTCCCTGAAAAATGTCTGGTTTTTACTGCATTATTGAGGGTTAACTTCACTGTTTTATTTTTTATTTATTTTTTTTTTTTTTAATTTTTTTTTTTCAACGATTATTTATTTTTGGGACAGAGAGAGACAGAGCATGAACGGGGGAGGGGCAGAGAGAGAGAGGGAGACACAGAATCGGAAACAGGCTCCAGGCTCTGAGCCATCAGCCCAGAGCCCGACGCGGGGCTCGAACTCCCAGACCGCGAGATCGTGACCTGGCTGAAGTCGGACGCTTAACCGACTGCGCCACCCAGGCGCCCCGAACTTCACTGTTTTAGCATTTTGAAGATCACATTTTCTTCTGCATTTTCTAGATTGTTTTGAGAAATCAGCTGTCAGTCTAATATTTGCTCCTTTGAAGTTCTTTTTTCTTTCAGTTTTAATATTCTCTCTTTAACTTTGATTTTCAACAGCTTTACTGTAATGTGTCATGCGTGCTTTTCTTTTTATTTATCTTGCTTTATGTTTAGAGAGCTACCTGCGTCTATGACTTTTTGCCAACTTTGGGGAAATCTTAACCATTATCTTCTCAAATATTCCTTCTTCCTCATTCTTTCTTCACTCTCCTCTGGGGACTTTCTCATTATCTAACTTTCTGGACATGTATGAATGGATCCCTTGGCAACCTATTTAACTCTGTCCCCAGCCAAGCTCTGTCTTAGTCACTTGTCTCTAACCACCTTGCTGTTTCTCTCACAAGCCAAGCATGCTCCTGCCTCAGGGCTTTTGAAACTATTCTTTTCTTAGCATGAAACACTGTTTTCCAGATATTTCCAAGACTCATTCCCATACATGATTCAGGTGTCTGCTCAAATGTGGTCTTGTCAGAGGCTTACCCTGATCACTTTTTTGAAATGATTACTCAGATTCCTCCTTTCCCACATTGTACTCTTACACTGTACCTGGTTTTGTTTCTTCATTGCACTTATTATAATAGGACACATTATGTATTTAACATTTGTTTGCTTATTCTCTTCCTCCCTCCATTAGAACATAAAATGTAATGAGAAAGAGACTTATTTACTTACAACTATATCCCAATCACTAGAACTCTGCCTGAAGGAGAGCTAGGTACTCAATAAATACTTGTGGATGGATGAAGGGGTGGATGAATGATTAATAGATAATGCATATAGGAAGATAGAGTTCTGTATAGAAAGTGAAGAAAACAAAGAGAAATAAACTAAGCAAGGCATTTACATTTTATTATCTATGCTTTATTCTTTTATACATATAGTATCATTGATTATATTTCTATCCATCATTGTTACCTAAAATATCAAAATTAAACTTCACTATGTTTGAAATACTGCTCTCACTAATTTAAATTAACTGGTATCTCATAATTGAGTTTAGACATGTGTCCCATGTGCTTTAAATTTTTAACATTTTATTTTAATTAAAACAATAAAACCTATATTAGTTTGGACTGCCATAACAAATACCATAGACTAGGTGGCATAAACAAGACAGATTTATTTTGTCATAGTTGTGGATGCTAGAAACATGGTCAGCTTTGGTGAGGATCATTTTCCTGGTCTGCTGATGGCTGTGTTCTTGCTGTGTCCTCACAAAGCAGAGAATATGTGTGCTGGTGTCACTTTCTCTTCTTATAAGGGCACTAATCCCATCAATTGAATCCCACGCTCATGACCTCATCTAAACCCAATTATCTCCTGAGGCCCCCATCTCCAAATATATCACATTGGAGTTAAGGCTTCAACATACAAATTTTGGGAGTATACAGTTCATTTTACAGCACCTACCAAATAAGATGCATTATTTTCCGGTGAAATAATGAATATGTACATTCAAGACTACTTGAGTATTTTTCAAGTATGAAATTTTATTGTGATTGCATAGAAAAATTTATCATTTTTGTGAAATACTATGAATGCTTTTAAGTGTAAAGGCTTAATTGGCCAGGACCTGGTTATTGCTTTGTCTAGTTCATTTGTAGTCTATAGAGATACCTATTTATTGTGAAGCTATTTAGGGACTCACACGAATAGAACATTTCTTATGGGCAAAAAAACATAACTCTGATTTCTGAATGTCTTTGTAAATTTCTTCCCCTAAATAAACCTTAAATCTTCCTATAACGCCTAGACTTAGACATGATGTGTTGTTGTTATAGGTACTCAGAAAGAATCTATATTGTAGATCAAAGCTAGTTGTCGAGAGAGAATAGACTCCCTTACAGTAAGGCTTTTCTGTTTCGCTGCTGCCCACAGTATTTTGCCAGGTTGCCTGAGGTCAGCATGCCTTCCTAATGTTCAGGGACTATGCTGCTTTTCCACGAATGTCTCGAAGGGATCCTGCCTGAAAGAAAAGATGCCATAATGTAACATTTCGCTGCCTATAAAGAGAGCAAGAATGGTCTCTGTCTTGTTCTTTTAGGCATCTTAAAACAAACTTAGCCAGCCTAGAAACAGAAATGGAACTAATAAAGTCATCAACTCAGAGCCTCCTTGCACTGCCCATGTATTTTCCTATTCTAGAATGAAGCTAATGATGTAAATAAATGCTTTCTAGAAAGGTTAAGGAAAACATCCACCACCCCACAGCTCCTCATATTCCTCATCCTTGAAATAGGATTTAGTATCTGATAGGAACAAGAGGAGAAAGGGGGCCATGCCATATGTCCCTATGAGAAATACTGAACTTATAATGACTAAGAAACACCAGGGGGTTGTCTAAGCCACCAAGGTTATAAGGGACATGGCCTTACTGCAGCTGAACTAAAATTTAATGGTGACCTAAGAAAGTGGTATGGTGGAGGAACTTTAAATAAATAGGCTTAGTCACAGCTCACTGAAAGGCCAACTATGCTGTTTTCATGGTGGGATAGGGAAGAAGAAACTGGTAAACATTTCTAAATGTCAAATGTTTACATATGAATTTATTCATTTCTTTATTTTTAGGATTCTTCTTTGTGAAAAGTACTCTAAAAACAATCCCTTAGTATAAAGGGTATATAACAAAAATTACACATATATTCAGCAATGAAGAGAGTTTCCTAGAAGGAAGTGTGACTCCAGTGGGCCAAGAGTTCTGTCATTAGAGGTGGGGATTTCTTCTCAGAATGAAGTTCAGTGTGTGCTCTTGCACAAGAGCACCAAGTGGATGCTTGAGAGGGCTCTGGGGTTACTTTAATTCAGGTGGGTTGGACTGAGACTGCCCACAGACGTGGCTGGAGTGGGGGAAGGGAGTGTCACTGTGACCTTAGTGCTGAATTTCTAGAAACCAAATTTTAGGTGAAAAATGAAGCCACAATCTTGTAACTAAGAAGAGAATGATCAATAAGGTAAACAGAAGTGTATTAATTGGGAGTAGACAACATACCTCATTCAGGCATCAGTCTGCATGTGTACAGAAACATTTTTGGAGGCAAAGAATCAAAAAAGAAAAAGGCCTTTTCTAGAAAGTAATACATCAAACTGTTGTGGCCTGGAGAACTCTCTACTCTGGAGACGTTTCTTTCTCTGACTAATAACTTGGAAATGTCTGTAGTCAGAGCTCCAGTACCCCACCCAAAGACATTTAGAACTTTCTCCAATTTCTAGTTTTCCTGTTGTTATAGGTCATTAGAACTTTGACATTGCAGCACCTCCTGCCTCATCATACCCATGGCAAGTGAAAATTCCCTGGCCTTAGGTTTGTATTACAAAGGGTGTAGTTGAGATGAACAACTCTCCAGCAGATGGAGTGAGGAGGGCCATGACGTGATGTTGGGGACAGACAACCTGGGGGCCGCACCTTGGGCTCCTTGTTGCCTCACAGCTTGGCCTTGAATATCTATTTCTGGCTTCAGTGGCTCAGGCTGCAAAATAAGGTCCCTTTCACCTTCGACATGTAACTTAGGCCTAGTGCTTGATTTAATTTTAGTAATTCTAGAACGAAAATGTTTAGGCTGAGGGAATGAACTTTTATGCTCCTTGAAGTTAAGAGGTTTTCTATCATTCCACCTTTCTTGGTAAAACCTTTATTTTTATTTTTATTATTTTTAAAAATTTGTAGTTTATTTATCTTGAGAGAGGGTGGGTAGGGGCAGAGAGGGAGGAAGACAGAGAATTGGAAGCATGCTTCACACTGTCAGTGCAGAGCCTGACGTGGGGCTCAAAGCCACGAACTGTGAGATCATGACCTGAGCCAAAATCAAGAGTCGGATGCTTAAACAGCTGAGCCACCCAGGCACCCCAAAGTTTTGATTTTTAATCTATCAGTCTTTTTTTGGTCCCCCTCCCTGTTTTTATATTATTTTTGTTTCCCTTCCCTTAGGTTCATCTGTTTTGTCTCTTAAAGTCCTCATATCAGTGAAGTCACATGATTTTTGTCTTTCTCTGACTAATTTCACTTAGCATAATACCCTCCAGTTCCATCCATGTAGTTGCAAATGGCAAGATTTCATTCTTTTTGATTGCCGAGTAATACTCCATTGTAAATATATACCACATCTTCTTTATCCATTCATCCATCGATGGACATTTAGGCTCTTTCCATACTTTGGCTATTGTTGATAGTGCTGCTATAAACATGGGGGGGGGGTGCATGTGTCCCTTGGAAACAGCACACCTGTATCCCTTGGATAAATACCCAGTAGTGCAATTGCTGGGTTGTAGGGTAGTTCTATGTTTAGTTTTTTGAGGAACCTCCATACTGGTTTCCAGAGTGGCTGCACCAGCTTTCATTCCCACCAACAATGCAAAAGAGATCCTCTTTCTCCGCATCCTCATCAACATCTGTTGGTGCCTGAGTTGTGAATATTAGCCATTCTGACAAGTATAAGGTGGTATCTCATGGTGGTTTTGATTTGTATTTCCCTGATGATGAGTGAAGTTGAGCATTTTTTCAGGTGTGAGTTGGCCATCTGGATGTCTTCTTTGGAGAAGTGTCTATGCATGTCTTTTGCCCATTTCTTCACTGGATTATTTGTTTTCTGGGTGTTGAGTTTGGTAAGTTCTTTATAGATTTTGGATACTAGCCCTTTATCTGATAAGTCATTTGCAAATATCTTCTCCCATTGCATTGGTTGCCTTTTAGTTTTGCTGATTGTTTCCTTCACTGTGCAGAGGCTTTTTATTTTGATGAGGTCCCAGTAGTTCATTATTGCTTTTGTTTCCCTTGCCTCCGGAGACGTGTTGAATAAGAAGTTATTGAGGCCGAGGTCAAAGAGGTTTTTGCCTGCTTTCTCCTTGAGGATTTTGATGGCTTCCTGTCTTGCCTTTAGGTCTTTCATCCATTTTGAGTTTATTTTTGTGTATGGTGTAAGAAAGTGGTCCAGGTTCATTCTTCTGCATGTCGCTGTCCAGTTTTCCCAGCACCACTTGCTGAAGAGACTGTCTTTATTCCATTGGATATTCTTTCCTGCTTTCTCAAAGATTAGTTGGCCATATGTTTGTGGGTCCATTTCTGGGTTCTCTGTTCTGTTCCCTTGATCTGAGTGTCTGTTCTTGTGCCAGTGCTGTACCGTCTTGATGATTACAGGTTTGTAGTATAGCTTGAAGTCCAGGATTGTGATGCCTCCTGCTTTGGTTTTCTTCTTCAAAATTGTTTTGGCTATTCGGGGTCTTTTCTGGTTCCATACAAATTTAGGGTTATTTGTTCTAGTTCTGTGAAGAATGCTGGTGTTATTTTGATAGGGATTGCATTGAATATGTAGATTGCTTTGGGTAGTATTGATATTTTAACAATATTTGTTCTTCCTATCCAGGAGCATGGAATCTTTTTCCATTTGTTTGTGTCTTCTTCAATTTCTTTCATAAACTGTCTATAGTTTTCAGTGTATAGATTTTTTACCTCTTTGGTTAGATTTATTCCTAGGTATTTTATGGTTTTTGGTGCAACTGTAAATGAGATCAATTCCTTGATTTCTCTTTCTGTTGCTTTATTGTTGGCGTATAGGAATGCAACTGATTTCTGTGCGTTGATCTTATATCCTGCAACTTTGCTGAATTCATGAATAAGTTCTAGCAGTTTTTTGGTGGAATCTTTTGGGTTTTCCTTATAGAGTATCCTGTCACCTGGGAAGAGTGAAAGTTTGACCTCCTCCTGGCCAATTCGGATGCCTTTTATTTCTTTGTGTTGTCTGATTGCAGAGACTGACTTCCAATACTATGTTGAATAACAGTGGGGAGAGTGGTCTTGTTCCTGACCTTAGGGGGAAAGATCTTACTTTTTCCCCATTGAGGATGATATTAGTGTTGGGTTGTTCATATATGGCTTTTATGATCTTGAGGTATGCTCCTTCTATCCACACTTTCTTGAGGGTTTTATCAAGGAAGGATGCTGTATTTTGTCAAATGCTTTCTCTGCATCTATTGAGAGGATCATCCTTTATTTTATTGATGTGATAAATCACGTAAATTGTTTTGTGGATATTGAAACAGCCCTGCATCCCAGGTATAAATCCCACTTGGTTGTGATGAATAATTTTTTTAATGTATTGGTGGAGCCGATTGGCTAATGTCTTGTTGAGGATTTTTGCATCCATGTTCATCAGGGAGATTGGTCTATAGTTCTCCTTTTTAGTAGGGTCTCTGTCTGGTTTTGGGATCAAGGTAATGCTGGCTTCATGGAATGAGTTTGGAAGTTTTCCTTCCATTTCTGTATTTTCGAAGAGCTTCAAGAGAATAGGTGTTAACTCTTCCTGAAATGTTTGGTAGAATTCCCCTGGAAGCCATTGGGCCATGGACTCTCTTTTATTTGGAGATTTTTGATTAGCAATTTGATTTCCTTACTGGTTATGGGTCTGTTCAAATTTTCTATTTCTTCCTGTTTCAGTTTTGGTAGGGTAAATGTTTCAAGGAATTTGTCCATTTCTTCCAGATTGCCCATTTCATTGGCATATAATTGCTCATAATATTCTCTTATTTTTATTTCTGCTGTGTTGGTTGTGATCTCCTCTTTCATTCTTGATTTTATTTATTTGGGTCCTTTCCTTTTTCTTTTTGATCAAACTGGCTAGTGGTTTATCAATTTTGTTAATTCTTTCAAAGAACCAGCTTCTGGTTTCATTGATCCGTTCTACTGGTTTTTTGGTTTTGATAGCATTAATTTCTGCTCTAATCTTTATTTCCTGTCTTCTGCTGGTTTTGGGTTTCATTTGCTGTTCTTTTTCCAGCTCCTTAAGGCGTAAGATTAGGTTGTGTATCTGAGATCTTTCTTCCTTCTTTAGGAAGGCTTGGATTGCTATATACTTTCCTCTTATGACCACTTTTGCTGCATCCCAGAGGTTTTGGGTTGTGGTGTTATCATTTTCATTGGCTTCCGTATACTTTTTAATTTCCACTTTAACTTCTTGGTTAGCCCACTCGTTCTTTGTAGGATGTTCTTCAGTCTCCAAGTATTGGTTACCTTTCCAAATTTTTTCTTGTAGTTGATTTCAACTTTCATAGTGTTGTGGTCTAAAAATATGCATGGTATGATCTTGATCTTTTTGTACTTGCTGAGGGCTGATTTGTGTTCCAGTATGTGGTCTATTCTGGAGAACGTTCCATGTGCACTGGAGAAGAATGTATATTCTGCTGCTTTAGGATGAAATGTTCTGAATATATCTGTTAAGTCCATCTGGTCCAGTGTGTCATTCAAACCCATTGTTTCCTGGTTGATTTTTTGACTAGATGATCTGTCCATTGCTGTGAGTGGGGTGTTGAAGTCTCCTATTATGGTATTAGTATCAATGAGTTTCTTTATGTTTATGATTAATTGGTGTATATATTTGGGTGCTATCACATTTGGTGCATAAATGTTTACAATTGTTAGGTCTTCTTGGTGGATAGACCCCTTAATTATTGATATAATGCCATTCTTCATCTCTTGATTTAGTTTTTATTTTAAGGTCTAGATTCTCTGATATAAGTATGGCTATTCTGGCTTTCTTTTGTTGACCTTTAGCATGATAGATGGTTTTCCATTCCCTTACTTTCAATCTGAAGGTGTCAAGGTGTCTTTAGGCCTAAAGTGGGTCTCTTGTAAATAGCATATAGATGGATCTTGTTTTCTTATCCATTCTGTTACCCTATGTCTTTTGATTGGAGCATTGAGTCCATTGATGTTTAGAGTGAATACTGAAAGATAAGAATTTATTGCCATTATGTTGCTTGTAGAGTTGGAGTTTCTGGTGGTGTTCTCTGGTCCTTTCTAATATTTGTTACTTTTGGTATGTATGTATGTATTTATATATACATACATACATACATACATACATATATGTATGTATATATGTATGTGTGTGTGTGTGTGTGTGTGTGTGTGTGTGTGTGTGTGTGTGTATTCATCTTTCCCCCTCTCAGAGAGTCCCCCTTAAAATTTCTTGCAGGGCTGGTTTAGTGGTCACAAATTCCTTTAATTTTTGTTTGGGAAACTTTTTATCTTTCCTTCTATTTTGAATGACAGCCTTGCTGGATAAAAATTCTTGGCTGCATATTTTTCTGATTCAACACATTGAATATATCCTGCCTCTCCTTTCTGGCCTGCCAAGTTTATGTGGATAGGTCTGCTGCAAACCTGATCTTTCTTCCCTTTTAGGTTAAGGACTTTTGTTCCCTTGCTATCTTCATGATTCTCTCCTTGCCTGAGTATTTTGTGAATTTGACTATGATATGCCTTGTTGATTGGTCAGTTTTTGTTGACTCTAATGGGAGTCCTCTGTGCTTCCTGGATTTTGATGTCTGTGTCTTTCCCCAGGTTAGGAAAGTTTTCTGCTATGATTTGCTCACTTTAACCCTTCTACCCCTATTTCTCTCTTCTTCTTCTGGGACCCCTATGATTCTGATGTTGTTCCTTTTTAATGAGTCACTGATTTCTCTAATTCTGAAATCATGCTCTTTTGCCTTAATCTCCCTCTTTTTTTCTGCTTCATTATTCTCCATAAGTTTGTCCTCTATATCACTGATTCTCTGTTCTGCCCCATCTATCCTTGCTGCTGTGGCATCCATTTGTGATTGCAGCTCAGTTAATAGCATTTTTTGTTTCATTCTGATTAGTTTTTACTTCTTGTATCTCCACAGAAAGGGATTCTAATCTATTTTCGACTCCAGCTAGTATTCTTATTATCATGATTCTAAATTCTGGTTCAGACATCTTGCTTGTATCTGTGTTGGTTAAGTCCCTGGCTGTCATTTCTTCCTGCCCTTTCTTGTGGGGTAAATTCTTTCATTTCATCATTTTGAAGGGAGAAAAGGAATTAATGAGGTAGAAAAAATTAAAATTAAAAAAATTAAAATAAACATTAAAATTAAGAAATTAAACATGCACACACACAAATCGAATAAATGATGCCAGATCCTAGGTGTGTTTTGGTCTGGGTGTTGAAGGTGGCTTGATATATTAGGGAAAAAAGGGGAAAGAAGAAGAAAAAAAAGGAAATAGCTTGAAAATTTGAAAAAATGAATATACTGAAGTAGACTAAAATGAAATGATGGAAGTAAACTAGAATTTGAAAAAATTTACACAAATGTAAAAAATACAGTAGAAAAAGAATTAAAGAAAAATATTGTTAATAAAAATTAAAAATAAAAATGAATTTTTTCTCTTATTCAAGAAAAAGAAAAAAAAGAAAATTGTTTGAAAACTTGAAAAAATGAATACACTGAAGGAGACTAAAATAAAATGATGGAAGTAAAATAGAATTTGAAAAAATTTACACAAAAGTAAAAAATATAGTAGAGAAAAAATTAAAAATATTTTTAATAAAAATTGAAAATAAGGATGAATTTTTTCTTTCTGTATTCAAGAACAAGAAAAGTGAAAAAGAAAAAAAAATTGAATAGATGGACCTGTTAACAGACTGTATTACGACTGAAATTACTTCGTTTTCTCCTAGAAGTCATACTGAAGTGCTTTATAGTCCATAAAATAAGCAGGTGGTGAGACTTCTGTTCTTGAGGAGGGAGGTTGTCCCAGTTGGGCGGGGCTTAGTGTAACGGCTCCATTCTCCACTAGATGGCACTGCTAGCCTACTGGGGTGGATTGTTGTGGTGCTTGTAGGTGCATATGCGCATGCACGGGAGTGGTGAAAATGGGGTCACCCAGCTACCTAGTCTCTAGTATTGGAACTCTGTTCTCCCCGATTAGCAATTGTGCACCCGTCCTTTGTCTTCAGCTTTCATCCACTGGCTGCTTTTACACTGTCTGTGACTGAGCCTCAGGCAGTACCTCTCTCCTGAGTTTTGTCTCAGATGCAGCTGTTTTCCCCAGCCCCTTACTTCAGAGGGACTGCAGCTTTGACCTGTTCCACCCCTCTGTGGAGGGTCTCACTGAGCAATGGGCAAATGCCGGCCACACCCAGGAAAGTTCGTGTTACTGTGCTGCTGCCAATGCCCAGAGACAGTGGCCAGGTGCCAGCCTGCCCCAGAAAAAGTTCACAAGATAGTGTAGAAGCAGTATTTCAGGGATTATGGAAAATCACAACACACATCTGGCACCAGGCTTCACCCCCAACGACCTTGTTCTAGCACCAGGGAATGTGGCTGTTCTCTGGGGTCTGCTGGGCTCAGGTGGCCTCATAGCCTCTACCAAATGTCCTTCCAGCAGTGGAACCGCTTCTGCCTGTGTGGCCCAAGCACCTCCTGGATCCCACTCTCTTTCTGGGGATTCGCCCTTCCCACCAGAGCACTGCCAGGTATCAAGCTGCAGATTTGCAGACTTTGTGCTCCCCCTGTTTACAGTCTTAATAGAATTTATACCCTCTCCTTTCTCCCTTCTCCATTTTTTAGTTCAGTCCCTGTGGCTGTTTCCAATTTTCCACTTTCTCCCTAGCTACTTTTGGGGAGGGGTGTTTTTCCTGTATTCTCCCCACTATCTCCATCCTCTCTTCACAAGCATAAGCACCTCCCTGCCCTCCATGGCTTCTCTCTCCTCAAGTTCACCTCTCTGTGCCATGTACCTGCTGAATGCTGTGGTCCAGGATGTGCGGATTGTTGTGTTAATCCTCAGACCAGTTTTCTAGGTGTGCAGGATGGTTTAGTATTGGTCTGGCTGTATTTCATGGACACAAGACACACAAAATACTTCCATGCTGCTCCACCATCTTGGTTCCCTCCTTTCACTTGTGATTTTCATATTATATCTAAGAAACTACTGCCTAACCCAAAGTCATGACAATTTACTATTATTTTTCTTCTAAGAGTTTTATCATTTTACCTCTTACATGTGACTCTGTGATCCACTTTCTCTATCAGTCTTGATTTGCATTCTTTTCCTTTGGTTAGCTGGAGAGCAAGTGCCATCGACATGGTCCAAAGAATGTATTCTTTTCACCCTTTGAGCAAGGCATACCCAAGTGGAGCACCCTATCCCCTCCCCACATGCCTGTGAATGGCAAGTCATGAAAAATATCTGTTAATTAAGTCAATTCAATAATTACAAGTTGATTTGATCTCTAATTTAGGCATCACATGGGAAGATACTATTTATAATATATTCTGGTTGACCCTTATCCCAATTTCCATGGAAATAGCCTTCTTATGACACAAGTATGTTCATGGACTGTTTTTAAATGTCCAGCTGCTTTGTGTGAAACTGAACCTAAAAAAGAAACCTTCCACTAACAGACCATTTTTCAAGTATGCACTCAGGTGCTCAAGAGGTAGGCTTGATTTGAAAAAAACTCACTGAAAGGATTATAGGTATAATAATCCTGGGATTTCCCTCAAACCTCTTCAGTTGAAATCTGTGATGTTTTTGGGTTGCTTCTATCTGAAGTCAAACACTGGAAGAGACTGCAAAAGCTTTTCCCCACCCCCTCTGTGAAGACAAAGATTTATGTATATCAAGAGACTCAGAGATAATCATATTCTTCTCTTGAATGATCAGTTAAAGTTCTTGTTTGAGAGAGAAACCATATTTCAATAGTACCAGATTTACTCATCAAATGCATTGCTATTAAGAATATAAAAACATTTCAGATGAAGTAGTAGTAGTATATGGGAAAAACTGGCTGTGTATTTGTAATAGGCCCAATAAAGGTGCAGAGGCCATGACTACATGGCCTACCTGGTGAAGGTAACATCAGCTGTGCTGCTTCCATAAATTCAAGTTAATCTGTGCAAACTCATGCACACCACTACAGAAGTGACTTGCATGGTGCAGTCACTGCAGTCTGCAGCTGTTAAAACACAGCATCAAACAAGATGGAAATGACCAGGCTTGTTATTAGAAAATCCTTCCAGAATGTAGTAATTGCAAGGTGACCTTCCCCATCACTGATGTCCTGTGAGACAGGTGTAGTAGGCTCGTCTTACTAATCTTGCCCTGGTGGCTTTGTGGTTATTGGCTTCCTCCATTAAAATGGAAAATAGAATTATATGTGACAGAATGAACATTTATTTGGCACCTTGGGTGAAATAAATACATAAACTGAAGTTAGCATCCTTCTTTGGCAAATCCCTGGATTAGTGATTTGCTGCTCTAGGGTGTACATCCTTTCTCACTCTTCTAGGAATTTGCTTGATATGAAATTATGCATTCCCAGTTGGTTATTTTTCTTGTGACTTGCTTATGGATTTTTTTTATCATATAGGTTTTTAAAGTCTTTATCCCAGCTTCACTGAGAAATAACGGACATACATCACTGTAAGTTTAAGGCACACAGCATGATGGTTCGCATACACACACTTTGGAATGACTGCAACAGCAGGTTCTGCCAAGCTCCATCCTCTCATATAGAGATGATAAAAAGAAAATAATGAGGAAAAGAATAGAGGGGGAAAAAAACCTCCTTGTGATGAGAACTTTAAGGATTTACTCTTTTAACTTTCTTACATATCACACAGTGGTGTTAGCTGTAGTCGTCATGATGTATATTACGTCCCTGGTACTTATTTATCTTAAAACTGAAATTTTGTGCCTTCTGACTACTTTGCTCTAATCAAGCCCCCTTTTCTGCCTGTTCTTCTCATAACCATAAGTCTTGTCTCTTTTTATATGGGTTTGTTTTTTATTTTTAGATTTCACATTAAAGTGGGATCATATAGGTTTTGGCCTTCTCTGATTTACTTCACTTAGCAAAAGACCTTGAAGGTCCATCTATATTGTCACAAATGGTGGGATGTCCTAATGTTTTTAATTTATTTTAAATGTTTATTTTGAAAGAGAGAGGTGTGTGTGTGTGTGTGTGTGTGTGTGTGTGTGTGTGTGTGTTCGCACGTGCGTGTGCGTGCGTGCAAACGGGAGGAACAGAGAGGGGGGAAGAAAAACAGACTCCCAAGTAGGCTCCACGTTCAGTGCTGAGCCTGATACAAGGCTCGATCCCATGAACCTGGGATCATGCCTGAGCTGAAATCAATAGTCTGACGCTTAACTGAAAGAGCACCCACGTGCCCCAGAAGTCCTCATGGATTTTTTTTTTAATGTCTGAGTAATCTTCCATTGCATGTATATAGCACATACATTTATTCATTTATCCATCAGTTGTTGCTTGGATTGTTTCCATGTCTTGGCTATTGTAAGTAATACTGCTAGAAAGATGGTGCAGGTATGTTTTCAAGTTAGTATTTTCATTACCTTTGAATATATTCACCAGTGTGGAATTGCTGGATCATATGGTACTTGTATTTTTAACTTTTTGAGCATCCTCCATATGCTTTTCCATGGTGGCTATACCAATCTACAGTCGCACCAATAGTGCACAAGGATTGCCTTTTTTCCATGTCCACACCAGCATTTGTTATCTCTTGTCACTTTCATGATGGCCGTTCTAACAGGCATGAGGTGAGATACCTTATCATGGTTTTAATTTGCACTTCCCTAATGACTAGTGATGTTGAGTATCATTTCATATACATGTTTATCTTCTTTGGATTTGGAGAAATGTCTGCTTAGGTCCTTTACCCATTTTTTATTATTTTTTTATTTTTTATTTTTTTCAATATATGACATTTACTGTCAAATTGGTTTCCATACAACACCCAGTGCTCATCCCAAAGGTGTCCTCCTCAATACCCATCACCCACCCTCCCCTCCCTCCCACCCCCCCATCAACCCTCAGTTTGTTCTCAGTTTTTAAGAGTCTCTTATGCTTTGGCTCTCTTGCACTCTAACCTCTTTTTTTTTCCTTCCCCTCCCTCATGGGTTTCTGTTAAGTTTCTCAGGATCCACATAAGAGTGAAACCATATGGTATCTGTCTTTCTCTGTATGGCTTATTTCACTTAGCATAACACTCTCCAGTTCCATCCATGTTGCTACAAAGGGCCATATTTCATTCTTTCTCATTGCCACGTAGTACTCCATTGTGTATATAAACCACAATTTTTTTATCCATTCATCAGTTGATGGACATTTAGGCTCTTTCCATAATTTGGCTATTGTTGAGAGTGCTGCTATAAACATTGGGGTACAAGTGCCCCTATGCATCAGTACTCCTGTATCCCTTGGGCAAATTCCTAGCAGTGCTATTGCTGGGTCATAGGGTAGGTCTATTTTTAATTTTCTGAGGAACCTCCACACTGTTTTCCAGAGTGGCTGTACCAATTTGCATTCCCACCAACAGTGTAAGAGGGTTCCCGTTTCTCCACATCCTCTCCAGCATCTATAGTCTCCTGATATGTTCATTTTGGCCACTCTGACTGGCGTGAGGTGATATCTGAGTGTGGTTTTGATTTGTATTTCCCTGATGAGGAGTGACGTTGAGCATCTTTTCATGTGCCTGTTGGCCATCTGGATGTCTTCTTTAGAGAAGTGTCTATTCATGTTTTCGGCCCATTTCTTGACTGGGTTATTTGTTTTTCACCTTTACCCATTTTTTAATTGGGTCATTTGTTTTTTGCTATTGAGTTGTATGACTTTTGTATATGTTTTGGATATTAACCCCTTATCACATATATGGCTTGCAAATATTTTTTCTCATTCTGTAGGTTGCCTTTTCACTTTGTTGATGGTTTCTTTTGCTGTGCAGAAGCTTTTTAATTTGATGTAGTCCCACTTCTGTTTTTTATTTTGTTGCTTGTGCTTTAGGTGTCATATCCAAAAAATCATCACCAAGAGTTTTGTCTGTATATTTTCTTCTAGGAGTTTTATGGCTTCAGGTCTTAAACCTAAGTCTTTTTAATCCATTAAAAAAATTTTTTGTTGTTGTTGTTGCTTATTTTTGAGAGAGAGCGTGAGAAAGGGAGGGGCAGAGAGAGGGGACAGAGGATCTAAAGTGGGTTCTGTGCTGACAGCTGCAAGCCTGATATGGGGCTTGAACTCACAAACTGCGAGATCATGACCTGAGTTGAAATCAGATGCTTAACCTACTGAGCCACCCAGGTGCCCCTGGTCTTTAATCCATTTTGAATTAATTTTTGTGAGTCGTGTAAGATATGGGTCCAGTTTCATTCAAGATGAATTACAAAACTGTAATCATCAAGACACTATGGTACTGGCACAAGAACAGACACTCAGATCAATGGAACAAAATATAGAACCCTGAAATGGACCCACAAACATATGGCCATCTAATCTTTGACAAAGCAGCAAAGAATATCCAATGGAATAAAGACAGTCTCTTTAGCAAATGATGTTGACAAAACTGGACAGCAACTTGCAGAAAAAGGAACCTGGACCACTTTCTTAGACCATATGCAAAAATAAACTCAAAATGGATGAAAGACCTAAACATAAGATGGGAAGCCATCAAAATCCTAGAAGAGAAAGCAGGCAAAAACCTCTTTGACCTCGGCTGCAGTAACTTATTACTCAACATGTCTCTGGAGGCAAGGGAAACAAAAGCAAAAATGAACTATTGGGACCTCATCAAGATAAAAAGCTTCTGCACAGTGAAGGAAACATTCAGCAAAACTAAAAGGCAACCAACGGAATGGGAGAAGTGAAAATGACATAGGGTTAGTATCCAAAATCTATAAAGAACTTCTCAAACTCAACACCCAAAAAACAAATAATCCATTGAAGAAATGGGCAAAAGACGTAAATGGACACATTTCTGAAGAAGACATCCAGATGGCTAATGGACATATGAAAAAATGCTCAACATCACTCGTCATTAGGGGCATACAATTCAAAAGCACAATGAGATACCACCTCACATCAGTCAGAATGGGTAACATTAACAACTCAGGCAACAACAGATATTGGCGAGGATGCAGAGAAACAGGATCTCTTTTGCACTGCTGGTGGGAATGCAAACTGGTGCAGCCACTCTAGAAAACAGTATGGAGGTTCCTCAAAAAATTAAGAATATAACTACCCTATGACCCAGCAATTGCACTACTAGGTATATATCCAAGGGATACATATGCACCCCAATGTTTATAGCAGCACTGTTGGCAATAACCAAATTATGGAAAGAGCCCAAATGTCCATTGACAGATGAATGGATGAAGAAGATGTGGTGTGTGTGTGTGTGTGTGTGTGTGTGTGTGTGTGCATTTGTACACACACACACACACACACACACACACACACACAATGGAGTATTACTCGGCAATCAAAAAGAATGAAATCTTGCCATTTGCAACTGCATGGATGGACCTAGAGGTTATTATAGTAAGCGAAATAAATCAGAGAAAGACAAATATGACCTCACTGTTGTGGAATTTAAGATACAAAAGAGATGAACATAAGGGAAGGTAAGCAAAAAGAATATAAAAACAGGGAGGGAGACAAAACATAAGAGACTCTTAAATACAGAGAACAAACTGAGGATTTCTGGAGAGGCTTTGGGTGGAGGTATGGGCTAAATGGGTCAGGGGCATTAAGGAATTCCCTTGTTGGGATGAGCACTGGGTGTTACACATAGGGGATGAATTGCTGGAATCTACTCCTGAAATCATTATTGCACTATATGCTGACTAACTTGGATGTAAGTTAAAAATAAAGAAAAATTGGGAAAAAAAGATATGTGTCCAGTTTCATTCTTTTACATGTGAATATCCAGTGATCCTAGCACCATTTATTGAAGACACTGTCTTTTCTCCACTGAGTATTTTTGGCTTGCCTGTCAAATATTAGTTGACTATGTTTGCTTGGGGTTACTTCTGGGCTCTTGATTCTGTTTCATTGGTGTATTTCTTTTTATGCCAGTAGCATACTGTTTTGATTACTATAGCTTTATAGTACAGCTTGAAATTGGGAGTCTAATGCCTCCTGCTTTGTTCTTCTTTCTCAGGACGTCTTTGGCTATCAGGGGTCTTTTTTCCTTCCATAAAAATTTTAGGAGTAATTTTTTTTTTTTTACTTCTGAAAAACTGCCATTGGACTCATGATGGAGATTGCATTGAATCTATAGATTGCTTTTGATAGCAATGATATTTTAAAAATATTCTTCCAATCCATGGATACAGGATACCTTTCCATTTATTTATGTCTTCTTCGATTTCTTTCATCATTATCTTACAGTTTTTAGCATTCATTGACATCTTTCACCTCCTTAAATTTGTTCCTAAGTATTTTGTTTTTGATGCTATTGTAAATGGATTGATTTCTTTATTTCTTCTTCAGAAATTTTGTTGTTAGTGTGTAGAAATACTAGTGATTTTTGTATGTTAATTTTGTATCCTGAAACATGACTGAATTCATTGATTAGATCTAACAATTTTGGGGTTGAGTCTTTAGGATTTTCTTTTTTTTTTTTAGTGTTTATTTACTTTTGAAAGCATGGGCATGAGTGGGGGGAAGGGCAACGAGAGAGGGAAAGAGAGAATCCCAAGCAGGCTCCTTGCTGTCAGTATAGATCCCAACACAGGACTTGGTTGCATGAACTCTGAGATCATGACCTGAGGGTCATGAAATCAAATGTTGGATGCTTAACCAACTAAGCCACCCAGAAAACCCTAGGAATTTCCTATATATAAAATCATGCCATCTGCAAATAGAGACATTTTTACTTCTTTTCCAGTTCTCGTACTTTTTATTTCTTTTTCATCTCTTCTTCCCCCCTCCCCCCACCCCCGCCAATGCCCTAGCTAGTACTTGTAGCACTGTGTTGAATAGGAGAGGTGAGAGTCTATGCCTTTGTTTTTTTCCTGATATTAGAGCAAAAACTTTCATCCTTTTCAACATTGAGTATGATGTTAGCTGTGGGCTTGTCATATATGACCTTTATTATGTTGAAATATATTCCTTCTGTGCCTCATTAAGTAAGAGTTTTATCATGAATGGATGTTGACCATGTAAATTTTTTTTCATGAACTACATTTATTTATCACTGTTACCCTTTATGTATGTATCAATCTTTTCCTTAATGTGTCCAGATTTTAATTAATAGAAAGGCCTCCCCACACTAAGTTAATAAGGAATTTCTCTTATGTTCTTATAGTTTTTTATGATTTCATTATCTAAGATTTAAATCTTCTTTGGAATTTACATGGTGTACATTGTGAAGCATTAATCCAACTTCATTTTATTAAAAATATCTCTCCAGTTTTTAGAGACAGTGTTTGAGTTGTTGGTCTTTTCCTCAGTGATTTCAGGTACCAGGTTTATCCTACACCGAATTCTGTATGTAGTGGGGTTTATTTCTATATTTCCTGTTGCAATCTATTGATCTGTTTATTATTGTGTCAAGACCACACTTTTAATTATTGCAGCTTTATGTTAATTTATAATGAGTATTAGGAATACATCCCTCATTTTGCCTCTTTTTGGAGTTTCCTTCAAATTGTTGCTTTTTAAAAAAATTTTTTTTAATGTTTATTTATTTTTGACAGAGAGAGCATGAGCAGGGGAGGGGCAGAGAGAGAGGGAGACACAGAATCTGAAGCAGGCTCCAGGCTCTGAGCTGTCAGCTCAGAGCCTGACACGGGGCTCGAACTCACACTCACAAACTGCGAGATCGTGACCTGAGCCGATGTCGGACGCGCAACCGACTGAGCCACCCAGGCGCCCCCAAATTGTTGTTTTTTAATGGACTTTAGAATTTGTGTCTCTCCCACCCTTCATCGATTTTTGGCCTTGTTTATTGTAATTAGAGTAACTTTTAAAATTTGGGTAAGAGGAATTGATCACTTTGAGTTTGAGACTTCCTATCTAAGAACTGGTCATGCCATTCTTTTTCTACACATCTTTGTGGCCTTCAGGAGTGCTTTAAAATTGTATTTATAAATCTTACATATTTCTAAAGTTATTTTTCTTAGGTATTTCATCCTTAACCATTGCTATTGTCAATGGAGCCTTCCTCCATTCCTTCTTTATTTTTTCCCCTCCATTTCCGCTTCTAATTTGTTACAATTGTTCATCTGAAATCTACTGATATCTCTGTAGTAATTTTATATAATGCTACCTTATTAATTTTTCTGGTTGATAGTACTTTATTAGTTGAATATCTCTGGTTTCCCACAATAGTAACAAATGGTGATACTTTTATTTCCTCCTCTAAATTGCAGTACCTCTATTTACTTTCTCTTATTGTGTTGTCTAACATCCAGTACTGTTAAGCAATCATGGTGACATGTGAATGTCCTTTATTCCTAACTCAGGTGGGAATACCTTTACTGTTTGCCCCAGTAAGCATGGTGGTCACTTTGGGGCCATGGTATATTTGATCAAGTTAAGATACCCATTTATTTCTACTTAAGTTCAACCATATTTCTAAGTAGTAGTAAAGCCACAGGAATGTATATCTGCACCCTCTCTAGCATGATAGGATCAAAGCTTTAAAAGGAAACTTAAAGACTTTCTAGTACACCTCCCTCCCATAATGAGTAATAAATTCCAACCACAGGGAGATTATACTTCCTCCCAGAAGTCCCAAAATTAGATTGGAAAATAAGCTGGAACTAAAAATCACTGTCTCTTAGGTCTCACACCAGTGTTTTTTTGGGGATACGCAACTTACATTGAAAATTTCTCATATGACTATTTTTTTCTTCCATTGTGCTTTCTCCTTTAAGATTTTTCCATTTTATCCTTCTCTTTCCATCACATTTCTGAGACTTCACATGTGTTGCTTGGCTGTGCCTGCTTTCCCCAGCCTGCCATTGCTGAGGAGCCAAGTTTATCAAAGATTTCTAGACAGTGACATAATCCCTTCCCCACCCAAAAAGACCTCTGTTATTTGGTCTTCCTGGACAAAGTGCATTGTCTTCCAAATGCTGCTGGTTACTTTGGGATAGAAAGATGATTGGAGCCACCTGAACACCTAAAAATAGGCTTTAGCTGTGATGGTGCCTTAACAAAGTGATTTGAACCAACAGTAGATATGTCACAAATGCCATTGTATCTTAAAGACATTTGGTGATGATAGTCAGATCTCAAAAGAAATTAGGTCATAATATGTTGGTAATCATTAAAGGAAAAATAATTGTGTATTAGTACTGTATTTCTGATTTTGCACTTATCCTTTGTTGTAACTTTCATTAATTTTTAAAAATCAGTAAAGTGTTTTATATACTAAAAAGTTTTGTATACAAATGAGAAAAATCTAAGCCATTGGCAAATTGTTTTGAATAATAATTTTCTACTGTAAAACAAAACATAATATTTCTACCCATATACAGTTATGAAACTGTGAAGTCAGATTGGGTTTGAATCCTGGCTTTACTACTGCCTGGCTGAGTGACTAGACCCAAGTATCTCAACTAAGTCTCATTTTCCTCATTTGCAAAAGGGGGCAGGAATACCTTCAAGAGTTGTATGGGAATTAAGAGAATAATGCACCTAAAGTGCTTAGCACAGTGGTACCATGATGTAGGGACTTAATAGATGAAAGCTACTATTAGTGCAATCTTTTGTTAAGGGCTGTAACAAAACCTGTTGTTGTTGTTTGTGTGTGTTGTTGTTGTTCTTTTAACTCAGATGAATTTAGAGATTAAGGAGCAAATATCACAGTTTGGACACAACTTGGATCTATGATTTCAAAACCGCTCATTCATCCACATGTACTCCTTTCTGACACTTAGAATTAAGGTATTTGCAAGGGTTTGACTGAAACCTCTGCCTGGGCTCTTTTTTCTTAGGAATTATTTGGGTAGCTGTGCCAATTAACAGTTACCTAAAACCTCAAGTCTAAAAATAGGTTATTAACTTTTTAATGAGGTTTTCATTAGCCAATTACCATTTGTTGGCCATCTGATAAATAGAATAAAAAAGCACAAAAGACTAATATGATTCACTCTACACACTTCGAACTGTAAATGACTTGGACACCTTTTATTTATACGTTCATTACATAATTTAGGAGTGTCTATTTTGTGTTAGACATAAAATATGTATCCCTAGGGATACAAAGTTGAAAAGACAAATCCTTACTCTGAAGAAGCTTATAGTCTAGTATGGTGCTTACAAAGGAATTTAAAAGCCACTTCTTATAATAATGTAAGCCTTCCCTGATAGTCCTTAGCCTCAGCTGGGGGACTTACTCCTCTTATGTGGTCCCATAGCATTCTATGCTTGTATGTATTTTAGCATTTCTCACACTGTAAATTGTCTCCTGTGCTGGACTCTAGGCTACATGAGGACAGGACTGTGTCTTATTCATCACACAAGAAAGAGATAACTAAAACATGATCTTGGCCCTTAAATAACTCAAAATTGAGTAACAGACTGATAAAATCAGCTAACATATATAAAGATAAAACCAACTTACAGTATAAGCTTGAATGAATTCAATACTACAGACTGTATGCTGCAGGAGGTGGGGGGGGTTGTGATATTATTTGGAAGAGATGGCATTTGAATTGAATCAGAAAGAAGGGTAGGATTTCCATAGGTAAGGAGATGGGGAAGAA
This sequence comes from Puma concolor, assembly GCF_028749965.1. Taxonomy (NCBI): domain Eukaryota; kingdom Metazoa; phylum Chordata; class Mammalia; order Carnivora; family Felidae; genus Puma; species Puma concolor. The sequence continues at coordinate 68,200,428 of NC_141669.1, read as the reverse complement.
AATCCAAGATGAGGGAAAGGCATAGAAGCAGGATAGTACATGGGCTGTTTGAGGTATAGCAGAGTCCCATGTGAGTGGGCTCCAGCAAGGTTATTGGATGGGGGCTTCATGGTAACTGACCTTGAATGCACTAATGGGGTGTTGAGACTCTGTTCTGCAGGTATTGGTGTGCTGACAATGATAAATGGGCAAAAAGGATTTGGTCACTTTGTCAACAGTGTGAATGTTGGAAAAAGAAAAATCAGATTTAGGAGGGGCAGTCTGGAGATTTCCAGTAATGTAGATAAGAGATGTTGCAGTGAAACAGGGAAAGAAGAGAGCAGTTCTGAAAACATTGTGCAAATGGACATGTCAGACCCTGATCTGGCATAAGGGCTAGAGATTCCGGTTTCAGAGTCCTTTTCTCAAAGGTGATGGCAGAAGCTATGACAGTGGCTAGGGTCAGTTAGGAAAAGTACAGAGAAAGCAAGCCAGGCACTGAACTTTGTGGAAAACTTGTTTTTAAGGAGTAGGTAAAGCTTCAGATTTAGATGAAATTGTTTCAAATTTGTTATTAAAAAGCTGAGGAAGGGGCATCTGGCTGGCTCATTGGGTTGAGTGTCCAGCGTTTGGTGTCAGCTCAGGTCATGATCTTATGGCTTGTGGGACTGAGTCCCACATTGGCTCTGTTCTGCCAGTGCAGAGCCTGCTTGGGATTCTCTCTCTCTGTCTCTGCCCCTCCCCTGTTTGTGTGCTCTCTCTCTCTCTCTCTCTCTGTCTAAATAAATAAACTAAAAAAAAAAAAAGGGAAAACTGTATGTTTGGAATCAAATGGTTTGCCTACAATTTAGAGCAAGGCCCCCTGGAATCCAGGTGCCCCAACTTGTAATTCAGTGCAGTATTAGTTTGATGCTCTGGATTCCGGTTGAATACTAAATTCAAAAATCCCACCACACACCTTTCCCATCCCTACCGATCTTGGTAAGACAGACTAAAGTTGAATTTTGGACTCCTTTATGTGAATCAAAGTTTCCTATATGTCTTATACTTCTAGCTAATAACAGCAAAGAGAAAATTTTGCCATTGGAAAACATAGGGCAAGCTGTCCATATGGGTGCCATTTAAAACTATAATGTGTGCTATGAATTTGATAGTAAGAACTGTAAAAAGCCTAATTAAATCTACTTTATGCTTCAAAAGCACTGAGTTAATTTTGTGTATTATTAAATGTTTTCATACCTTTATGTAAAAAAGAAACCTGCTACATCTTCAACACTGAATTTTCATTATCCCCAAATATCCTTGCTATATACAGAAATGGAAAGATTTTGCTCAAAAACCAAACCAAATTTTTCTTTATATTTTTAACAGAAGATTTTGTTGTTATTAATGGCAGTCTTCTATGGTATATGCCAAAGGTGTGGCTGTGAAATTGTTTTTAACCCTTAATTATCAAATGAAATATTTATACCTCAATTAGGGAAGCCTGGAAAGAAAGGATATGAAACTTTGATAAAAACCATCTTAATAAGCAAGTACATAATAGGGCCCATCTTCAGAATAGCATCATCCTTGCTGAACAATAGAACTAAATTATACATGGATTTTATTTATTTGGCTGGAAGAGCTTAGCTTTGAAAATGAAAGCTTGACTTCATCTTTACCAATTTGGATGCCTTTGATTTCCTTTTGTTGTCTGATTGCTAATGCTAGCACTTCCAACACTATGTTAAACAACAGCGGTGAGAGTGGACACCCCTGTCGTGTTCCTGATCTCAGGGAGAAAGCTCTCAGTTTTTCCCATTGAGGATGATGTTAGCTGTGGGCTTTTCATAAATGGCTTTTATGATGTTTAAGTATGTTCCTTCTATCCCGATTTTCTCGAGGGTTTTTATTAAGAAAGGATGCTGAATTTTGTCAAATGCTTTTTCTGCATCGATTGACAGGATCATATGTTTCTTATCTTTTCTTTTATTAATGTGGTGTATCACGTTGATTGATTTGCGAATGTTGAACCAGCCCTGCATCCCAGGAATGAATCCCACTTGATCATGGTGAATAATTCTTTTTATAAGCTGTTGAATTCAATTTGCTAGTATCTTATTGAGAATTTTTGCACCCATATTCATCAAGGATATTGGCCTGTAGTTCTCTTTTTTTACTGGGTCTCTGGTTTAGGAATCCAAGTAATACTGGCTTCATAGAATGAGTCTGGAAGTTTTTCTTCCTTTTCTATTTTTTGGAATAGCTTGAGAAGGATAGGTATTATCTCTGCTTTAAATGTCTGGTAGAATTCCCCAGGGAAGCCATCTGGTCCTGGACTCTTATTTGTTGGGAGATTTTTGATAACTGATTCAGGGGAAGGAAAAAGAAAAAGAGGTTAGAGTGGGAGAGAGCCAAAGCATAAGAGACTCTTAAAAGCTGAGAACAAACTGAGGGTTGATGGGGGTGGGAGGGAGGGGAGGGTAGGTGATGGGCATTGAAGAGGGCATCTTTTGGGATGAGCACTGGGTGTTGTATGGAAACCAATTTGACAATAAATTTCATATATTAAAAAAAAAAAGAAAATGAACTATCACCTCATAAGAAAAAACAAAGGACCCAAGTAAACAAAATCACAAATGAAAGAGGAGAAATAACCAACAGCAGAAATATTAACAATTTTAAGAGAGTATTATTAAAAAATTATATGCCAACAAATTGGACAACCTAGAAGAAATGGATAAATTTGTAGAAACATATAACCTACCAAAACTGAATCAGGAAGAAATAGAAAATTTGAAGAGACTGATTACCAGCTATGAAATTGAATCACTAATCAAAAATTCCCCCAAAACAGAAGTCCAGGATAAGATGGATTCACAGGCAAATTCTACCAAATATTTAAAGAAAAGTTAATACATATCCTTCCCAAACTATTACAAAAAGTGCCAGAGGAAGAAAATTTCCAAATTCATTCTTTGAGATCAGTATCGCCCTGATATAAAAACCAGATAAAGACACCACAAAAAAAAGAGAACTATAGGCCACTATCCCTGATGAACATAGATGAAGAAATTCTCAACAAAGTACTAGTAAACACAAACTAACACATTTAAAAAATCATTCACCATGATCAAGTGGGATTTATTCCCAGGATACAAGAGTGGTTCAACATTCTCAAATAAGTGTGATACATCTCATCAATAAGAGAAAGGATAAAAAAACATATGATCATTTCACTAGATGGAGGAAAATCATTTGACAACAAAGTACAACATCCACTTATGATAAAAACCCTCAACAAAGTAGGTCTAGAGGAAACATACCTCAACATAATAAAGGCCTTATATGAAAAACCCACAGTGAACATCATACTCAATGGGGGAAAGTTGAGAACTTTTCCCCTAAGCTCAGTAACAAGACAAGGATGTCTACTTTCACCACTTTTATTCAACACAGTGCTGGAAGTCCTAGCTACAGCAATCAAGCAACAAAAAGAAAAGGCATCCAAACTGGCATGGAAGAAGTAAAACTTTTACTCTTTGCAGATGACATGATACTATAAATAGAAAACCATGAAGATCTCACCAAGAAACTACTAGAACTGACAAAAGAATTCAGTAAAATCACAGGATACAAAAATCAATGTACAGAAATCTGCATTCCTATACACTAATAATGAAGCAGCAGAACGTGGAATTAAGAAAACAATCCCATTTAAAATTCCACCAAAACCAATAAAATATCTAAGAAGAAACTTAACCAAAGAGATGAAAGACCTGTACTCTGAAAACTATAAAACACTGATGAAAGAAATTGAAGATGACACAAAGAAATGACACATGCTCATGGATTGGAAGAATGGTGTTAAAATGTCTATACTACCCAAAGCATTACACAGATTTAATGCAATCTCTACCAAAATAACATTTTTCACAGAACTGGAACAAATAATCCTAAAATTTGTATGGAACCACAAAAGACTCTGAATAGCCAAAGCAATCTTAAAAAAGAAAAAACTGGAGGTAACACAATTCCATAGTTAAAGTCATATTACAAAGCAGTAATATTTTATTTTATTTTATTTTATTTTTTATTTATTTTTTTTTTTAAATTTTTTTTTTTCAAAGTTTATTTATTTTTGGGACAGAGAGAGACAGAGCATGAACGGGGGAGGGGCAGAGAGAGAGGGAGACACAGAATCGGAAACAGGCTCCAGGCTCTGAGCCATCAGCCCAGAGCCCGACGCGGGGCTCGAACTCACGGACCGCGAGATCGTGACCTGGTTGAAGTCGGACGCTTAACCGACTGCGCCACCCAGGCGCCCCAAAGCAGTAATATTTTTAAAAGTATGGTACTGGCATAAAAATAGACATATATATCAATGGAACAGAATAGAAAACTCAAAAATAAACCCATAATTATGTGGTCAATTAATCCTTGATAAAGGAAGAAAGAGTAAACAATGGGAAAAAGACACTCTTCAACAATTGGTATTGGGAAAACTGGACAGCTATGTTCAGAGAATGAAACTGGACCACTTTCTTATACCATACACAAAAATAAACTCAAAATGGATGAAAGACCTAAATGTAAGACAAGAAGCCATCAAAGTCCTTGAAGAGAGAGCACAGGCAGTAATTAATGTCTCCGACACTGGCTGTAGCAACATCTTTCTAGATATGTCTCCTGAGGCAAGGGAAATAAAAGCAAAAGCAAAAACAAAACAAAACAAAACTATTGGGATACTATCGAAGTAGAAAGCTTCTTCTGCACAGTGAAAGAAACAACAAAACTAGAAGGCAGCCTATTGAATGGGAGAAGATATTTGCAAATGACAAATCTGATAAAGGGTTAGTATCTAAATACAGAAAAAAATTATATAACTCAGTATCCAAAAAATAATCCAATTTAAAATGGGCAGAAGACATGAACAGACATTTCTCCAAAGAAGACATACAGATGGTCAACAGACATGTGAAAAGATGTGCAACATCACTCATCATCAGGAAAATGCAAATGAAACTACGAGATACCACCTCACACCTGTCAGAATGGCTAAAATCAAAAACACAAGAAACAACAGGATGTGTTGAGAAGGATGTGGAGAAAAAGGAACCTTCTTGCACTGTTGGTGAGAATGCAAACTAGCGCAGCCACTGGGGAAAATAGTATGGAAATTCCTCAAAAAGTTAAAACAGACTAGGGCACCTGGGTGGCTCAGTTGGGTAAGCATCTGCCTTTGGCTCAGGTCATGATCCCATTGTTTGTGAATTCAAGCCCCACATCCTCCTCTCTGCTGTTAGCATGGAGCCTGCTTCAGATCCTCTGTCCACCTCCCCATCTCTCTGCCCCTCCTATGCATGCTTTCTCTCTCTCTCTTTCTCAAAAATAAACATAAAAAAAATGTTAAAACACAACTATCCTATGATCCAGTAATTAGACTGCTGGGTATTTACCTCAAAAATATAAAAATACTAATTCTAAGGGATATGTGCACCCCTATGTTTATTGCAGCATTATTTACAATAGCCAAATTATGGAAGCAGCCCAAATGTCCTTCAACTGATGAATGGATAAAGAAGATGTAGTACATATATACAATAGAATATTATTCAGCATAAAAAGAGTGAATCTTACCATTTGCAATGACATGGATGGAGCTGGAGAGTATTTATTAGCAAAATAAGTCAGAGACAAATACCATATGATTTTATTCATATGTGGAATTTAAAACACAAAATAAACACGTAAAGGAAAAAAAAAGACAAACCAAGAAACAGACTCTTAACTCTAGAGAACCAGAGGGGTTATATGATTACCAGTGGGGAGGTAGGTTGGAGGGGGGTAAAATAGGTGATGGGGATTAAAGAGTACACTTATGATGGAGAAAAGAAAATTGTCACAATCCATGATAAATGAACTATTTACAACTGAAAAAGTCTGATAAAGGTCAGTTGACAAAATGAGCAGGAACAATAAAAATACTAAAAGTTGATGGCCCATACCCAGATAATTGAACATTTTTTTCTTAGAAAATGGGATTTAGCCATTTGAATATAACACAGTAAATGATCCTATTAGAATTCTCACATATGGACTCATGACCCACTCAGAAGGATCTGAAATATACTTTTGAATTGACTAATCATTTTCTAGCAGAGTTTCCAGAAAATGATGAAGTTTTTTTTTGTTGGTGGTGGTTTTGTTTTATTTTCCTTTGTTTATTTTTTATTTCTTTTTTTTGTTTTTCTCAAGTATATTTTATTAAAATAATATACACATACAAAAGTGTGTTTCATAGGTATACAACTCAATGATGTTTCAAAAATTGAGTACACTCAATCAAGACACAGAACATGACCAGTCCTTTAGAATCCACCATCATAGTCCCTTCCAGTCAGTAGGTACTCACACCCCCGCCCCCTACTCCCAAACTGTTGGGAGATAATTATCATGGGTTCTGATGTTTCTGCACTCTTGGAAGCAGAAACACTGCCTTTGTTCAGAGTATCTTTTTTTTTTTTTTTCCAATAATTGAAGTTTATTGTCAAATTGGTTTCCATACAACACCCAGTGCTCATCCCAAAAGGTGCCCTCCTCAATACCCATCACCCACCCTCTCCTCCCTCCCACCCCCCATCAACCCTCAGTTCTCAGTTTTTAAGAGTCTCTTATGCTTTGGCTCTCTTCCACTCTAAACTCTTTTTTTTTCCTTCCCCTCCCCCATGGGTTTCTGTTAAGTTTCTCAGGATCCACATAAGAGTGAAACCATATGGTATCTGTCTTTCTCTGTATGGCTTATTTCACTTAGCATCACACTCTCCAGTTCCATCCATGTTGTTACAAAGGGCCATATTTCATTCTTTCTCGTTGCCACGTAGTACTTCATTGTGTATATAAACCACAATTTTTTTATCCATTCATCGGTTGATGGACATTTAGGCTCTTTCCATAATTTGGCTATTGTTGAGAGTGCTGCTATAAACATTGGGGTACAAGTGCCCCTATGCATCAGTACTCCTGTATCCCTTGGGTAAATTCCTAGCAGTGCTACTGCTGGGTCATAGGGTAGGTCTATTTTTAATTTTCTGAGGAACCTCCACACTGTTTTCCAGAGTGGCTGCACCAGTTTGCATTCCCACCAACAGTGCAAGAGGGTTCCCGTTTCTCCACATCCTCTCCAGCATCTATAGTCTCCTGATTTGTTCATTTTGGCCACTCTGTTCAGAGTATCTTTTTAAGGATATCTGAGAACAGCCTTGGAAGACAGAAATAGTGTTTCCCTCCAGAGCAAAGGGCAGGTTTGCTTACAGCCTTGAAAAAATAGAGATTGTCTCCTATGGAACAAAGTACAGGTTTACTTGCTATTCTATGTAGTAAAGATAATGTTGGCCTTCAAAGCAAAGGGCGTACATGCTTAATTCCCATTATAAAGGATTCACTTTCCCTAAGCCCAGAGTTCCTCTCCTCTGCAGCCCACTGTGTGGGCAGGGGTCACTTGGCTTTCTTCATGCTGCAGAATAAGAATTAGGGCTCAAGCAACTGGTGCAAGCACTGAAGCTGGCTATTGAATTGTAACGTCCTTTGTCTCTGACTCAGCATCCATTAACTAAGCAGGCTAACATGCTAAGTTTGTAAGTAGGGTAAAATACCAGAATCTTCACTGTTCTTCATAGTGATTACTATGCTGACTTCTTTCACCATAGATTAGGTTTACTTGTTGTTAAACTTCAACTATAAATGGAATTATATAGCACATACTCTTGAGTCTGGCTTCTTTTATCCAACATCACGTTTGTGAGATCCATTCATGTTATTACATGTAGGCACAGTTCTTTATTTCTCACAGTATTCCATGGTGTGAATATTTAAACTGTGTTTATTTTTTCTGCCAGTGATGAACATTGGGGCAGTTCCCAGTGTTAGCTATTAGGATTGTGCTGTTATAAACACTTCTTTGGACGTCTTTGTGAATACATGTATGCATTTCTGTTGGGTATATTCCCAGAACTGGATCAGAGGGTGTGCATAGATACTGCCAAACAATTGTCTAAAATTTTTGTATCAGGCTACTCTTCCACCATTGTGGTTTCTCTGTGTACTTTTCCACACTTGTTATTTTCCATCTTTTTAGTTTATCTGTTTTTTTTTCAGACTGACATGCTTTCATTTTGCCATAACATGTACAAATAAATAGGCCAATGGTACCCTTCCAGTTTTACAGAGCAATCTCACAAGTATTTTTGCTGTTTAGGAAAAGCGATCTATCATTTGCTAGGTTGTTACCAGGGTAAATTGTCAAGATAATCAGGGCCACAAATTTTTTGTAGGTAATTTTCCCATGAAGACGACAATCTCTGAAGTCTTCAGCCTCTGACGAGACCAAGTTATTCAAATTGTATTTCTAAAGATACAGTTTTAACAGAAACAAGGTGAAAACTGTTGTGGATATTCACAGAATTCTCCATATTATACAGGAAATAGATATATATTCTTCCAAGCGTTCCCTCAATTGAAAGCAAAACAAATCTATATGACTGAATCTTCCCAGTAAGCAGAAGCAGAGAAAGTAACAGGATTTTACTAAATATGAGTGAAATTAAGGGCACAGTAGTTAATCTTTCACATATATAAGGTCACATGAAAACAAGAGAGAAAACACCCAACATGGCATTGTTTTTCTTTAAAAAGCCCTTGGGTAGGTAACAGAGCTAACACTTCAGCCACCTGCAATTCTCCTATCCCAGTCCTGAGAAAAGTAGCCCTTCTGTCACCACTCACAGAGCAAGAATCCCTTCCTTGCAGGTTCTCAGTCAACCCAGTCTTAATTCTAGGCCCTGCATTTCATTGGCAGTTTCTGCTGCTGGCCTTTAGTTCAGTTTTCCCTGCATGGGGCACCCATCACAACCTCTTTGGTTCTTTCATCCACTTTGAACAGGAAACACCTTTCTTTCCATCTAGACTGGTCTTCCCTTAAACCCTATAGGCATTGCTAAGGGAAGGAGGGGCTGGAAGCGTGCAGAGGGGCAGTAAGAGCTGTGGTAGTCTTCTTGACAGGACTCCAGTTCTGTCTCTGGAGAAGAAAAGAGAGCTAGATTAAACTAAAGAGCCTGCTTTTGCAGATGTGTCTGGGCTGACACTTTTTTTTTTAATGTTTTTGTTGAGGGTGAGGCTACCACTTTTAAAAAGAGGTAGGAGAGATATGAGAGAAAGAGACAAAGAGAAGGAAATGAGAAAGAGAAGACAAAGCGTACACTCACCGTGGCAACTGTGACACTTAATCATGTTGAAGGTGAAGAATGGAGGCAACTTACAGTCCCTAGATTTTATATGAATTCCCTGGGTGAGTCTGAGAAAGCCTGGTACTTTATCACCAAGGACATTATCATTATCCTCGTTATGTGAATAGGGTCTAACTCATCACCTCAACCACTTTCCTGACAGCCTGTAGGTTTCCTGAGTGGTGGTTGTGGTGGTAAGGAATTGGGGTTTTGTAGGGGAGGAATAGAAAGGTCTTTCATGGGCTGGCAGGAAACGTGGACCCACCACCAGTTCTGGAGATCAGTGTTTATCTAAAATCAGAAAGTGGAGCTGACAATGGTCTGGAAAATGTCCATCCAGCAGGCAACAGCCTGAGGGGATGGGTACAGGCAGCAGTCGGTGACCAGAAGGGTAAGAAGAGCAATGGAGTTGCATAAATCACATAGACCAAGTGGCACACTGCTGTTTTCCCTGGGTTTTATTAATGCCCAGCAATTGTCCACAGGTGATGAGCAAAGTGAGTAAAACAGGCTCCTGAACATAGCTAGAAATCCAGGTGGTAGTGACCAGGCTAGAGGCCCTGGGAACAAACAAGCAGTGTAGATAAAAGCAGTGCAATTTATAATATCATTTGTTTGGCTTAGAAGAGTGTGAACCATGCCACATAGCCTGTGATGTTAATATGGAACTGCCATGAAGGTCTAATGTTAAAGGTGAGAGAATGAATGTTCAAAGGAAGGAAGATGCTGAAAGGTCAGCACATAAAGAGTAATGGGCATATCCAGTGCTGTTGCCAAAGCACAGGTCCAGCAGGAAATGGTAGGGGATCTTGTATGGGAGTATTTTCAAGGGTGAGGTTAACCACTTTGGAACTCAAGGAGATCTCTACTGGCTTCCTTATCTGGCCAAGTCTAGCTTTACGGGCTCTTTCATGCAATAGGTAGTATTCAAGTGGATTTGGCCAGAGGTCCTCTTTGATAATCTCAGCAATTCTGTCAGACTCTGGGAGGTTGTGGTCTGAAAATCAGGCAATGAAGCTGCAGATGATGTCTTGATTCTTATGACGTCTTGCTTGGAGTGGCAAGAGACACCACTTGGCTGGGAGTTCTAACCTCATATTCCTTGACAGTGAGCTTGTTTCTGCACTATGGGTTTCTTAGAAAGAAAAACTTGAACTTGCAGCCCATCCTAGGGTATCTGAAGCCCTTCACCTCCATATTGGTTATGTACTTAAACATCTATGCTTCTTGGCCTCTAATCAGGGTGGACAGCTCTGGGTGGTTCCAAAAGGCCCTGACCCAGAAGCTGGGGATATTCTCAATGATGTAGTTCCTCTGCTCTAGGTAGTGTTGCCATAACTTCCCAAATTTGTGCTCCACCTGCAGAAAGGCTCTGTCAGCCTGAGCATTCCGTGTCCATTTCTGGCTGGCTGGCCTCCACAGAGCTCATGTGGAGAGCCACATTCAGGGACCAGGGACCTCCCTTGACTTTCACCTAATTTACCACTTTGTTTTCCTCCATTGCTTCCATGTCTTCACCTCCTGGCTTCTCCTCCACCACTCCAGCCCTCTCTTCCTCACCCACTGCTCCTCAGAAGATGGCACACCTTTCAGTCTGTTTTCTTGGCCTTTGCCCGAGCCATCACTTCAGACCCCAGCCTCCATTTGCCATAGATCTCTAGGCCCTTGTCCCCACTAGAACCGTGTGGCTCTTTACACTAAAAGCCATTTTTCATGTTGCTTTCATTTACTCAGAGGCTGCTTCTAGGCCCTTCATGGGTCAGTCTCGTGATAGTCCATTTCCATAACCTGTGTCATCCTTTCTATTTCTGCCTCGCTAGTGTGTGTGTGATGTTATCACATGCTGGTTTTAAGTTGCATTTACCTCCTGTGTAACAAAGAAACTTTTCATGTGTTTTGATATCCTCTCCTTACGAGGTGTCTGAGTCTTCTCCCCATTTTTCTGTTGCGTATTCTGTATTTTTCATATTGATTTGTAGGAATCCTTTATGCATTCTAGATACAAGTCTGTTTAGAAACAGGTGTATTGCAAATGTCTCCTCCCTTTCTTAGTTACTTTCCTCTATTTTAACTATGTCTTTGGATGAACGGAAGTTTTAAATTGTAACCTATTCCAATTTATCACTTTCCCCTTTTAGATTAGTGATTTTTATTTTCTGTTTAAGAAATCTTCCCTGTCCAGGATCTTTAACTTTTATACCTACAGTTGATCTGAAATTGGTTATTGTGAATGATGTGATAGGAATCAAGATTCATTTTTCCATATAAATATTGAATTGACCAGACCCTGTTTATTGAGAAGACCGTCACCTCCCCATGCATGGGTTTTTAAATGTTTGCATCAAAAATGGCATATGTCATTAGCCAGAGCTAGTCAGATGGCCTTGCCTAGCTTCACAAGGTCAGGTAAGTGCTATCGTCTAGGAAAAAAGAAACTAGAAGTACTGGTGAGCATTATATCACTCATCAAAGAGTATAACCTGAGTAATGTGTAAAATTAGCAGAGTTAGGCCAAAGAAAGAGAAAAAGTAAATGAGGAACATTAGAGGAGAAAAATGAAAAACAATAAAATATCAACCAAAGATTAACAATAAAATGAGGAAGAGACTAAGTAAACAGTATTTGGAATGAAAAATAGTCACAGTAGTGATTTAAAGAACTATCAGAGGGCATGTTGGAAAACATTATGCCAACACATTTTCAAACCTGGATGAAATATATTATTTCACAGAATGTATTTCATTGACACTGACTGAAAGGCAGTAGAAAACCTAAACAGATGTAGAAACAATAAATAAGTTGAATCAAGAGTTTCAAAGTAATCTTTGCACAAAATAGCATGAGGCTGAAATGATGTTGAGACAAATACTACTATACCTACATAGTCTATTAAGTACATAGTCTATTAAACATTAAATATTTATTGTGTGCCTGTGCTATGCCTGGCACACTTCTAGGCCCTTGGGGTATATTGGTAAACAGAACAAAGATTTCTTTCCTTTTGGAGTTTCTAACAGAGGAGAAAGACAATAAATTACACTTAAACAGTAAAACATAATAGGAAGTGATGAGTACTATGGAAAAGAAACAAGAATTGAATAAGGGGAATGAGGGTTCTAGGAGTAGGGAGTGGGGAACAATAATTTTAAAAGGGGTGGTCAGAGGAAGCCTCATTGAAATGGTAAGATTTTGGCAAAGATTCAAAGACAAGAGAGTTAGCTAGAGGATATTATAGAGAAGAGCATTCTAAGAAGAGAGAAGAGCTAAGCAGAGGCCGTAAGACAGGGGCATGCCTAGGGCATTCAAAGAATAACAAGGAGATCACTGTGACTGGAGCAGAGTGAATGAGAGAGGCCAAATCAAGTAGGGTCTCATAGGATATTGTAAGACTTGTGGCTTCTGCTCTTAGTGAGATGGAAAGCCACTTCAGAAATTTGAACAGAGGACTCAAAATCTGGCTTAGGTTTTGCATGGATTGTTTTAGGTCCTGGGTGAAGAATAGACTGGATGGGGGCAGTGGTAGATGCAGGGAGATCTTTTAGAAGGCTATCCAAAGTAGTCCAGGTGAAAGAAATTTCTCAGACCAAGTGGTAGCAATGGAGGTGGATGGTGGGTGTAGTATGATGGTAATGCCAGCATGGTTTCATGATAAATTGGGCTGGGGAAATCAGACAAAGAAGTCAAAAATGACTCCATGAATTTTGACCTGAGTAGCTGGTAAGATAGAGTTGCCAGAAGCAGAAAAGGGGAAGATCATGATGGAGCCGATCTCTACAGAAGACTCAGAAGTTTACTTTTGGATGAGTGGAGTTTAAAATGACTGTTAGACAACAGTTGAGATAGTAAGGATTAGAAATCTGAAACTCAGGTCTGTGACCGGGATACAGATTTGGGAATAAACAGCATACATGATATTTAAAGCCAGAGAGCTAGATGAAATCACCAAGGGTGTGAGTATTGATATACTAAGCCCTCGGGCCTCCAAAATTATAAGGTCAAGGAGAATAAGACTAAGGAGAGACCACTGAGGTAGGAGGGAGTGAGACTGTGCAGTGTGCTGGCAGCCTGATGCATAAAGGAAAGTGTTCAACTGTGTTCACATGTGTGACATGGTGATGACAGGTCAAATAAAATGAAGTCTGAGAATTGACCATTGGATTTTACAGCAAAAAGAATCACTGGTGACTCAGGAAGAGCACTTTCAGTGGAGTGAGGGGGCTGGAGTGGGTTTTAAGGGGAATGAGAGAAAAGAAATTTGAGACAGTGAACATTGACAATTCTTTTGAAGAATTTGCTCCAAAAGGAAATAAAGAAATGGGGTCATCACTTGACAAGAACAGTTTTGGAAGCGTGGGAGGGTGACAGCTTAGCTATAATGGGTTTAAGAGGAAATGTGAAGGGAGAAAGTGAAGGTAGCAAGTATACACAACTCTTAAGGAGTTGTGGTCTACAGAAGGGGGGTGAGAGCTGGTGGAGAAAGTAGGTCAATGAAAGTGTCTTTAAAATGGGGGAAAAGGAAGTATGTGTATGTGCTGATGTCAATGATTTGGTAGGGAGCAAAAAATGATGTAGGAGAGAGGAAGGAGAATCATTCGATGGATGCCCTTGAATAGATGAGATCAGATGGAATCTGGAGCCTAAGTGGAGAAGGTGGAGGACTTGGCTGTCGATGGGAGCATGGTAAGTTCACCTGTAGGAACTGCAGGAAGGCAAAGGATAAGGGTATGTATGCTGGCCAGTGGGTAGAAGTGGTGGAATCTATGAAGTTCTCTTCTGATTTCTTCAGTGTTATAAGTAAGGCAGAAAGCAAGATTATTAAAAGGATGAGGCAAGAGGCAGTGGGATTCTGAGAAGAGAGCTCTCAAGGTCATGGATTTGAAGTGAGTTACGTCAGCATGGTTGGGAATTTTTTTCAGCCACATTCAGTGTACAGGCGCAGCATGAGTAAGCAGAGTTAGATTTAGAGCTGAAGCAAGAAGAGCAAGAAAATGATGACAATAATCGATCTTAGAATTGAAGCTGCAGGAATAGAGGACATACAGGGATGAGGGGCAGTGAACAGGTGGCCTGATCAATGCACTGGAAGACCCAGGGAATTGAGGTGTTGTTGGGCCAAGTACCAGAGTGCGCTGGAGGGATGCCACAGAGGTTGGGGAGTGGAACACAGAGGATTGGTCAGAATCTTACTCATCCTTCCAAATGGGGCTCAGATGAGGCAGATTGAGGATGAGGTCATTCCAGGTGGGGAGGTCAGTGAACCACGAGGCCAGGGTGTGAAGGATCACTGATGTGTATATTGAAATGATGGAAAGATAAGGCCAGAGAGCAGTGAGAAAGAGCCAGGAGCTAAAATCATTGAGAAATGAGGGGGGTATGACCTGGGGATCATGACCTGGGCATGAACGCAGGGCATTAGGCGATCTAAAGTGATGACAGGAGATTTAAAGCTGGGCCTGTATTCTAGGGCCAAGGTTAATTACATAGCAATGCCACCTTTGCTGAAAGCAGTTACTGGGAAAGCAGATACTTTTAGAATTTCATATTAATGTCACAGACCCTGTATTTCACTATTTTTCTCAGAGTGCCTAGAAGAAGGTTACACATATAGGATCTGATAAAAAATAAGCAATGTGTATTTTTTTTTTTTTTTAAATTAGAAAGTGAATGGTGACTATACTGGGTTTAGGGTGAATGGTAATTTCTCTTGGGGTCTTTCATTCTGTTTGAGTCCTAGAGGATGGACTAGAAACTACTGAAGAGAACAAAATAGGATTTTAAGTTGGGGCTTGAAACATTCTGGCTATATGTATGTGTATATATATTTATATATATATATATTTATATATATGTAATATAATATATATAATATATACATAACATAAATATATATTTACATATTTTTTAGATTTATATATGTGTATATATATATGTTTTAGAAAGGGATACATATATAACATATTTTAGAAAGGGGGAACATATATATTATATACACATATATTTTAGAAAGGGGGAATATATATATATTAGAAAGATATATATATTAGAATATATATATATATTAGAAAGGGGGAATAAAGAAAGATAATACAAAATATTATTTTGTATTCACAGCATAAAATTGTGAAGTGTTTAAATTCTCTGGGAAACAGAAAAAAAAAACAAAACCCATGATCTTTTAATGGATAAACTTAATATAAGATGAATGAAGAGAGCCTGTGAATTGTGTAGTCTTAATTCCCTTTGACTCTTCAAATCCTGTTGAGCAGTTCTTCCTTGCTTTGAAAGGGATCTCTCTTGACTTAAATTCTTTAAGCAAGTATGTTTGTATAATTTGGCACGCAGAGCCATGGTTCCTTGGGCTGGGCCACCCAGGGTAGAACGTTGAGGACCTCAATCTGGTGTTACTTACTTAAGACCAGAAAGAATGCTGGTAGACAAGTGAAGGAGATACACACTTTGTTACTTTCCTCAGTTTCCCATAGAAAGCCCATGAAACTGTGTTTGCAGAAGGAATTGGTGAAAAAGAGGCTTTGAGTGATTAACCAAGTAGCTTTACAGCTGCAGTCATCTCTCTACAGCCTCTTGGAAAAAGTATATAAATAGAAGTGGAATGAAAATATTTTAGTTACCAGAGAGTGGGTAATGATTTACCCTGGGAAAGTCAATAATTGTGATTTAATCATGTGCTAGGAATATAGCACTCAGAAAGAGCAAATATGCATGATGGTGCCTGATAAAACCGTGAGGGGCTGAAAGTCTCTGTAGGGTGCTGGTCTGGCGTGGTGGAGCCAGATAGCAGGGGTGACTGTGATCAGCCTACAGATGTAAAGAGCCACTTAAAAAATTGAAAAAAGTGGTATAAAACATTACATAAAATATGTTTGTAATATCTAAATGCTAAACATAATCATTTTAACTTAATTGGGATGAAACTAATGATTAAAAATAAGGAAGCTGATACTATAGCAAATCAATAAAATTAATTTATGAAAATTTGAAATATGGGATCTTTTTTAAAAAAAATAGCATGACCTTGAAAAACAAAGTGCATCACGGTGTCATCATTACAGGAGCATATTTTTTGAGCCAACTTTTCCAGCTGCTGGAAAAGACTCTTTTAGACTCTGTACTAGTTACAGAATGGTGAACAGAATTTTGTTCTAATGCCTGTTTTCTTCTCAGCTGTCATTTTGAAACAATCTCTTTTTTTAATCAGTTTTTTTCTTTAGAAATAACAATGTTTTTGTGTTTTGGTGCATTACATTTTCACTGAACCCTCTGCACTAGGCACTGTCATTAGCCCCATTTTACAGATATGATGACTGAGGTGCAGAAATAAGAAGTAATTTGCTCGTGGACACTTAGTAAATGGCAAAGTCAGGAATCAGGCAGTCAGATCCCTAAGTTCTTCCTCTTAAACACTGCAGGGTACATCCTGAGACTTTCTAGGCCTCAATTTTCTCGTGGTGGTTGTGTCAAATAAGATAAGGAGCTCAGGTGGTGGAGGGTTGGGGATGGGGATGAGGTTGATTTTGTCTTTATCTGTTTCTGTATTGTTTCACTTGTTACAATGAACATGAATTAGTCCTGCATTTTTGTAATCAAGTAAAACAATTTTAACGCCTATAAGAGTGCCTGGGATAGACAGGCACCCAATAAAGTTGTTGCTAGTATGTCTGAAAGCAAAGTCCTAGAGTTTCCACTTGACTTAATAGGGATTTGTTAGCTCCAGAAGCTTGGTTGTGAAGGAAAGAAATAAGATAGGGCAATAGGTAGAGAAGAATTCAGGTTAGAGGTTTTTATTTTCCAATGAGAAGGGCTTGTACATCCTGAAGTGAGGGGTGGGGAGGGCAGGAGGGAGAGCAAATTGGTGTGAGTGTGCCGATAGAGTGAAGTCCCAAGGAACAGGGGAGGGGGATAGTTCTGGAACCCTTTACCTTGAAAAACGTTAATATGACTTCACTGTTGGTAGATAAGCCCCATTTTATAAGCTTGCTGAGGTTATAAAAATAACGAGATCATTTTGGAAAATGAGAAAGGAATGAAAAGAACGCTATGGTTTTATTTATCTACCTGGTTCTGGGCAATGTGAGAATAGGTTTTCTGAAGAGGAGCCAACAGTTTATTTTTCCATTTGTGGGTTACAATGGTAACATGATTGTTGGCAAAAGAACATCTTTTCAAGTGGCTTCCCTTGGTGTAGGTCAGCAGGGTAACAAGAGGAGGTATTTCTGCAGCTGGGAGAAAGGTTCAGAACCATCTTCCTGGAATCTCATTTCAGAGTCTAAAATAGATGTGAAATACTGTGCTATTTGGGAATTGGGGGCCTATTCCTTCTAAGCACATCTGCTGGTAGCTGTTGAAATTCAAATAAATTCAAATAAAGTCCAAGTAATGCTCATATTATACTTATGGATTTCAAGGAGTGTTTAAAAAACACACCTCCAGAAAACCTACACTGCAGTCACTGATGTTGATGAAGACACAATATGAAAGCCTTGCTTTTTGGCCAACCATGGTTTTTCTGAGTCTGAACCACAACATTTAATCTCTTAAAAACACCCCTTTCTCCCTATCTGAGTCACTTTTCAACTGAGATTCATTTTCATTTGCAAAATTTTAAATATGAACTCTATCCAACAGTTGTGGGTTTTGATTTTGATCATTCTGCAGCCTTCAGTAGTTGAAATGAGGTTGCTAGACTATTGAAGTCAGAAAGCCAGGACTGAATAGATGCATTTTTCCTCTTTGCCTTTTCTCCAGTAAATGACAGTTTTCATTTGGGTGCTGTGACTAAGGGAACTTGGTATATATATTTATTTACACACAATTCCATTTTATAAAGAAATCAGGGCCTCTTTAAAAAGGCAAACACAGGGAGCACCTGGGTGGCTCATTCGGTTGAGCATTTGACTCTTGATTTCAGCTCCGGTCATGATCCCAGAGTCTTGGGATCAAGCCCTGTGTTGGGTTCCATGCTGAGCATGGAGCTTGCTTAAGATTCTCTCTTTCCCTTTTGCCCTCTCCCCCATTCTCTCCCCCTCTCTCTCTCAAATAAAAAATTAAACAAAAAAAAGCAAGTATAGGACAGAAAAATATGGGAATTTCTCTTTCATTGAACTGTGACTCTCTGTAAGGAAGTGTGATCTACGAAATGTATTGAAGGAAGTAGAAGAACCATTTTAAGGTTGTTTTTCTATCTTTTTCTAAGTAGTTGAAATATTGAATACAATTTCAAGTGGAATATTCATATGTCATTACCTGAGAGCTTAATGTTAGAAGTAGATACCATACCAAGTATATTACATGAATTCACTCCTTTAGTTTAAACCTCATAATTACCCAATGGAGTATTATTATTTCCATCTTATAGATGAAGGTATCCAAGGATTAAAAATGAGTAATTTGGCCAAAGTCATACAGTTGAGTCAGGATTGAAACCCATGTCTGTTATTCCTGGTTATTAACTCATAATCCAAATTATGTCTGTTATATGGAATCCAGTAAAGGAGAAGATAAAGGACAATAAAAAGAAATCAAAATGTATTAGGAGTTAGAAGAAATGTCTTAATTTTTTACATGTGAATTTATTTGTCTAAATCCAGGCAAACTTTTGAAAAAAGTATTACGGTAAAAATAAAGTATCTGGAAGGAAGAAGACAAACAGGATACCAAGAGCCCAGAACAAGGTTCCATAGACAAAGGTGTGGCAAAAATCGCATACACTTGATTTTCAAGATGTGATGCTTGCATTCTCCAGCACCTTTTGGAAACATGGTTTCTGTAAGGTTATGGTACAGTGAAAGATCCTTCCTCTAGGAAACCTAATAACTTGCCATTTGACACTGATATTCCTGTTCTCTTCTACTCTGTGCTTTCATCTATATGGTGAAAAATATAGTAGGTGTTAGAATCCATAATGTTCAACAACTACTATTGTTCAACTACTAGTATAGTTGCTTCCTGCTTCCTCCCCCATTTTATTTACAGAAAAATATTATCCACGATTCCACTATTCCACGTCAATAGTGACTTTGAGTTTTGTCTTCTTCAGTGTGCACAGTAAGTGGAATTATTACTGGGCTCCCCTCCGTCATTAAATAGGAACAATTTTTTCCAGTTTTTATAATTATACCTCTAATGCCTATATAGTACTCTGTTGAGTTTATAAAGTATAATTTATATCGGGTATTTGGCTTGTTTTCAGTTTTTGCTTTTATAAATATCCTTCTGAGAATATTAATTGTACATTATGTATTTTTAATATAATGCAAGTATATATTCGATCATATATTCATTATATACTTGTTAATATATATAATATACATACATTTCTTCATAAGTGAATTGTATGTTTATATACATTGACCATTTATCTCCTGAGGTTTTAGTTTTTGAAGATTTGAATAAGTTCTTAATTATGTATGCCAACTTCTTTTTTATCATAATCAATACAAATGTTTCCCAATCGTGTTTCTCTTAATCGAGTTAGTTTTTTATTTTATATTTATTTTATATTATTTTCTTGCTTGATTTTTTGAGCCATTTATTTTTTCATTTACAATTCCATTATTGTAATAAACTCTTCAAAGATAATATCCCTCTAAAGATTTCATAAATATTTTATTCTTTGTTTTCCTAGCTTTGCTAAGAGTTAAAGCAAATATTTGACTCTCTAATCCACTAGGGGCTTACTCTGGTGTGTAGTATAAGAGCTGATCCAAATCATGTTTTGCTTTGTGTTGGTTAACCAGTTATTCTGGGAGTTACTAAAGTATAATTAGGCAAACATTAAATAATTACTATTTTCCCCAATTTTATGATACTTGTAAACTAGATTCATTTCTGTATGGTCCACACTGCCTTGATTATTTAATAATTTAAGCAGTATGCTTTGTTTTAGATTTCCTAGGACCTAGATCAGCATTATATTCACGGTTTCTTTGTTAGTGTGGGATTTTAATATTTAACAAATAGTAAATAACTGTACTTGCTGAAATTGGTTTTCCTACATGATAATATGGTATATATCTCAATTTGTTCATCTTGTTTTATACATTCCAGAAGAGCTTTGTAGTTTTCTTTGCATATGGCTCGTAAAATCCATTGTAATTTTTTTTTTAAAAAGGTTTATTTTATTTTGAGAAAGAGAGAGGGAGCACAAATGGGGAAAGAGCTGAGAGAGAGAGGAGGAGAGAGAATCCCAAGCAGGCTCCACACTGTCCACACAGAGCCTGATGTGGGACTCAAACTCATGAACCACAAGATCATGGCCTGAGCCGAAATCAAGAGTTAGATGCTTAACTGACTGAACCACTTCAGTGCCCCATGCAATTTTCTTTATAAGTGTTCTAGGGGATTCTAAGTTTATCCTCCCTCCTGTTTGTTTTATTTTGCTATTTTTAAAAAAAGATTTTTTTATTGTTTATTTTTTGAGAAAGAGACAAAGAGAGCATGAGTGGGAGAGGGGTAGAGAAAGAAGGAGACACAGAATCTGAAGCAGGCTCCAGGCTCCGAGCTGTCAGCACAGAGCCCAACACGGGGCTGGAAACCATGAACTGTGAGATACTGACCTAAACCAAAGTCGGACCCTTAACCAACTGAGCTATCCAGGTGCCCCGACATTTTGCTATTTTTAATAGAATTTCTTCCCTTGTTATTATATTACTGAGCTGGCACTTAACATCATAAAGAAAGCTCCTAATTTTGGTAAATTCATTATAAACCTAGTCACTATGATAAACTCATATAGGCCAATAAATTTGAACAGATTTTTTAGGATTTCTAGATATGTGATGCTTTCTGCAAATAACCATAGTTTTATCTCACCCTTTAATATATCATTCCATTGGCACAAAGTAAATACACACTAAATGGAGTTGTCATTCTTTGTGTATTGAAAGAGCATTAGGCTGGAGAGTCCAGAAATTCGAATTCTACTTTCATATCCTCAACTAAGAAAGCCATCTATGAAGCACCTTGTCTGGGTCAGGCACCCTGCTAGGCACTTTACATAGGCCATCTTGCCTAAGTCTTAGAATAAGCCTACAGAGTATATATATAATTAAATATCAGAAATGAGGAAACTAAAGTTTTGCAAGTGTAGTAGGACAAGGCCCAAACAAGTAGTACAGGCCCAAACAAGCAGTAAGAAATGGAACACCCAAGTACCCAACTGTGGAGGTCTGTGTATGAGTGGCCGTGGGCCTGTAACCTGGAGTTCTTGACCTGGCAGGTTTATCACTCCCTGAGGGCTGTATTGACCACTGACCTTTAGTTAAGGGTCTGTGAGGAAGTAGGGAGGCATGGAGAAGCTGCATCAGCTCACTTTCATCCTTATCTTGTAAATACACTTCACACTTCCTGCTTCTGGGTCACAGTAAACTTGTATGAAAACAGTCCTGAAGGAAGTCTGTGTTCCCCTGCTCACCAGTCTTGCACACCCTCCCCTCTTCCCCCATTAGCCCTTTGAGGTCTGGCTTAGCTCAGTGAGTTGAGTAATTTCTCCAAAGTCATATAAATAGTGAGTGATGGAGTCAGTGGCTTGCTCAATAGCCAGTGCTTTCTCCATTCTCCCAGTGATGTCTACACCCATGATGTGGTTCAGGAGGTTCATTTCACCTCTCAGTACTGTAATTTCCTCATCTGTACAATGAAAGAGACAAATGGTCCAGTTTTTACAGGCTGGACAACAACCCTGTTGATAAATGCATTTACTTCTCTTCAAGATGGCAAATTTCTCAAGGTCAGAGACTGTACTTTCCACAATCTTGAATCAGTGTTATTGCTTTGCATGTAACAAGTGTCTAGTGAATACTAGACAGGATGAATGAATGATCAGTTGATCAATCAGTCAAATGAAATAATCTTAGTGCTTTTCTCACAGGACATTTTCAATGCTGGGACATAAGGGGCAAAAAATATTTTACATTTCAACTGTGGAATCTTTTATAAAGACTGCGTTTGTCATTAGTCTCTTCACAAGAAGATGCTTAGCCAGGGTCATCTTGTTTTCATCTGAAAAGAACAAAGAATTGACGTTAGGAAGGCTGGAAGCCTAGGAAGGATCAAGGTGGGAGCTGTGGAAGGTAGACTTTTCTCTCATAAAGCTGTTTGGGTTTGCTCTTTGTGCTGCTCTTACAACAACAATATGAAAAAAAATTGTGACTATTCAAATTTAACCAAATTAGAGCCTATCCAAAGCCAGCTTTGGATAAATGTAATTGAATAAATGACAAACTGTGGGGAGTATGCCTTAACATCTCGGTTTGGGCATATGATAGAGAACTACTAAGTCTTAAGTTCCTGTCTTTTTAGTGCACCCTCAGAAGATATAATCACTTCTGCGTTAATATTCTCTTTTTATGCCAAAAAAAAAAAAAAAAAATCCAAAGGAGGATACACAGTTCTTGGGAGGCATACAATCTGTGGATTTTGTAATTACTAGTTTTAAACTTAAAATTTCATTGAAGGGGTGCCTGGGAGGCTCAGTCAGTTGAGTGGCCGACTCTTGATTTTAACTCAGGTCATGATCCCAGGGTCGTGGGATTGAGCCCCATGTCAGGCTCCATGCTGAGTGTGGAGCCTACTTAAGATTCTCTCTCTCCTCCTCATTCTTTCTCACTGTCTCTAAAAAAATTATAATAACTATATAATTATAATTTAATATTATATAATTATATATATATATAAAATAAAATCTCATTGAAGACACTAGTTGACATTTCTAAATCTTTACATCCAAAAACTTTTGAGCAGCTATCCCAATAGCCTTCCTGCTCTCTCTGCCATCCCCAGCCAAAAAGGGTAGGGAGGGAAGACTTGTACTGACACTAGTTAAAAAGGTTATTTTGGGGGCGCACCTGAATGGCTCATCTGGTTAAGCGTTGGACTCTTGGTTTCTGCTCAGGTCATGTTCTTGCAGTTTCATGAGTTCAAGCCCTGTGTTGGGCTCTGTGCTGACAGCGTGGAGCCTGCTTGGGATTCTCTCTCTGTCTCTTTCAAAATAAATAAACAGGGGCGCCTGGGTGGCGCAGTCGGTTAAGCGTCCGGCTTCAGCCAGGTCACGATCTCGCGGTCCGTGAGTTCGAGCCCCGCGTCAGGCTCTGGGCTGATGGCTCAGAGCCTGGAGCCTGTTTCCGATTCTATGTCTCCCTCTCTCTGCCCCTCCCCTGTTCATGCTCTGTCTCTCTCTGTCCCAAAAATAAATAAACGTTCAAAATAAATAAACAAACTTAAAAAAAAAAAGGTTATTTGGGGGATGAAAACAGGAATTTGCCGCATGCACAAGCATCTGGCTTTGTCTCCTGAGCTTCACAAAGACCAGCATCATATTGAGACTATAACATTATTGTTCTCCGAACCTAAAAGAAATATCTGGGAGAAATTAAACATTTTTTGTTGAAAATTATTTAGAATGTCAAATAGGTTTTAACTAAGTTTTCATATAAAAGGAAGCATAGGGAGGAAAAGCTAATGAGTCAAACTTTTTTCTTAAGCCACAGTATTTGCAGGGAGAGAAAACCTGACATAAACCAAGAAGGGCTTTTGTAACATGGCTATAAAGGAGAATGACGCAGACCACAACAGCAGGTCAGTGCTGCCCTGGTAAAGACCATCAGTGGTGCTTTCCTTACCCTTTATTTCCTTACCCTTTGTTAGCCAAAATATCTGTGTTCAAGTGCAACCTGAATAACAGGCAGTAAAGGCACAAATGTCTTTCCTTTCAGGTTTTTGTTGTTTTGTTTACCACTTTTTAATAGTTCTTAGCTTTATTGTCCCAGAATAGGAAAAGGTAAGCACATTAATTAAATTTTGGTAATAGCTTATTCAGTGTAGATATGTTTTACCTTCTCTGTGTTATTTCAGTTTGCAAGAGAAGGCACTAGGCTCAGTTGTAGAAAATGCCATGGCAACCAGAGCTGAGGTGGTCCTGAATTCTCTAGACTGTGTTTCAGGGTTCCTAGTGGTGTTTTACAGTTCTGTGCAAGGTGAGATATGAAAGAAGAATAAAGCCTTTCCACCTAAATAAACTTGGTCTTAATATTTTGCCTTTGACTTAAAATGATCTGGCTCCCCTGGCTGACTGTGATGGGACAGGTCCTCTGTATTTATTCAAGTTAAATTTCATACAAGCCCTTAAATTGTAGGAGTTTAACCATATTCTCTAAAAGAGGGCCTGAACAACATGAACCTAATCCAAGTATGCTCCTCCGGTAACATCTGACTCCTTGGCCCTCCTAATCTGTCATGTGCCTCACTGTGTCACTCCCACCCACAGGAGACTGAGCACTAGCTCTGGACGACTAATTGCTAGAGGTAAAACGCTCTTAAGTGTGGTTTCAACGGTTTTTAATTTTGAAAGGAAGCTAGTACCACTTGACGATTTCTAGCCTCTGGTAGTAGATCAGGAAAGAAAACCATTTTTTAACATTGTCCCTAAAGTCTTGGAATAAGATGGAACTGGGAAATTTTCTAGTGCTTTTTTTTTTGGCAACCACAGGGATGTGCTTCCAGGGGGTCTCACGGGAAGAAACTGATAGCTCTCAGAGTAGGGATTGCCTTTGTATTTAACGGTTCTTTTTGTAAGGAATATTAATCTCTGAGAAATGATTAAACAGATTGATAGAATCTAACATACTAAGTGCATTCCATTTAGGTGAACTTGGAATGTCAGCACGTATTGATTTATAATGAACATCCAAGCTGTGCTTGATTTGCCTAGTGTAGAGTGTTAAGGACAAAATAAGTTCCAATTTAATATAATTTCTTATTTATATTTAGTCAAACAATAAAATGCAACATTAAACTTATCCCTAACTATGTATATTATAGTTGTTGACATAGCAATTGCTATGGGTTTTGTGTTTTCATATCATATATTTTTTTCTGAAACAAATAACTTGCAGTGTGTTCTTTCTATCCTTGTTAGGAGAAATTAAAGAAACTACAAATATAAACACTCCACTTGTACTCTGTTTTTAATTTTGACTCCCTCTATGGACACTTTGAGTTTTCATTCTGAAACACAACTTGGTCCATGTCTTTACAGAAAAAGCCCAAATCCTTAGCATGCTGCACAAGACCCTTTACCAGCCAGCCATGGCCACAACAACCTATTGAATCCATATCAGTCTCCCACTCAAAATGTCTGGTGTCTCCATGTTCAGGTATTTCAGCCACCATTCCCCTTTGTTTATTACACAACCTATATGTATTAGTCTAACAGTTTTCAATATTATAAGATTTCTTTTTCATACAGGGGGAAAATCATTCCTTACATTACCATGTTGGAGTTACTAAATCCACTGAAAAGACTTGGTATCTTTGGTGAAATACCAGGTAGTGTCTAACTCTGGATGTCACTACCCTCTACAAGAGACATTGTCAATAAAATTTCAGTATTTTTGTAATGACTTTGGCTTTGATCACAAAAGCCAAATTTTATATTTCTCTCTGTGTTAAGATTGCTCTTTATCAATAAAGAGCAATTTATCTTTATCAATTTATCAATTGCTCTTTATCCAAAATTTGTTGGAGAAATTTGAAAAAAAGGAAGAAAGAAAACTATCCATATTTCAGGAGATGGTTTATATTATCATTTTGATGTGCCTCCTTCAAATATTTTTCTGTCTGTATATATTTTCTTATAAAACTAAGGTCATAATACACATCTTCTTGTGTAACTTGCTTTAAAAAAAACTTAACACCATATTACAAACATCTTTATAAGTAAAAATTCATCTTCTGTATTCCTTTATATGAAAATACAGTAACTTATTTAACCAATTCCTAATTATTAGGTATTTAGATTCCTTGAAATATTTTCTTGTTATATACAGTGAACATCCTTGAGGTAAAATCTTTACCCACTCCTCAGTTATTACCTCAGGATACATTTTTTTAGGAGTGGAATCAGTGAGTCACATTTTATTTATCTAATTAGGCAACACATGCAACACGTACAAAAACTCAAAAGGAACAATAGGATATTCAGTGAAAAGTAAGCCAGAAGCAGCTACTTAAGGTAGGTAGTTTCTATTTATTTTTCCAGAAATATTTCATGCATTTATAAACTTCTATAAATCCTTTAGTATGCATATTAAGAAACTAGTAAAATGGTTTCAGTAGTAAACTTTTGTAATTTAATATGCTAAATAAGCAAAGGCACAAAACTTTGTACAAGGCCGCATTGAATTATTTCAGTTGTGTACAATTAGTTAACTTAGATTTTACTTTTATGTACTATATCACTACCATGATACTTTTATCTTCATTAGGCACTTAAAAATAAGTTAAAACACACTCAAGAGCAGAAAGAATAATATAACAAATCCCCAAGTACCCAACTAGTATGATTATAATAAACAATGTCCAGTTTTTCTCCATAAAAGGTTTTAACTGATTTATACTCTTAGCTGCTAAATGAAATTTATACTACCTTCAATTTTGTATCGTTGAATTTTATAGCTGCTATATTCAAGGTTGTACGTACATCTTTTTAACAAGAGTAATTTGGTGATAGGAATGGAAAATGATAGGAAACATAAGGCACAGTAACTTTTGTTGCAGTATGACAAGAAGCTTTATCTAGCACGGGGATGCCAAGCTACTCAGTGTAGCATCCTGGTTCAGTGTGTTTGGAACAGTTATGAGAACACATCTAGGCTCTCTGCAGGAAAGCACTAGAATTAATTAGTGATGTCTAGGAAAGGAAAGGAAGGAATTTGCTATGTAATTTGGTGCCATGTAATTTGGTGATTTCTGTGCCATGTAATTTGGTGATTCTGCTTTAGCTTATGTGCATAGCAGCATGTTTTTCTTTTGTTGAGTAGCCATAAAAACCAATTTGGTTTAATTAAAAGGTGATGAGACATTTCTTTTGACCTATAGATTCCCAAAGGCTGCTTTTACGTTGACAACTTTCTTTGACAATAAGTTGCTCTTTAGGACGCCTGGGGGGCTCAGTCATTTGAGCATCCAACTCTTGATTTTGGCTCAGGTCATGGTCCCACAGTTGTGGGATCGAGCCCTGTGTTGGGCTCTGCAGTGAGCATGAACCCTGCTGGAGATTCTCTCCCTGCCTTTTTTCCCCTCTCCCATGCTTGCACACACACTCTAAACTTTTTTAGAAAAAGAAAAGTAGTTGTTTTTTTGAAATGAACTCAGTGGTGCTGGTACATGTGTAAAAAGGATGCTGCCACACCATCATTGGGGCATTTGTTCTTAGAAGCAGGAAAGGATGGGGCACCTGGGTGGCTCAGTCAGTTAAGCATCTGACTTCGCGTAGGTCATGATCTCATGGTTTGTGGGTCTCAAGCCCTGTGTTGGGCTCTGTGCTGATAGCTCAGAGCCTGGAGCCTGTTTCAGATTCTGTGTCTCCCTCTCTCTGCCCATCCCCCTGCCCACCCCTGCACACACTCTTGTCTCTCTCTCTCTTAAAAATAAACATCAAAAAAAAAATTTTTTTAAAAGAAGCAGGAGAGGATGGCATTTGTCACATTGCTCTACCTGGCTCCAGGCAGGACCATGAATCTGTTGAAGTTCCCAGTGTGGTTTGTGGTCATGGAACAGCGAAGCTAATTGACCCACAATAAATCAGACTCCAAATCTTATTTTTAATGCCAATTTAAACTTACTGAGCTAACCAGCCACAACAAAGTACATTTAAAAACCATGAAGTGGAGAGAGAAGGAAGATGGCGGCGTAGGAGGACGCTGGGCTCACTGCGCGTCCTGCTGATCACTTAGATTCCACCTACACCTGCCTAAATAACCCAGAAAACCGCCAGAGGATTAGCAGAACGGAGTCGCCGGAGACAAGCGCAGACGAGAGGCCCACGGAAGAGGGTAGGAAGGGCGGCGAGGCGGTGCGCGCTCCACGGACTGGCGGGAGGGAGCCGGGGCGGAGGGGCGGCTCGCCGGCCAAGCAGAGCCCCCGAGTCTGGCTTGCAAAAAGCGGAGGGGCCTGACGGACTGTGTTCCGACAGCAAGCGCGACTTAGCGTCTGGGAAGTCATAAGTTAACAGCTCTGCTCAGAAAGGGGGAAGGCTGGAGGACAAAGGGAAGGAGAGCTGCTGAGCCCCCGGACGACAGAGCTCAGTTTGGTGGGGAACAAAGGCGCTCGCCAGCGCCATCTCCCCCGCCTGTCCCCCAGCCAAAATCCCAAAGAGAACCAGTTCCTGCCAGGGAACTTGCTGCCTCCACGCAAACACCCAACTCTGCGCTTCTGCGGAGCCAAACCCCCGGCAGCGGATCTGACTCCCTCCTGCTGCCACAGGGCCCCTCCTGAAGTGGATCACCTAGGAGAAGCAAGCTAAGCCTGCCCCTCCTGCCCCTGTGCACCTTGCCTACCCACCCCAGCTAAGACGCCAGATCCCCAGCATCACAAGCCTGGCAGTGTGCAAGTAGCCCAGACAGGCCACCCCACCCCACAGCGAATCCCGCCCCTAGGAGAGGGGAAGAGAAGGCACGCACCAGTCTGACTGTGGCCCCAGCGGTGGGCTGGGGGCAGACATCAGGTCTGACTGCGGCTCCGCCCACCAACTCCAGTTATACACCACAGCACAGGGGAAGTGCCCTGCAGGTCCTCACCACGCCAGGGACTATCCAAAATGACCAAGCGGAAGAATTCCCCTCAGAAGAATCTCCAGGAAATAACAACAGCTAATGAGCTGATCAAAAAGGATTTAAATAATATAACAGAAAGTGAATTTAGAATAATAGTCATAAAATTAATCGCTGGGCTTGAAAACAGTATAGCTGACAGCAGAGAATCTCTTGCTACAGAGATCAAGGGACTAAGGAACAGTCACGAGGAGCTGAAAAACGCTTTAAACGAAATGCATAACAAAATGGAAACCACCACGGCTCGGATTGAAGAGGCAGAGGAGAGAATAGGTGAACTAGAAGATAAAGTTATGGAAAAAGAGGAAGCTGAGAAAAAGAGAGATAAAAAAATCCAGGAGTATGAGGGGAAAATTAGAGAACTAAGTGATACACTAAAAAGAAATAATCTACGCATAATTGGTATCCCAGAGGAGGAAGAGAGAGGGAAAGGTGCTGAAGGGGTACTTGAAGAAATAATAGCTGAGAACTTCCCTGAACTGGGGAAGGAAAAAGGCATTGAAATCCAAGAGGCACAGAGAACTCCCTTCAGACGTAACTTGAATCAATCTTCTGCACGACATATCATAGTGAAACTGGGAAAATACAAGGATAAAGAGAAAATTCTGAAAGCAGCAAGGGGTAAACGTGCCCTCACATATAAAGGGAGACCTATAAGACTCGTGACTGACCTCTCTTTTGAAACTTGGCAGGCCAGAAAGAATTGGCACGAGATTTTCAGTGTGCTAGACAGAAAAAATATGCAGCCGAGAATCCTTTATCCAGCAAGTCTGTCATTTAGAATAGAAGGAGAGATAAAGGTCTTCCCAAACAAACAAAAACTGAAGGAATTTGTCACCACTAAACCAGCCCTACAAGAGATCCTAAGGGGGACCCTGTGAGACAAAGTACCAGAGACATCACTACAAGCATAAAACATACAGACATCACAATGACTCTAAACCCATATCTTTCTATAATAACACTGAATGTAAATGGACTAAATGCGCCAACCAAAAGACATAGGGTATCAGAATGGATAAAAAAACAAGACCCATCTATTTGCTGTCTACAAGAGACTCATTTTAGACCTGAGGACACCTTTAGATTGAGAGTGAGGGGATGGAGAACTATTTATCATGCTACTGGAAGCCAAAAGAAAGCTGGAGTAGCCATCCTTATATCAGACAAACTAGACTTTAAATTAAAGGCTGTAACAAGAGATGAAGAAGGACATTATATAATAGTGACAGGGTCTATCCATCAGGAAGAGCTAACAATTATAAATGTCTATGCGCCGAATACCGGAGCGCCCAAATATATAAAACAATTACTCATAAACATAAGCAACCTTATTGAGAAGAATGTGGTAATTGCAGGGGACTTTAACACCCCACTTACAGAAATGGATAGATCATCTAGACACAGGGTCAATAAAGAAACAAGGGCCCTTAATGAGACATTGGATCAGATGGACTTGACAGATATATTTAGAACTCTGCATCCCAAAGCAACAGAATATACTTTCTTCTCGAGTGCACATGGAACATTCTCCAAGATAGATCATATACTGGGTCACAAAACAGCCCTTCATAAGTTTACAAGAATTGAAATCATACCATGCATACTTTCAGACCACAATGCTATGAAGCTTGAAATCAACCACAGAAAAACGTCTGGAAAACCTCCAAAAGCATGGAGGTTAAAGAACACCCTACTAACGAATGAGTGGGTCAACCAGGCAATTAGAGAAGAAATTAAAAAATATATGGAAACAAACGAAAATGAAAATACAACAATCCAAACGCTTTGGGACGCAGCGAAGGCAGTCCTGAGAGGAAAATACATTGCAATCCAGGCCTATCTCAAGAAACAAGAAAAATCCCAAATACAGAATCTAACAGCACACCTAAAGGAAATAGAAGCAGAACAGCAAAGGCAGCCTAAACCCAGCAGAAGAAGAGAAATAATAAAGATCAGAGCAGAAATAAACAATATAGAATCTAAAAAAACTGTAGAGCAGATCAACGAAACCAAGAGTTGGTTTTTTGAAAAAATAAACAAAATTGACAAACCTCTAGCCAGGCTTCTCAAAAAGAAAAGGGAGATGACCCAAATAGATAAAATCATGAATGAAAATGGAATTATTACAACCAATCCCTCAGAGATACAAACAATTA
Organism: Puma concolor; assembly: GCF_028749965.1. Classification (NCBI taxonomy): domain Eukaryota; kingdom Metazoa; phylum Chordata; class Mammalia; order Carnivora; family Felidae; genus Puma; species Puma concolor. The sequence continues at coordinate 68,169,399 of NC_141669.1, read as the reverse complement.
TCAGGGAATACTATGAAAAATTATATGCCAACAAATTGGACAACCTGGAAGAAATGGACAAATTCCTGAACACCCACACTCTTCCAAAACTCAATCAGGAGGAAATAGAAAGCTTGAACAGACCCATAACCAGCGAAGAAATTGAATCGGTTATCAAAAATCTCCCAACAAATAAGAGTCCAGGACCAGATGGCTTCCCAGGGGAGTTCTACCAGACGTTTAAAGCAGAGATAATACATATCCTTCTCAAGATATTCCAAGAAATAGAAAGGGAAGGAAAACTTCCAGACTCATTCTATGAAGCCAGTATTACTTTGATTCCTAAACCAGACAGAGACCCAGTAAAAAAAGAGAACTACAGGCCAATATCCCTGATGAATATGGATGCAAAAATTCTCAATAAGATACTAGCAAATCGAATTCAACGGCATATAAAAGGAATTATTCACCATGATCAAGTGGGATTCATTCCTGGGATGCAGGGCTGGTTCAACATTCGCAAATCAATCAACGTGATACATCACATTAACAAAAAGAGAAAAACCATATGATCCTGTCAATCGATGCAGAAAAGGCCTTTGACAAAATCCAGCACCCTTTCTTAATAAAAACCCTTGAGAAAGTCGGGATAGAAGGAACATACTTAAAGATCATAAAAGCTATTTATGAAAAGCCCACAGCTAACATCATCCTCAACGGGGAAAAACTGAGAGCTTTTTCCCTGAGATCAGGAACACGACAGGGATGCCCACTCTCACCACTGTTGTTTAACATAGTGCTGGAAGTTCTAGCATCAGCAATCAGACAACAAAAGGAAATCAAAGGCATCAAAACTGGCAAAGATGAAGTCAAGCTTTTGCTTTTTGCAGATGACATGATATTATACATGGAAAATCCGATAGACTCCACCAAAAGTCTACTAGAACTGATACATGAATTCAGCAAAGTTGCAGGATACAAAATCAATGTACAGAAATCAGTTGCATTCTTATACACTAACAATGAAGCAACAGAAAGACAAGTAAAGAAACTGATCCCATTCACAATTGCACCAAGAAGCATAAAATACCCAGGAATAAATCTAACCAAAGATGTAAAGGATCTGTATGCTGAAAACTATAGAAAGCTTATGAAGGTAATTGAAGAAGATTTAAAGAAATGGAAAGACATTCCCTGCTCATGGATTGGAAGAATAAATATTGTCAAAATGTCAATACTACCCAAAGCTATCTACACATTCAATGCAATCCCAATCAAAATTGCACCAGCATTCTTCTCGAAACTAGAACAAGCAATCCTAAAATTCATATGGAACCACAAAAGGCCCCGAATAGCCAAAGTAATTTTGAAGAAGAAGACCAAAGCAGGAGGCATCACAATCCCAGACTTTAGCCTCTACTACAAAGCTGTCATCATCAAGACAGCATGGTATTGGCACAAAAACAGACACATAGACCAATGGAATAGAATAGAAACCCCAGAACTAGACCCACAAACGTATGGCCAACTCATCTTTGACAAAGCAGGAAAGAACATCCAATGGAAAAAAGACAGTCTCTTTAACAAATGGTGCTGGGAGAACTGGACAGCAACATGCAGAAGGTTGAAACTAGACCACTTTCTCACACCATTCACAAAAATAAACTCAAAATGGATAAAGGACCTGAATGTGAGACAGGAAACCATCAAAACCTTAGAGGAGAAAGCAGGAAAAGACCTCTCTGACCTCAGCCGTAGCAATCTCTTACTCGACACATCCCCAAAGGCAAGGGAATTAAAAGCAAAAGTGAATTACTGGGACCTTATGAAGATCAAAAGCTTCTGCACAGCAAAGGAAACAACCAACAAAACTAAAAGGCAACCAACGGAATGGGAAAAGATATTTGCAAATGACATATCGGACAAAGGGCTAGTATCCAAAATCTATAAAGAGCTCACCAAACTCCACACCCGAAAAGCAAATAACCCAGTGAAGAAATGGGCAGAAAACATGAATAGACACTTCTCTAAAGAAGACATCCGGATGGCCAACAGGCACATGAAAAGATGTTCAGCGTCGCTCCTTATCAGGGAAATACAAATCAAAACCACACTCAGGTATCACCTCACGCCAGTCAGAGTGGCCAAAATGAACAAATCAGGAGACTCTAGATGCTGGAGAGGATGTGGAGAAACGGGAACCCTCTTGCACTGTTGGTGGGAATGCAAATTGGTGCAGCCGCTCTGGAAAGCAGTGTGGAGGTTCCTCAGAAAATTAAAAATAGACCTACCCTATGACCCAGCAATAGCACTGTTAGGAATTTATCCAAGGGACACAGGAGCACTGATGCATAGGGGCACTTGTACCCCAATGTTCATAGCAGCACTGTCAACAATAGCCAAATTATGGAAAGAGCCTAAATGTCCATCAACTGATGAATGGATAAAGAAATTGTGGTTTATATACACTATGGAATACTACGTGGCAATGAGAAAAAATGAAATATGGCCTTTTGTAGCAACGTGGATGGAACTGGAGAGTGTGATGCTAAGTGAAATAAGCCATACAGAGAAAGACAGATACCATATGGTTTCACTCTTATGTGGATCCTGAGAAACTTGACAGGAACCCATGGGGGAGGGGAAGGAAAAAAAAAGAGGTTAGAGTGGGAGAGAGCCAAAGCATAAGAGACTGTTGAGAACTGAGAGCAAACTGAGGGTTGATGGGGGGTGGGAGGGAGGAGAGGGTGGGTGATGGGTATTGAGGAGGGCACCTTTTGGGATGAGCACTGGGTGTTGTATGGAAACCAATTTGACAATAAATTTCATATATAATAAAAAAAAAAGTAGGAACACAATAAAAAAAAATAAAAAAAAATAATAAAAAAAAAAACCATGAAGTATATCAAGTTTTTGAGAACTACTGTTTCAGGAACCAATAGAATGGTAAATTTAGAAAGCATCTTAGAGGTAATGGAGACAAAGCGTAGGCAAACTACATCCCATAGGCCAAATCCAGCCCCCGGCCTGTTCTTGTAAATCAAGTTATACTGGAATACAGCCAGGCCCATCTGTTTATGTATTGTCTATAGCTGCTTTTACATTACAAGAGCAGAGTTGAGTAGTTGTGACAGACTATATGGACCACAAAGCCTAAAACATTACTCTGGCTCTTTATAGAAAAGGTTTGCCAACCTCTGATTTATACCAGCCTTTTTGTTTTAGAGATGTAGAGAGTAGGAATCACATAGGTTGTGTAAGTTGAGAAAACAGCTGGCTGAATTCCCCAAATCCACACTGTCAGGATCCAGGGTTACACTCCCTTAAGGTTTCTGTAAGAGCGAGAGCATTTTCATATCTTCTGGAAGCTCTACTCTTCCTCCTGAGGCAGGACATCACTCCCTCCTCCACCACCTAATGTGCTACTGCAGTAAGGGCAGAAAGAAAACTCTTCTGTACTCATATGATGCTTCATACATTCCTTGCTAAATTTGAATCATCTACTTTTCCACTAGAGTATGATTTTGTTGCACATAGAAACCATGCCATATTAGTCTTGGTAACCCAGATGCCTAACGTAGATGACAGAATAGATCTCTAACAACTATTTGTTCATCAATACCTCCAATTGTTCACTTATTCCTTTGGTACCTCATCTGCTTTTGTGGCTATTTTTAAATAAACTTCAACTACTGTGAAGATAAAATGCAAACGTTGTGATTTATAATTTTCTATCCCTGAGCAAGCACTTCCCCATCCCTAGTCTTCCAGCAATAGGAGATGTCCAAATCCAAACACTGTGATAGGAAGGTAACATACTGTGGCACCTGGGTGGCTCAGTCAGTTAAATATCTGACTCTCAGTTTCATCTCAGGTCATGATCTCATGGTTTCCTGAGTTCGAGCCCTGCATTGGGCTGATGTGCTTAGGCTGCTTGGGATTCTCTCTCTCTCTCTCTCTCTCTCTCTCTCTCTCTTCCCCTCCCCTCCCTGTCTCTACCTCTCCCCTGCTCATGCTGTCTCTCTCTCTCAAAATAAATAAATAAACTTAAAAAATTTTTTTTTTAAATGAAGGTGACAAATCTCAAATCTTTTCACTGCACCTGCTAAGTAATGGCCCCAAGCCTCAGAGACAATCTTGACCTGTATTCCTGGCAAATAGACAAGAACCTGATGTAAGTCAAGGGCAATAAAAATGAACAAGAGAGATGAAAGACCACTAGAATCAACTGGACGTGTTGATTGTGCAGGGATGTTGAGAGTCTATGACTCCCCCAGTTCTGTCAAGTTTCAGAATGTGGGAGGAAGAGCACATTGGGTGAGGGAGGTGTGTGTGGTTAGAGAGTAAAGGGAGTGGCTGGAGGTAGATATGGTACGGTCAAGTGGGGACACTCAGTAGGCAGAGGGGTATATGAATCTGGAGCTTTGGTGTTAAATCTGGGTTTAGATGAAGTCATTGAAAGAGTAGATAGAGATTAAGAGAGCAAGCAGAAGGATTAGGAGCAGAAGCTGAAATAAAGATCAGGAAAAGTAAAGATTGAACAAAGTAAGAGGAACTCTCCCTGAGAAGGATCACAGGGAGATGTGGGAGGAAGACAAAAAAGTGTGGTGTCCCAGAAGCCTAGGGCGGAGAGGAGAAGAAATGTCAAGTAAAAAAAAAAAAAAAAAAGAGCAAAAATGTATATAGTGCTTTGGATTTAGTGATTTGGAGGTCTCTGATAACTTTGTTGAGAGCAATTTTAGTGGAGGAGTGGGCTTCAAAGCCAGATTCAGTGGGTTGAAAAGTTAATGAGGGGTGGAGAAGAGATGTTGCATAGATTTCACTCTTAAGATGCTAAAGAGAAATTTGAGAGAAAAAAGGGAGAAATTAGATGGTTATTGGAAAGTGAGTTTACATTCCATTACATGGTTGGCATTTTTGGCTAATTGTTTAAAGAGAATCTACCAGGCATCAGGATCATAGAGGGGAAAGTATATAAAAGGTGGAAAAGGAGACATCACCAAGAGGGAGAAGAATTTATCTGTATGAGCTTAGGTCTCTTCATACGTAAATGGAAATAATATTTTAGATGTTGAAGGTTTAAATTTAAATTTCTTCTTTAAGTTTTTATTTATTTATTTTGACAGAGAGAGAGTAAGAGTGAGAGTGCCAGCAGGGTATGGGTGGAGGTAGACAGAGAAAGAGAATCCCAAGCAGACTCTGCACTGTTAGCACAGGGCCCAACTCGGGTCTTCAACCCATGAACCACGAGACCATGACCTGAACAACCAAAGTCAGATGCTTAACTAACTGAGTCACCCAGGCACCCCAAATGAAGTAACATAATTAAAAACATTTTGAAAGTAACAAAATCTAAAATAGATTACTCTTTGTATTATTAACTCCAGTTTATTACCTTAATTCAGTACCTAAGATTAGTCTTAGTGACTTAGAATCCAGTTATAATTAAGCTTGTCACTGCAGCTCAGAAAACAGGGCGCAAGTCCCTTCTGACAATTGGGTATATATATTCTGATGCTTTGAATGTCAGATCACGTGTGTATGTAAGAACACTTAACATGAGAGCTAACCTCTTAAGTGTATATGGTATAGTATTATTGACGATAGGTACAATGTTGTACAACATATCTCTAGAACATATTCATCTTGCTTCACTGAAACTTTATGGGAGTTGATTGGCAACTCCCCATTTCTTCCTCCCTCCAGATCCTGACCACCATCATTCCACTTTTTGACTGTATGGATTTAACTATATTTTAGATACCTCATATAAGTGGAATGGTGCAGTATTAGTCTTTCTGTGACTGACTTATTTCACTTAGTATAATGTATTCAGCGTTTACCCATGTTGTTATATATGGTAGAATTTCCTTCTTTTTAAGGCTAACTGATATTCCATTGTATGTATATACCACATTTTCTTTACCCATTCATCCCTCCATCTTTATCCATTCATGCATCAACAGACATCTGGGTTGTTTCCATATCCTGACTAGGGTGAATGATGCTGTAATGAAGGTGGGAGTGCTAATATCTTTGAGATCTCTATTTCAGGTATTTAGTAAAAATACCCAGGAATATGATTGCTACATCATATCCAGGTAACTTTTTGAATTCAGCTCATCAAATTAAGCCCCGTATACAAAGTGAATCTGAGGTCCTACTGTAGTGCACATGTACAGGGCACTGTCGATGGATGTTTTGTAGATACCAGTGTCTCGATCAGTAGGCTGAGAGGTAGGGGTTATAAGCCTAATAATGCCCAGGAAAAGTAAGTATGGGATGACTTTGGGGACCAGATCCAATTTCAGTTGGTTAAGATTCCTCATCTTCTGGGAACTAGATGGTGAAGACATTATATGCAGAAATGATCACAGCTAGAGTTTGGTGAAACTCTTGTGCTCAATTTTCTGTGATGTACAAGTTAGTTCTGGGCTGTGGTATCATGAAGTAAAATTAAAAAGACAAAATTGAAGTCATATTCTTTAAAAAATTTTTTTTTAATTTTTATTTTTGAGAGAAACAGAGTGTGAGCAGGGGATGGGCAGAGAGAGAGGGAGACACAAATCTGAAGCAGGCTCCAGGCTCTGAGCTGTCAGCACAGGCTTGAACTTCCAAACTGTGAGATCAAGACCTGAGCTGAAGGCAGACACTTAACCGACAGAGTCACCCAAATGCTCCTCAAAGTCATAGTGGCATAACTCCTGGTGAGAGAACCAGGAAGGAGAGCTTGATTGTGGGAGCATTTCCTAAGGAGTTGAATACAGATTGAAGTGACATAGAAACTACATGATTATTGAAAATGTTTTACCAAGTTCCATTTTTTTTTTTTTAATTTTTAAATTTTTTTTTTTTTCAACGTTTATTTATTTTTGGGACAGAGAGAGACAGAGCATGAACGGGGGAGGGGCAGAGAGAGAGGGAGACACAGAATCAGAAACAGGCTCCAGGCTCTGAGCCATCAGCCCAGAGCCCGACGCGGGGCTCAAACTCACGGACCGCGAGATCGTGACCTGGCTGAAGTCGGACGCTTAACCGACTGCGCCACCCAGGCGCCCCTCCATTTTTCCTCATTACACAAATTCAATTGAATACATCTGAACAAGAGTTCTAAAAATACTAATGATATTCTACCCACTAATTTTTTTCTTCCTTAGAATGAATGAGTTGTAACAGAAGCAAGCAGCATAATTAGTAAACTTCATTACTGTTTATTTTCATTTTTTCATTTATATGTTTACTTATTTATATCCTGTCTCCTTCACAAAGGAGCTGAACTGTTGCTACTCATTTTATGTGGTTTTATTCATAATTGATTACCCAGGAGATCCTACTTCTCTTGGAAATGAAATTTATGTTAATCTGAGTATTTTTGCCTTCAAAGTTTGACTTACATAGTAAATCACAATTTCTTGTGAAAGAACAACAGAAGAATATCCAAGTTCTCCAAATCCTTCACAAATTGCTTTAGGATACATCTATAAATCCCAAGGTGAGTTACACTCCCATGTCTGTTGGGGGTGGTGATTAGAAAACAAAACAACCCCAACAATAAATGACCAGCAAATCCTACCATCAGTGATGATGGGAAACTAAAGATCAGTGTTCGTGTTGGGGATTTTGGTGATGGGAATTGTGGCAATTGTCAACCGTCTCTCAATCCTCCCTTGTATCCTCTGTCTGCTCCAACCTTTACTTTGCTCCATGGTAGGCAGATCACCCTGTCTGTGGTTAGTTTTCAAGATCCCGGAGGTTAATTCTGAACTGGAGCACAATCCTACCTGATTTGGTCTTCGTTCTGGTCTGGTGTCTCTACCCCCTGCCCCATATTCTCTTATGAATATTTAAGAAAGAGATGTACTCTTATGAATGTTTCTTGGGGCACCTGGGTGGCTCAGTCCATTAAGCATTTGACTCTTGATTTCAGCTCAGGTCATGATCTCACTGTGAGTTTAAGCCCTACATTGGACTGTGCACTAGCAATGTAGAGCCTGCTTAGGATTCTCTCTTTCCCTCTCTCTTTGCCACTCCTCTGCTTGCGTGCACTCTTGCTCTCTCTCACTCAAAATAAACTTAAAAAAAGAGAACAGTTTCTATTTAACAGAACCAAAACACTTGACTTGCTTGTTAGTGATTAACCAACAGCACTGAGTCAGTCACTCCCAGGCATACCACCAGAAACGAACGTTTAGCAGATCAGAACCCCAGAACGGTGACAATCTTTTCAGATAGAAATGGCTTCAAAGCTGCTATTGTTTTGCTTGGTTGGTTGGTTGGTTTTGTTTTTAATATGAAAATAGAGCAGCAATTTTGTGGCCTAAAATCAGGTGATGACGATTCCCTGCATTGGGTACATGCACGTGGAGTTTTTTGTATGTTTGTATTTGTATATGCATAGGAAAGGGGCAAGGAATATACTTCAGAGGGTAGCGACATCTGAGTGGGGCTGGGAGGTGGTGAAGGGGAGCTTTCACTTCCTGCTTCCAGTTTACTTTGTATCCTGTCAGACTGAAATTTTTCTGACGAGCAGATATTACTGTTTTAATTAGCTGCTGAAGGAATACAAGTATGATGATTTCTAACAAACATATTTAAGACAACAACATTGTGAAACAGCACCACCAATGATCAGAAATCTTTTTGTATTTTTCACAGTGGCATTTTCAATCCAATGATAAATGGTGTATTTTAGGTTTTGTCCTACTGAGTGAATGAATGAATGAAAATAAAAAGAAAAAATTATCCAAATAATTCTTACATATAAACCCTCTGTTAACTTTGTATATCTTGGCTCAGGAGTCTACAATTTAGTCCTATCTTTGTGACTAGGATTATAATCTTTTAATACTGTTACTTCAGATCTTGTGTACAACCCACTCATTCAGCAGGCTTATTGAACATCTTCTCCTTGCCAGCCTCTGGGTTGGGTGCTGAGGATAGGATAGAGGTGGACCGATATAAATCTGCTTCAGTATACTAACCTTTACTGCATGCTTTCCAGGCCCTAAGCACGATGTCTGTGCTTTATATGTATTATCTCCTTTCATCTTTGTATCACCTCTATCTAGTGGAAATACCATTAACCCGATTTTACAGATAAAGACACTGAGACACAGAGAGATAACACTGCTAGGAACTAAGGTAGCAGTCATTTGAATCCCAGAGGGCTTCCGCTCTGACTCAACAGCCCATGCTTTTAAACCACTACTTCACAATGCCTTCCAGATCATAAGGTCAGTGTAATCTAGAAGAAGGAGTTGTACAAGTAAATATTTATTTTTGAACTTGGAACAACTTAAATTTCCAACCATAGGATGTGGGTCCACCCACATAGTGCCAGACTTGAGGAACATTTAAAAAGATGATGTAGATATTGATCCATTAACACAAAAGCAAATTCTGTTCATATTATTAAGTGGAAAAGATTGTAACAGTACTTGTAGAATGATTAAACTTTGTGAAAAACTACATAATTAAAAGTCAGAGTTGGATTCATTAAAGTCCAAGATGTCAAAAGTAAGCTACTAAGGGGGTCTGGCTGGCTTAGTTGGTGGAGCATGCAGTTAGCTCTTGATCTTGGGGTCCTTGAGCCCCATGTTGGGTGTAGAGATTATTTTGGAAAAAGAAACACTTTCAAAAGTAGGCTACTAAGTGTTTGAGGCCAGAACATTGGGGAACCTATCACCAGTCACTGCACTGTCCCCCAGTGAGCTGGATAAGGATTCTACCCATCTGCTCAACACAGAGCCCTGGGCAGCCACCACCAGTCAATCCCAGGTGGTGAATCTGGATTGAGATGAATCTTCTTTGTTGAGTATTTGCTCTTTGATTCTACTGCCAGACTCCCTTCACCACATTCTTTTCCTTGATTTCTCTTTCATTATATCTGATCTTACTCTCTTCTCTAGGCTCTATGTGTATCTTTCTTACACACTGTTTTGGCCTCTCCACTTGTATACTGGACCCTGGTTTTGTGCTGAAATTAACACTTTTCCCACATCATCACCTTCTGCTTTTCTTATAGTTCATTCCCATAAGCAGATCTATATATATTCTAATACCCACCATCATTTTTTTAAGGGTTTCTCTGGATGCCATATTCCTCTCTAGCTACTGCCCTTTATATCTCCTGGAACTATTGATTGTTTCTACTTCCTCTGTCTCCTGGTTCCCCTTCAGCCCCTCCCCACAGGCTCTGTTCTCCACCTCTGCACTGTAGCCTGGCACATCTCATCTCCATGATCTCCTTCTTGGCAAATTCAGTCATCAGTTCTCAGGCTTGGAGACTCGAACTCCCAGCAGCCTGTGAGACTGTGGAGACTCTGGTCTTGTTGAGCTTCTTTCTTCACTGGGTTTCTAGGATGCCAGAGTGTCCTGGCCCTTCACCTGTCTCTTTCATGATGTCCTCTCAGCCTATTCTGCTGGCGGCCTCTCTGGCTGGCCACTTCTTTTCTCTGTCTCCATTCATTCCCCACATGTTGCCGTCTAGCCCCAAGATATTTAACATCATCTGTAGGCCAACGAGTTCCCGATTTTTAACCCCAGGTTTTCAATATCTCCCCTACATTCCAGAGTTGTATATACTGTTGTTTACTTGAGTGTTTAAGAGGCATCTCATGCTTAAAGTGCAAAATAGAACACATGATTTCCACCCTGTGGCTGGGACTGCTAGCTGCCCTCTAGGAACCACCCTCCCCTTCTTCCTCTGAAATTGCTGGTGACTTTGGCTAGACCAGTGGCCACTCAGAATAACATTAACCTTGCCTACATTTCCAAAACTCTTTTGTAGGAGGGTTCTGGCTAATAAAATGTAATCAGAAGTATTGTGGCTGCTTCTGGACAACATTCACTTATTGTACCATATTTACAAACTACACCTTCAGGCACTTTACCTTAGGGACACCTTCTTTTTCCCTTTGTTTGCCCTTCTTCCATTCTACTGTCGAGAAAACAAAAGGTGATGGTTGGAGTTTTAGTGTCCATCTTGGGTGAGGAAAATGAGGACAACTTCCCGGAAGTAGCTGAGTGGTAAGCTGAAAGGGTCTCTGACATTCATGGAGCTGTCACACCAGTCCAGAACTACCTGCCTCCAGGCTTCCTTCCATGATGGACAAGTGAAGACCTTCCTTGTTCAAGCCACTTCCACTGTGCCTCTCAGCTGAACCTATCGTATCCAATATATTCACCTATGTATTCTGTATTTTATCTCTTGTCTATCAGAGAGCAATCCTCCTTTCACATACTAGGCAATTTGGAATGTTTAGGAAGTCAAGGAAAACTTTTCTTACACATTAATCACTAAAAGTATAAAGTTAGAAAAGATGATTTGCTTTTACACAAATTGATTCAACAAATAATTTTTTTAGAATGTATTTGTATCTAACGAAGATTCATACTTCTATTTTCTCTGGTTTTATTTTTTAAAGTTTATTTTTGAGAGAGAGAGAACACATGAGCAGGGAAGGGGCAGAGAGAGGGAGAGAGAGAGAATCCTAAGCAGGCTCCATGCTAACAGTGTGGAGCTGAGGAGGGGCTCAATCCCACAAATGATGAGCTCATGATCAAGAGTTGGATGCTTAACCGACTCAGCCACCCAGGTGCCTCTGTTTCTTGGGTTTTTAATGAGTTCTAATAAAAACCCATTTATGCTGCTAAGATTATACTCCTTTCCAAATGGATGAATTGTCATCATCTGACATTTTGTACTGGTTTGAGTACTTTCATATGACAGGCCTAAAATAAAATACATCCTTCTTGATGCATAAAATCATGTCCAAATTTGAGTTGTCTCAGGCTAGAATATCTAGAATCTTTTAAAAAGTCTATGTTAAGTTAGTTTACAGTACAAACGCAATATTTGCTGAATGAATGAGTAAATAAATTAATGGTGTATTCTCCTGTAATTCTTCAGCTATATAAAGTTATTGTGATACTTTAATTTTTTTTTAAACGTTTATTCATTTTTGAGAGACCAAACAGAGCGTGAGCTGGGGAGGGGCAGAGAGAGAGGGAGACAGAATCCAAAGCAGGCTCCAGGCTCTGAGCTGTCAGCACAGAACCTAATGTGGGGCCGGAACTCCCTGCCTGTGAGATCATGACCTGAGCCGAAGTTGGATACTCAACCAACTGAGCCACCCAGGAGCCCCTATTGTGATAATTTTAAAGCAAGCTCACAATTTCTTTGCCATTCCTCTCACTTAAGTTGGGTCCTAATTCCTCTCCCCCTAAATATGGGCTATCCTTGGGGACTGGGTTCTGTCAGATAGAATGCTGCTCAGGGGACACTTGAACCTATACCAAGACTAGGTTAGAATAGACAATGCAGCTTCCACACACTGCTCTCTGACACATTGCTTTTGGATTCCTGAGCTGATACAAGTGTGAGAAGTCTGGCTACTTTGAAGCCACCATGCTGGAGAGAGATGCCTAAGGAGCCCTGGCTGTTCTAGATGTTAGCTCATGGAGTTTTCCAAGGATAGCCTGCCATACGTGTGAGTGACTAAGCCTTCCCGTTATTTCAGTGTTCTTGATGGAGTGTGGCAGAGATGAGCTCTCTGTGCCCAAATTGTAGACTTATAGCAGGATAAATATTGCTTCAAGTCTCTAAGTTTGAGGGTAGTTTGAGTAGTACCCCTGGTCACAGAAACATTTTCTGACCCAGCACACCTATGCTATATGTTGCCACGAGAGTATTATTGCTTGATTGCCATGGAGAACATTCTGACACTTCAGTGCATTCCCTTTTCTGAAGAATTCTCTCTGTGGTAAAGAGGCATTCTTGTAGTCACCTACCATGTCTGTGGCCACTGGTCAGAAAGGGTTTCACTCCTCCTACCTTTTCCGAATCTATGGAGAATAGCAGAGATGTTGCCTTCCAAAACTGAAACAAACAAAATTAGCTCTTTCAAAGAAAACTGCCTTAAGATGTAGTTTATAAATATGGTACAATAAGTGATAAGTTAAAAAAAAAAGTGATAGGTTTTTCCTTCTCTTTGCCCTAGAAACAAGAACAGACTAGACTGTTTCAGCATAATCCAGGTGGCCAGAGAATATGCTCAGGACAGGAACAAAGTAACCGTAAAGAAATCCGCAGCCTTATTAACCTGTCTGTGGCAATGATGCGTTAAGTGAAAAGCAGGGGTGATGAAGAGTTCTTAAAAAGGCTATCCATTATCACCACTTCTTCAGTGTTAGCTAGGGAAGAAAGTACTCTCAGTGTAGATTCTCTAGGCCAAAATATGCCTAGACTGGAGAAAGCAATCTAATGTAATTCCATTGCAGCAAGCTCAAGTAGGAAAATTCTTGCACAAGTGGATGATACATTTGACAAATACAGTGCCCAATATAAATGACTATGCGGCATTCTGTTTTATAAATTGATCTATGAATTTGGCTAGCATTTATTTGTGTTCCTAAACTTGATCATTTCAGAGAAAGCTTTTAGGATCAATTTCCTAGACCACTGAAGACTGTTGGCATCTCCACCAAGGTGATGATGCCTCATCGGATTCTACAGGAAGCTGCTAGCTAATTTCTTTCTTTCTTTGATCCAAGTTTAGCCGTAGCAGGAAAGAGTGTCCAATTATAAGAGGCTCCCAAACATTAGTCCTCATCTGGATGATTGCCAGGCTTACAGAGCACTTTCTAGACCCAATGTCAGGGAGGCCACTTTCTTCCACGGTAGGACCTATCTTCTGACTTCAGCTTCATGATTTTAAGTCCTGAAACCTTAGGCTTTTAATTCTCTTTAAATGCAAGCACATCTCTCTGGTGAGTTGGGTTTATATGCCTAGTTTGAGCAGCTTCATATAAAAGTCATTTGGAAAACTAAATATGACAGCCATCTTCTTTCTAAGAAGCTATCAATTCAAAACAGAGAATATAATTAAATTGCATTTTGATTCTGGTGACTAGACAGTCTTTGATCATTTTATTAATGGTGTCAGAAACTGAACACATCTTAGAATGCAATATTAAAATTATGGAGAATTTTACTTTAGGGCAGGATCATTACCTGTCTTTCAGTCTCTTCCATTAAGTCTTTCTCCCTTCCTCCTCTCAGCCTGTAATCCCATTCTTATTTCACCTTGTCACTTCCCACTAGCTAGGCAACTTAAATAAATTGGTGATATCCTTTCATTTTTATAAGATTCATAAAGCTATTTATGAAATTTCTTTGTGAAAAATACAACAAGTTTAAAGTCAGTTAACAAGCACACACTATTTGAATTTTTTGTTTTGGGGGTGACAATAATACATGCAATTTTAGTTTTTAAAATTTAGGCTAAAGCATTCATTGGGATTTAGCAATGACTATTTTTTACTATCTGTAAAAAAACATTAATATTGGGATATGTATTTTTTTCTTCTTCTATTTTATTCTTTATTTTTGTAAAAGGAAATTGGCATCTATTTTTATGAATACAAAAAGGAAAACATTTTGAAAGGGAATGGCTTTTTTCTGAATCACTTAAAACAGACTAAAACTTATGTGCATTGAACACATTAGTGCTGAAAAAATATTCAGGGTATAATATCCAAGTCCCACTTGCAGGTGACCACTTATGAACCGACATTTCAATGGCATTTTTATCCTATCATGAGCCTCCCCCTATGAACTGAGTCACCTACTTGGATTTAAAGATAAAACACCTTCCTAGGGGAAAATGAAAATCTTAAAAGAATTTTTTTAACCCTAAGAGGTTCGGACCATACACCATTTCCCTGATTATGAAACATCCCAATAAAGAAAAATTTCAATATTTTGACATCTGGGCACATCTTTAAAGGCATTCTGAAAGCCCACATCTCTAGGGTTAAGAACATGTAATGCAATATGGTGTCACAGGTGATACCCTTAAAAGACAGCCTAATGGTCTATCTATTTAGGTTCAAGTTAGTTAACATACAGTGTAGTATGTTAACTCCAGGAGAATAACCCAGTGATTCATAATTAGATGTAACACCCAGTGCTCATCCCAATAAGTGCCCTTCTTAAGGTCCATCACACATTTAGTCCATCTCTTCACTCACTCTTTATGACCTCAGAACATTGCATACCTTGCTTTAATGAAAAAAGTAGTAAAGTTGGCTGTAAAGCAAAACTCCATAAAAAAATCTCTACCCTCCTTTGCAGTAATCTCCTTTATAAAATCAAAGAAACAGTATCAGCAAGAAGAAAAAAGAAACCCTCAGTGTTATGTGTTGATACCTCACTTTGTTCCCAACGTAATTTAAAGTGACTTGTCAGAATATGTAAAACTATAACAAAAGAGTGAAAAAGGGCAAAAAACAAGGGTGGGGACACAAAAGAGAGCCAGGAACAAGGCTTAAAAAAAGTATGAAATAACTACCTCTGCTCTGGGTGGATCACAGCTTGGTTCTATCTAGTAGCCCTGCATCAACTAATGACATCACCCCCCAAAATTCAATTTGCCTTGTGAGCATTTTGGGGGGAAGTAGAGAGGTCAGGGGGAGAGGTGAAAACACAGGGGAGTCTGGCCAACTCACTTTTCATTTGGCTTCATGTAGGAGTAGATTTTAACATATCTGGAATAGAAAACGCCCTAGACTGTGTGTTAGTAAAACAATCCTCCTCAAATATTGTTCTTCTGAGACAAAGCACTCATAAATATT
Organism: Puma concolor; assembly: GCF_028749965.1. Classification (NCBI taxonomy): domain Eukaryota; kingdom Metazoa; phylum Chordata; class Mammalia; order Carnivora; family Felidae; genus Puma; species Puma concolor. Next base: position 68,153,784 of record NC_141669.1, on the reverse strand, counting down.
GGAAGGCATCGAATTCAGAATCGAGGCCTGCTTGCTTGCCAAAAACAGAGCCTTAAAGATGTATAAAGCTCCTCTGTGTCTCTCCTCTCTTCAGAGTCAGACAGCTCAAAAGATTGATCTATTCTTGCTGTCGGCATTTCTTCACTTCCCCCTCACTCCTGAAACCACTTTAATGTGGCTTCCACCCCCAGCACATCACCAAAGCTGATCTTGCTAAGGTCCCCAAAGTACATTTCAGCTCATGTTTTTCTTAGAGTCTTAGCAGCATTTGGAAGTTGACTTCTCCCTCCTTCTTAAAATACTCTGTGCCCTTTGTTTTCTGTAACACCATACTTTTTGGACACCTCCCTGTTCTTTGTTCATTCCTTCTACCTGTCCTCCATCTGCTTCTCCTTTTTCACCTGACTCTTCAGTGTTAGTGTTCCTTAGTTCTGTTGTAGTGCTTAGAGGAACCCTAGATATGAGAGAGCCTACAAAAATGTTGCTGTCATGCAGACCAGAAAAAAAAAGTACTTATCCTCTGTATCCCATAATGGAGAAGTTCATCAAGTTCTTGTCAACTGAATGACAGCAGCGGTAAACACGGTATATTGCCTTGCTCACTCTTGGTTCCATAGTCCTTCTGGTGCTTTTCCTTTACTGCAGACCCTGGAGAGCCAGGAACCGTGTTTCCCTCACTCCTTTACAGCTAGAGACTCCAACATGATGTAGGTTTCATCCATCAGAAGTCCTCATGTGAAATCTGAATTTGAAATTGATATAGGTGGAAAGAGAAGCAGCAGAAATGCCTGAATCATCCACTTAGCTAGTGTGAGGATCTAGCTGCTATTAACGTGACGCTGGAGCCAGTAATCCTGGTGAGACTTCCTGATGCCTGGACTGTGGCTAGGGTAGCATATCCATCAGTGCAATGATTTCAGTGACAGTCTCCTGATTCCCAGAAGTTCCCCTCATGGGCCTATCACACACAAAAAAATTGTCCAAGGCTTAGCAATGGAGATTAGGGAACTTTCAGGAAAGTTCTGGGTATTGTTTTGGGAACTTTCAGCAATTTTCTGATGTTACAGATATGCCCCTTTGATTTTCGACTAACTACACTATTTGACAACTCTAAGGTAGAAATTTACTTGTTGCAAACCAAAGAAATGCTAATACTCCTTGTTAATAACAAAGCAAGTTACCTTTTTTTCTGGTAGATATATAATTGGCCTTTGCCCTAAAGGAAAGATAATCCCAAAAATTCTTTTTATTGCCCTAAAACTCTAATAATATGGGAGTCACTAGCCATATGCAATTATTGAGCACTTGTAATGTAGCCAGTTTGAATTGAGATATGTTGTAAGTGTAGAATACCAGAATTCAAAGCCTCAATATAAAAGGTATGTAAACTCTATCATTTTGTTCATTAATTGTTTATATGGATTATATACTGAAATATTTTAGATATATTGGACTAAATAATAAATTAATTTCACCTATTTTTACTTTAATATGGTACAAGATTCAAGATTTTGAATTGTACACGATGCTCATAATACAGCAGTGTTGGACAGTCCTGCCCTGTAGCATTTAAACCAGTTTCATATCTATTAGCCAGTTGAGTTCAGCATCCCTGATTGGATGAATGTATATACACACATATGTCTACATTCTCCTTTGAACCAGGTTCTGTCATTACTTCGTGTGTCAAATAGAAATCTTTGACACTTACCGTTTATATTTGCAGGAGAATCACAGTTTTAACATTTCATATTTGAGCAGCCAATTCTACAGAGTTGCTCCAACAGGCCCCATCTAAATATGTTCTTCCAGTCTATGACTCATAGTGATTTTGCAAGGACCCAATGCCCTATATTAAATGCATTCTAAAATAGCTAAGATGGTTTTCATTACCTACTATGGTACCCTAAGAAAACAGCTAAATTTTGAATGTTTACTACTTTCTACATACTGTCTGAAACAATTTACAGATTATCTCCTTTCATCTTCATAACACCTCTGGGTCAGGTGACATACTCTCCATTTTACAAATGAGACATTTAGAATTGAAGGTACTTGTCCACTGTAACCAGCGGGGAAGTGGCAGCTGGATTTGCACTCAAGCAGAACTGATCCAGAGTCCACCTCCATTACCACTGTGCCACTCTGTCTTTTCTTTCCACTAAACAGGAGAGAGTATCTGTCACTTTGCTGACCCAAAACTGTGGTATGACAGAGAAGTGACTGCCTTTGCTTCTTCTGCCTCCTCTGCTCCCAGGCCCTTTGATCCAGTTGGCTGTTTTTCAGAATCCTGGGCATAGCCTGGGTAGCTCTCCCAGAATCTCCCAATTAAGGAGATTGAATGACATGCTGAGCAGTAACTCCAGGTTTTATGAGTGAATTCCACAGGAAGTGTGTGACTTTGCCGGTCACAGAGCTTGCTTAAGAGCCAGTCCACCATCTTTGGCAAAGACAGAGAACAATTACACTGTAAGAGCTGCTATTAAGGGCTTACTGTGTGTCGGATGTTGTACTGGGCAATTTATATACATTCTTTTTAATCCATTCAGTGACTCAGTAAGGTGAGGGTTATCTCCATTTTTAAAGAAGAGTAATTTGGCTTCAGGTTAATTATGAAAGTACTAGGATTCCCTTGATAATCACTGAACTCACTGATCATGAGCTACAATATGGCAGAAGTTTTAGACATTACAGTTGACACTTCAACAATGCAGCGGTAGGGGTACCAACCCTCTATGTGCTTGGAAATCCACATATAGCATTGGACTCCCCAAAAATGTAACCGCTAATTCTTATTATTGACCAGAAGTTTTGCCAATAACATCAACAGTTGATGAACACATGTTTTGTATGTTAGATGTATTATATACTATATTCTTAAAATAAGCTAGAAATGTTATTAAAATAAGAGAAAATACATGTACTGTGCTGTACAAAATCCACGTGTAAGTGGACCTATGCAGTTCAAATTCATATTGTTTGAGGGTCAACGGTCTATTAAAATACCATTAAAGGGGCGCCTGGGTAGCTCAGTTGGTTAAGCATCCGACTTTGGCTCTGGTCATGATGTCACCTTCTGAGAGTTGGAGCCCCGTGTCAGACTCTGTGCTGACAGCTCAGAGCCTGGAGCCTGCTTCAAATTCTGTGTCGTCTTCTCTCTGTCTCTTCCCCTTCCCTGCTCGCACTCTGTCTGTCTCTCTCTTTCACAAAAATAATCAATAAACGTTAAAAAAAAATTTTTTTTTAATACCATTAAAAAGCTCCTATTGATGGGGCACCTGGCTGCCTTAGTCGGTTAATTCTCCGACTTTGGCTCATGTCATGATCTTATGGTTCATGGGTTCAAGCCCTGTGTCAGACTCTGGGCTGACAGCCCAGAGCTTGGAACCTGCTTCAGATTCTGTACCTCCCTCTCTCCTTCTCTCTGCCCCTTCCCCACTTGTGCTCTGTCTCTGTCTCATAAATAAATAAATGTTAAAAATTTTTTAAACTAATTAAGTCTATGGTAGTATTTGTCCACATGTAACTGAGTAAGAAACATGCTTAAGAAAGGAGAATAGCAAAAATATGTGCCATCCTTCCATTATTGATGATACTTTAAAAGCTTAAAATGGGCAGGCAACTCAATATTTTCCACTATGCATCATATTAGCTCTTAATTCATTAACTGTCTCTTCTTACTGTCTGCTTTCTTGCTATGGTCTATGTTTTACACTGGTGCTGCAGAGATGTCCGAAAGGATTATGCCGCCCCACTTCAGTCCCAGGAAATAGAACTGCTATGAATTATTAATAGTGTTGGCTTTCTAGTGCTTTAATTCTATGTCTTTGTTTCAATAAGGATATTAAATGGAATTTTTCCTATCACTTCAGGAACTTAGTACATTTTGTAGGAAACACTCAATGACTTGAGTAATAGAAGAGACAGTCCTATGTTGGTTTCCACTTCTACTTATTATGGATTCTCCATACATTCCATCCCATATATCCTTGCTCAGTGATAGGTTAATAGGGCAATTTTTAAATTGAGCTCTTTGGAGCCCTTGGGATTCCCCAGAGGTACTCAAGGTATAGCCGGGAAACAGAGGCCTGAGGGGGAGGTTCTGAACCTCACCCCCAACCGTTCCCTTGCTTCAGAGAAGCACCTCAGTTCTATAAGCATTAAGCTTTCATGCAAGATTATGTTGGAAGAAAGGACTCTTCTTTTTAAAAAGCTTTAAAACCCTGAATAAATACAACTACAATAGGTGTTTATACAGCTTTGAGATTCCAAGAACAATGTCTAAGGATTTTTGATAATTAAAACTCATCTGAGCATATACAACCAACTGTGTCCTGAACTTGATTGAAATGGTGGCATGTCATGTGACTTGGTTTGCAAGATGGACTTGGACCTCCAGGGGTGTTGTAATAATCACCCTAAACGCTGGGTGAAGTCAGTCACTATGCTAATGTATACAATGAATAGGCTTAAAATCACAAGAACTGCAGTAAAATTTGGGGGCTGGCAAAAATAAGTGAACTGATTCCACAAATAAACTTGGTTCACATGCTTGCATTCAGGTTATTAGGTCAGACCCATAGGCCTCCAGTTTCCTCTGTGAGGATGAACATAGTCCTTACTTGTTACTGACATGAATTTTATCACTTTTCTGTAATAAGAGCAACTATTTGTTTACCTTTCAAAGTGTGTAAAAAATGGGGGGAGGGTTATTTCATGGGAGATAAAATTAAAAAGTTAAAAGTTCATGCCCAGGGCTCCCTTCTGTGTGTGAACTGTGTAAAACCCTAGAAATGTGCCTCTTTTCTCATGCATGGAAGCTGTAGACCCAAAGAAGGCAGGCAAATGACAAAGATGGGTTCATTCAGGATGTGTTGTATTTACTGAGTGCCCTCTGTCATCAGGCATCATGCTAGATGTTTGGGATGCAATAGTCAGATTCCTCCTCTGCCTTCATAGAATTTGCATTCTAATATGGAGGAGGCATGTAATGAACACATCAAGAATTACATAAACATAGCAATTACAGAATGTGATACTTCCCATGATGCACACAATAGTTGGGCGGGTCCTTTTTAGATAGAGGCAGTCAGAGAAGGGTCTCTGGGAGGGGAAATACCTAAGTGTGTTTTAGAAAGTCACAGCTGGCCTCTTTGCTGGCTGCTGAGGCCATAAATGTGTGGATACTATACTGGATAGCCAAATGTGTGCCATCTGCACCAAAGAATCAGAATGCTGTGGAAGCCCTTGAGGGGACCAATAGTTGGTGACTGCCTGAGTAGGAACAGAAAAATACAACATGGTTAATTTAGTAAACGAATGGAATTTTCCCCTGGTCATCTAACATTTATCAGCACTGTTTTTTATTCTTTTTTTCCATGCAAAGATGACCTGAAGAACTTAAAACACATGCAAGATCATTGTCTTTTGCCACTCCATAAAAATTATTTTTATAACCATGTATAATACTCATGAAACATGTAAGAAATGCATCTATAATGAAATGTCCTCGTATTACTTTGTAATTGTTAAAGGCAACATGATTTTGGTAAAAGAATTGACTTCACAGAAATATTTTAATTTTCAAAATCTCTACACACAGCATTTAAAATATATTAGAGTGAAGGGAGGACATGTTTATCAAGTAACATGACTTCTGTTAACAGAATTTTCCACTTTCCATTCTTATTCTTCCATTTGTATTAGTTGAACCTTCTTATTTAAAAAAAGGCTTTAAAAGCCTACCAGTGTATCATGTTACTTAAATAAAAATACCTGAAAGATAGACACACATAGAGCAGATTCAGATTTATAGCATAAATATTATACTTCAGTGTCTCTCAAGCAAATATAATTCACTCATCCATCCAACCATCCATCCATTCAGTATTTATTGAGTCTACTGACCTAATAGGTAAAATATGCTTTAGCCAGAGCAATGTACTCCGATCATACTCACCCCTTGACTCAGTGAACACTGTTCATGATTCTTTCTTTCTTTATGTACTAAAGCAATTCTTTCAAAGGCTTAGTACCAACAAAAATGTGGCTAGATAACCTACAATAAGGAGCAATTTGAAATTATCCAATTAATGTGATAAAAACTGACTGACAACGAATTCTGGAGAAGTACATAGGGTGGTTTATCTCAGAACCCCAAAGAAAACTATTCTAAGGAACTTCAGTAAGGCATCTGATTCCAATGAAGAGATCACTAGTTTCCCTATGTACCAGTTTAAAAACATGATGATTAAAAAGCATCTTGTTCAAAATAGCAAGAAAAATATATCTAAGTATTAACTTATCGGTATTTAATTAAGAACCTGAATTAAGTAAACTACAAAATTTTGAGGAGGAATGTAAAGAATTGAACAGAAATAGGGAAAATCTGTTACTCTTGATAAGATTAAATGTTAGCATGTTCATTCTTTCCGAATTATTTTAAAATTTACAAGGGTATTTTAAGATTTTTAAGGGATTTGGACTGGACAAAATTATGCTAAAATCTAATAGACTTCGTGATAAACAAGGACAATTGGAATAATGAGGTTGGGGGGTAACAGAGACTGCTGAGCATTAAAATATATTCTAAAGCTATAAGAATTAAAATAGTTTGGTATTCTAGGCCTATCTCAAGAAACAAGAAAAATCCCAAATACAAAATCTAACAGCACACCTAAAGGAACTAGAAGCAGAACAGCAAAGGAACCCCAAATCCAGCAGAAGAGAAATAATAAAGATCAGAGGAGAAATAAACAATAGAGAATCCAAAAAAAAAAAAAAAAAAAACAAAACAAAACAAATCAATGAAACTAAGAGTTGGTTTTTCAAAAAAATAAACAAAATTGATAAACCTCTAGCCAGACTTCTCAAAAACAAAAGGGAGATGACCCAAATAAAATTATGAATGAAAATGGAATTATTACAACCAATACCTCAGAAATACAAGCAATTATCAGGGAATACTATGAAAAATTATATGCCAACAAACTGGACAACCTGGAAGAAATGGACAAATTCCTAAACACCTATACACTACCAAAACTCAAACGGGAAGAAATAAAAAATTTGAACAGACCCATAACTAGTGTAGAAATTGAATCAGTTATCAAAAATCTCCCAACAAATAAGAGTCCAGGGCCAGATGGCTTCTCTGGGGAATTCTAGCAGACATTTAAAGCAGCATTAATACCTATCCTTCTCAAGCTGTTCCAAAAAATAGAAAGGGAGGGAAAACTTCTGGACTCATCCTACAAAGCCAGCATTACTTTGATTCTCAAACCAGACAGAGACCCAACATAAAAGGAGAACCACAGGCCAATATCCCTGATGAATATGGATGCAAAAATTCTCAACAAGATACTAGCAAATCAAATTCAACAGCATATAAAAAGAATTATTCACCATGATCAAGTGGGATTCATTCCTGGGCTGCAGGAAATATTCGCAGATCAATTAATGTGACACATCACATCAATAAAAGGAAAGAACCATATGATCCTGTTAATATATGCAGAAAAAGCATTTGAAAAAATCCAGCATCCTTTTTTTAATAAAAACCCTAAAGAAAGGATAGAAGGAAATACTTGAACAACATGAAATCCATTTATGAAAAGCCCACAGCTAATATCATCCTCAATGGGGAAAAACTGAGAGCTTTCCCCCTGAGATCAGGAACACGACGGGGATGTCCACTCTCACCACTGTTGTTTAACATAATGTTGGAAGTGCTAGCATCAGCAATCAGACAACAAAAGGAAATAAAAGGCATCAAAGCTGGCAAAGAAGTCAAACTTTCACTTTTCACAGATGACATGATACTGTACACAGAAAACCCGACAGACTCCACCCAAAGTCTGCTAGAACTCATACATGAAGTCAGCAAAGTCACAGGGTACAAAAATCAATGTACAGAAGTCGGTTGCATTTTTATACACCAATAATGAAGCAACAGAGAAAGAAACTGATTCCATTTACAATTGCACCAAGAACCATAAAATATCTAGGAATAAACCTAACCAAAGATATAAAAGATCTGTAAGCTGAAAACTATAGAAAGCTTATGAAGGAAACTGAAGAAGACACAAAGAAACAGAAAAACATTCCATGCTCATGGATTGGAAGAATAAATATTGTTAAGATGTCAATACTACCCAAAGCAATCTACGCATTCAATGCAATCCCAATCAAAATTGCACCGGCATTCTCAAAGCTAGAACAAACAATCCTAAAATTTGTGTGGAACCACACAAGATGCCAAGTAGTCAAAGTAATACTGAAGTAGAAAACCAAAGTGGGAGGCATCACAATCCCAGACTTTAGCTTCTACTACAAAGCTGTAATCATCAAGACAGTATGGTATTAGCACAAAAACAGATACATAGACCAATGGTATAGAATGGAGACTCCAGAATTGGACCCATAAACGTATGGCCAGCTAATCTTTGACAAAACAGGAAAGAGTATCCAATGGAAAAAAGACAGTCTCTTTAACAAATGGTGCTGGGAGAACTGGACAGCAACATGCAGAAGAATGAAACTAGACCATTTTCTTACACCATACACAAAAATAAACTCAAAATGGATGAAAGACCTGAATGTGAGACAGGAAACCATCAAAATCCTAGAGCAGAAAGCAGGCAACAACCTTTTTGACCTCAGCTGCAGCAATTTCTTACTCGACACATCTCCAAAGACAAGAGAATGAAAAGCAAAAATAAACTATTGGGACCTCATCAATAGGTCTTGTTGATCAAGAAAACAATCAATAAAACTAAAAGGCAACTGACAGAATGGGAAAAGATATTTGCAAATCACATATTGTATAAATGGTTGGTATCCAAAATCTATAAAGAACTCACCAAACTCCACACCTGAAAAAAAAAATAATCCAGTAAAGAAATGGGCAGAAGACATGAATAGACAGTTTTCCAAAGAAGACATCCAGATGGCCAACAGACACAAAAACAATGCTCAATGTCACTCATCATCAGGCAAATACAAATCAAAGCCACACTGAAATACCACCTCACGCCAGTCAGAATGGCTAAAATGAACAAATCAGGAAACTAGATGCTGGTGAGGATGAGGAGAAATGGGAACCCTCTTGCACTGTTGGTGGGAATGCAAACTGGTGCAACCCCTCTGGAAAACAGTGTGGAGGTTCCGCAAAAAATTAAAAATAGAGGTACTCTGTGACCCAGCAATAGCACAACTAAGAATTTATCTAAAGGATACAGGAGTGTTGATGCATAGGGGTATATGTACCCCAATGTTTACAGCAGTGCTTTCAACAATAGCCAAATTATGGAAAGAGCCTAAATATCCATCAACTGATGAATGGATAGAGAAGATGTGGTTTATATATACAATGGAATACTACTTGGCAATGAGAAAGAATAAAATCATGCCATTTGCAGCAACATGGATGGAACTGGAGGGTATTATGCTCAGTGAAATAAGTCAGAGAAAGATATATGTTTTCATTCATATGTGGATCTTGACAAACTGAACAGAAGACCATGGGGGAAGGTAATGGGGAAAAATGTTACAGAGAAGGAGGGGGGCAGACCATAAGAGACTCTTAAACACAGAGAACAAACAGGGTTGATGGGGGGTGGGGGGAGAGAGGAAAGTGAGTGATGGGCATTGGGGAAGGCACTTGTTGGGATGAATACTGGGTTTGTATGGAAGCCAATTTAACAATAAATTTTATTAAAAATAAAATAGTTTGGTAATGGTTTAGGGATTAACCAAAGCTATCAGTGAAGTCAAATAGAATGTCTAGAAAAAGATTCAGGCATATACATAGATTCAGTCTCTAATAACAGTTGTGCTGGGGAAAATATCTAACCATTCAAAATTAAGATCTCTTTTTCATATAATGCAATCATATAATTCCAGATGGATTGAAGATTTAAACATAAAGGAAAAAGCCATACTTCCAATTAAAGATGTTACATTTTGAACATATGCACTTACTTCTCCCATCTAAGCCCCACTTAAGTATGAGTAAAATTGATTTTTTAAAAAAGGTTTAAACACCCAGAAGAACAAAGAATGAGAGAGAAAGCTTCAAAACTTTGGAAAACAAGGCAACAAAACTTGGGAAATTAGAAAGCAAATGAGCTAATGGTCACACTGATCTGAATGGTAAGTGTCCAGTGGGAGAAGCAGAGAAATGGCCCTTTTAACACAGTGGAAACTCCCCAAGGCAGTGGGCAGAAGTGGGCAGAAATGTGGGGTCAAAAATACAAGGATTTAAAATTTGTTTAATAAGCTATTATCTCCCATCCCTTACAGGGGAGTGGCTGCACCACCCACCCAGGTGGAAGACAGAATTTCAAGCTCTGGAGAGGGTCTTAGAGACACAGCTGAAAAAAGATCAAGTGCTGATAACAGATATTCAGTGAAAATTACACACTAAATACTGAGGTCTTACCCTTCTTCCCAGAACACACATAGCCAAATTTATAGACTCTAGGTGGATATTGGACATACCTTCTGTGGAGGATCTGCCCAGTTTAAGAGAAGAGATACAAAGATACCAAAATCAGAAGCTCCCCCATGAAATGGCTCATTCACCGTACTCCAGTAAACCTAAGACCACAGCTCTGCAGCTGGCTAAGGAGAAGTCCACTCCAGGTTGGGGGATGTCCTACCTTCCATTGCTCACTCCAGGAAACATCGGATTGAATTGTTACTCTGCCCCTAAGATGGGATGTCCCTATGGAGAAGCCTTTGGCCCAAGCACTGATCCCTGGCCCTATTGTTTCCACTGTGCTTAGAGGACAGATGTCTAAGGAGGTAGAGCTCAGCGCAGTGCAGACAGGCACATGTTCCATTCCTGGCCATCTAGTCATCCTCAAGGGCTCCCCTTGCTCTTCAGCAATTAACTCTCATAACAATTATTTTTTTAAGTTTTTTTTTTTTTTTTTTTTTTTTTTTTTAATTTTGAGAGAGCAAGCAGGGGACGGGTAGAGAGAGAAGGAGAGAAAGAGAATCCCAGTCTCCAGACTGTCAGCACAGAGCCTGATGTGGGACTCGAACTCACGAACTGTGAGATTATGACCTGAGCCAAAATTCAGAATCAGACCTTAACCCACTGAGCCACTCAGGTGCCCCTCCCATAGCAATTATTAACACCATTTTCACTTAAATTCCTCAACCCTACCTCATCTCCAGTAATTCTTGTAAATTACCTTACCTCAGGCTATCTTATGTAAATGCCTCTTGGTATCAAATTGTGTGTGTGTGTGTTTATCTGTCTTCTGTACAGATAAGATTTGTCCTGTCTTCGAAATGTAACGAGTCTGCTCACGAACCTGCCCTGAGCCCTTTTCCCTCTAATTACTACTTCTATCTTGCATCTTCTATTCATTCTGGCTGCCCACTTGTGAGAATATGTGGGCTTATTCTCCAGGTGTCAGGAGTGCTGGTGGAAGGTGGCCCTCAACCGTCAGCCATCTTCAGAAGTTGCCCCAGCAGAAGGAAGTCATAACACAAACAGTCACCCCTTCTCTGGGCAGCTCTTCTGTAATGACTGGCTAATGGGGGGAGGGGTGGGATATAAAGACCCAGCCCTCTCACTGTACCTTGGGACAGCCCTGAAGGGTCTTCCCTAATTCAGAGCTCCCGTGTGTTGGCCGAGGTCTTCAATGAGACTACATCTCACCCAACTTCCCCCTAAGGCCAATGCTGTCTACTTTCTTTGCCTCCCACGGTTTTTGAACCCAAGAGCAATCCCTACAAACTAATCTCCATCTCAGAGTCGCATCCCAGGGCCCCCTCTCTATGACAGCACGTCTGTAAGTCATGGACATTTAAAATTTTGATAGGTAATACCAGTTGCCCTTTTAAAAAGCTGTACAGAGTTGCATTCCCATCAATCTAGAAAAGTGCCTCTAAACTATCTCTACTAGATATAATCAATTTTTCAAATCTTTGCCATTTCATAAGTAACAGATGGTATCTTGTTCTTGTTTGATTTATAATTTTAAAATTATGAGTAAGAGAATATTTCACATATTTATTGGCCATTTATATTTCTTATGTTTATGTTCTTTGTCCATTTTTCCATGGAATGGCTATCTTTTATGTATTGGTTTTTAAGTGCTCTTTGTAGAGTAAGAAAATTGCAGGTAAGTTTTCCGGTTTGTTCTTTGTTATGGCTTTGCTTAAGACATTTTTTTTTTGACCATTCTCTAAAGTTTTACATTTTTAATTAGTTAACATTATCCATTTTTTTCCCTATGCTTCTTAGTTTCCTGTCAAGCTTAAGCTGGCATTCCCTATCCTAAGATTTGAAATTTTCAATACTATTTTCTTTATAATTTAGCTCCAGTGCCATTGGCATCACAAGGATGTCCCTGAGTACCTTGACCAGAAATTAACCCCAGCCATTTCCTCTGCCTTTACATTAAAATCACATTGCACATCACATTCTGAATTACTTTATAGTAATTTTTATTCTCCAAACTCTTCTGTTAGATTGTGAGTTACTGAGGGAAGAAATTTCATTTTATTCCTTTATTTAAAAAAAATTTTTTTTTCAACGTTTATTTATTTTTGGGACAGAGAGAGACAGAGCATGAACGGGGGAGGGGCAGAGAGAGAGGGAGACACAGAATCGGAAACAGGCTCCAGGCTCTGAGCCATCAGCCCAGAGCCTGACACGGGGCTCGAACTCACGGACCGCGAGATCGTGACCTGGCTGAAGTCGGACGCTTAACCGACTGCGCCACCCAGGCGCCCCTTATTCCTTTATTTTTAACCAAACTCCATACTTTATTTATCTTTCACTAGTTTTTCCACTAATGTCCTTTTCTTGGTCCAGAATCCCATCCAGGATACTGCATTAGTCATCATGTCTCCTTTGGCTTCTCTTGGCAGCCAGTTTCACAGATTTTGTGTTTTCCAAGTTTTTATTTAAATTCCATTGGTCAACATACAGTGTAATATTAGTTTCAGGTGTACAGTTTGGTGATTCAACACTTAAAACCAATACCTGGTACTCATCACAACAAGTGCCCTTCTTAATCCCCATCCCCTATTTCAACCATCCCCCCACCTCCCATCTAGCAACCATCAGTTCTCTATAGTTTCTTGGTTTGCCTCTTTTTTCCCCCTTTGCTTGTTTTGTTTCTTAAATTCTATATATGAGTGAAACCATATGGTATTTGTCTTTCTCTGACTTATTTTGAGCATAATACTCTCTAGCTCCATCCACATTGTTGCAAATGGCATGATTTTGTTCTTGTTTTGTGGCTAATATTCCATTGTACATATACCACATCCTCTTTATCCATTCATCAATCAACGGACACTTGGGCTGTTTCCATAATTTGGCCATTGTGGATAGTGCTGCTATGAACATTGGGGAGCATTTATCCTGCAAATTAGTATTTTTGTATCCTTTGGATAAATACCTAGTAGTGCAACTGTTGGATCCTAGGGTAGTTCTATTTTTAACTTTTTGAGGAACCTCCATACTGTTTGCCAGAGTGGCTGCACTGGTTTGCATTCCTACCAACAGTCTAAGAGGGGTTCCCCTTTCTCCACATCTCACCAGCACCTGTTGTTTCTTGTGTTACTCATTTTGGCCATTCTGACAGGTGTGAGGTGGTATTGCATTGTAGTTTTGATTTGAATTTCCTGGATGATGAGTGACATTGAGCATCTTTTCAAGGGTCCATTGGCCATCTGTATATCTTCTTAGGAAAAATGTCTACTCATTTTTTGGGTGTTGAGTTTTATAAGTTCTTTATATATTTTGGATAGTAAAGAAACTTCATTTTAGATATCTGTAATGCATTCCATTATCAAGGATATCACCTTGCTTACAATGCTACTTAAATATTTACTGAAATGAATTAACTGATACTGTTTGATTATGTGGTTTTTAAACCTTCTTGATACAAAAAGGTGAAATTAAAACACTTGAGCTAGGAGACCTCGCAGTTCTGCCATCTCCCAGATCTGAGCCACACCTATAAAGGGCTGACTGCAGGAGCAGCACATGAGGGAAGTCTCAGGGCTTGCCAAGTGATAGGTGACCAGAACACTCTTCGGTAAGTAGGCAGGTCAGGCAAGATTGCTCCTAGCAGTAGGGGTGGCATGCTTGGAGCCATGACACAAAGTGGCCCTCCTGCATCTGATACAAAGCCATAGCTGAATCACCTAACAGCATGACCATTCTGCCCGTAGCAGTGGCATAGATTTATCCTTGGCCCTACTTGTGGCTGGTGAACTTCTTAATGGTGTTGAAGACCAGCTACAAGTAGGTGGTCAGGCTCTCAACTAGCTAAATACATTGAGTTTTCATCCTAGGTGGATTAGTCATTGCAACTTATAGGCCCACTAGTACTTGTCCTGGATTCACTGGTTCTAATTGTTCTCCACTCATTCTCTCTTGAGCCCATTGAAATACAGCTTTAACTCTACCAAAACTATACTTATCAAGGTCATCAGTGACCAGCGTGTTGCCAAATGCAATGGTCAATTCTCAGTCCTCACCTTACTTGACCTGCCAGCAGCAGGGACCCAGTTGATCCATTCGTGGAGGGTTTCATTTGCCTCCTAGGACAGGATGCCCTTCCAGTTTTGCTCCTACCCCCTAGATGCTTTCTTCTCTTCTTTGCTGGTTTTTCCTCTGCTTCCTGAGCTCTTAACTTTGGGGTGTCCTAAGACACAGTCCCTGTACCTCTTTCCTTTTCTATATGCTTTTTCTCGGTGATGCCATCCAATCTTACGGCTTTCAGTACTGACTACCTGCAGACAAATTCCAACTTTATCTCCTCCAGCCAGACTCAAAGATCCAACTGGCTGCTCAACATCTCATGTAGATGTCTAATATCTCAAAGTCAACTTTCCAAAATTGAACTTTTTTTTTTTGGAAATATGATTTTATTTTTCAAGTTTTTATTAAATCCTAGTTAGTTAACATACAGTGTAATATTGGTTTCAGAGGTATAATTTAGTGATTCATCACTTACATATAACACTCAGTGATCAACACAAGTACTCTCCTTAATACCCATCATCCATTTAGCCCATCCCCCACCCACCTCCCTCCATCAACCCTGTTTGTTCTCTATAGTTGAGTATTATGGTTTGCTTCCCTCTCTTCCTCCACCCTTCTCCTACATTCTGTTTTGTTTCTTAAATTCCACATGAATGAAATCATATGGTATCTGTTTTTCCCTGACTGACTTATTTCACTTAGCATTATACTCTCTAGCTCAATCCATGTCATTGCCAATGGCAAGATTTTGTTCTTTTTAATGGCTGAGTAATATTCTATTGTGCTTTTATACCACATCTTTATCCATTCATCAGTCGATGGACATGTGGGCTCTTTCCATAATTTAGCTACTCAAAACTGAACTTCTAATCTTTCCCCAATCTGCTCTTCACACGGTCTCTCCATTTCAGTGAATCACAACCATTACCAAATAGTTTCTCACCAGTAACTCTGGGGTCATCCTTCAGTCCTCTCTCCCTCACATCATGTCCAATCTGTCAGCAAATCACAGCCAGAATCTGACCGTTTGTCATCACCACCACTGCTACTACCCTGGGCAAATTACTTAACTCTTCTCTCTTTCCTCATCCATACCTTGGGAGTAATGATGGACTATAACTTACAGGGTTAGAGTCTATATAAAGAACTTAGCACAATGCTGAGCAAATAGTGCTTAATATACTTTCGCTTTTATTATTTCTGGCCTTTGTTTTCTAAAAGATTTCAAGGAGATAGTAGTAAAATTGAAGCCATTGGCTCCTTTTCTAAATAACTGAATTTTGTTCTTCAACATGTGCAATTTCAACTTTGAAGATTTTAACTAAATGAGTTGAAGAAAATAAGATGTGTTACTGGGCTTAGCTTCTGAGAAAGGAGAAACATGAAAATTCACCTTACCTAGTAAAACTGTCACAAGAATCAAAGAAAGGGTTAAATAATTCAATGGCAATTTGAATCATTGGCATTCTTCTCTAGACTGATTAAGAGTAATTTCCAGATTGTCAGACCACTTTAGCATGGAAAATATTTTTTAATTCAAGGTTACAGGAGAGTGTTACATATGATAGTACACAGCTGTATGTGGTACTAGCCTCACAACTTGAAAGAACTTTGGGGATATGGGCAAACTTGTGGACTGTTTCTACAGCAACAGCTGGGTAACAGCCAGTGCTTATATTAAACTGCTTCAGGTTGTTTACCTGTAGTCCTATGTAATCTGTCATCCCAACTAATTATTAATAGTTAGAAAGATTCTGGAAAATCTTTAACAGTAATATCTCGGGGGTCAACAATATTAAACTAAGCCTGAATTATATAAGGAAGCATCGCAGATAAGTACCCAAATGCATAAATTAAGCACCTATATATTGCTAATAAATAAAAACCATTGCACTATAGAAGCCGAAAAATAGTTTCAGAGCATTTAACTTGTCTCTTTAACGTGGCCATTTTGATAATATATGTATTAAGAAATAGTTTTTTAATAGATCAGAAAATGTTCAGCTAATTTTATTTTAAGTTTTTAAGATTTTATTTTTTTAAGGGGTGCCTGGGTGGCTCAGTCAGTTTAAGCATCTGACTTTGGTTCAGATCATGATCTCACGGTTTTGGGTTAGAGTCCCGCATCCCTCTCTGTGCTTGACAGCTCAGAACCTGGAGCCTGCTTTCAGATTCTGTCTCCCTCTCTCTCTGTCCTTTCCTTGCTAATGCTCTCTCTCTCTTTCACAAATAATTAAAAGAAAATTTTTAAAAATTTTTTTAAAAAGATCTTATTTTTTAATGTAACCTCTATACCCAAAGTAGGGTTTGCACTTACAACCCTGAGATCAAGAGTTGCATACTGTATTGACTGAGCCAACCAGGCACTCCTCATCTAAAATGTTTATGGGAAATCACATTCTTTACACTTTTTTAATTTTTTCTCTTTCAGCACATGGCAGATATGTACATATACATACGTACACACACCTACCATGTGCTGAGTAATGAGAAAAAACAATGGTGAATTGTTTTTATTATTTACTTCTTTGTAAAAATATTATCGTTTTACATATAAGAGCTAGATTTTAATGGCTTTGAATGCTTTAAAACAGGGAAAATATGAAATCATCATGAGTTTACTGGGCTTAATTTGCTATATGCTTTTCTTTGTTCCTATTTAATTATGTGTTAAACTTTCTGGTACCCTGATACATGATGTATACAATATAAAAAATTATATTTCACATTAGATGCAAAAGTTACTTAGTAAAAGTAAACTCCCATTGTAACCTGTGGTGGGATCATTTTGGCTAGTCCATAGATGCTTTGAGTGCTAATTTTTATTCATTTGTTTATTTTTTGTAGGATGTCCTGGCTGAGCAAGGTTGGAAGTCCTAGTTCTCGCATTGACCGCACAAACTTTTCTAATGAAAAAATCATCTCTCAACTTGACTACTCAAATTTTAGTATCCGATACTAACAGAAGAGAAATAAAAATTTTAATGCTTATATTACACAACAAACACCATATATTCTCAAGTCTATGTACTAGAATAATAGTAGCAGAGTAGGGTAAAAAAAAGAACTTTCTGTTCTGAAAGCTACAACAGAATATATGTTACTAAAAAGGTCTGACACTAAAATAGTTTTACTTGACGATGTTTTTAAGACGCAAAAACATAGTATTGTAAAGGATATTACAAAATATTTAATATGAATATTTAAACTTGTGGAATCTTTAATGAATATTATAGCAAGTGTTATTTGGCTAGGTATAAAATAAAGCTCAACCATTTAAAAATTAAGCATTGTTGTCTGAATTCTAAAAACCTCCTGAATAATAATTTATTAAATTTGAGTCATTTGTTTAACAAGAACCAGTAGTTAGATATAAATGTATATGATGATCAGTATAACCACAAAATAATATCAATAAAGAATTTTTAAAATTCTGGTTGAGACATTCAATATTTTGGTTGGAGTAACCTAATTCCATCTATGACCTTTATTGTTCTGTGTAGTGAGCAGGTGAGTGATGGTAACTGTTAAGAACGCACAATTTCACTACTACGAACAGCAAGATTTATGTCAACAACTATGTACAATGGTTTGTCCCAAGGAACCGACAGTCCAATTAAATCATACTATCCCTTGAACTTGACTTATCATTTAGGGATTTTTCACATGTAAATGGTAATTAAGCAACAGGATATTTTAAGGAGAAGGTTCATTTCTATGCCATAGAATTATTGAAAAAAGATCTTTAACTCAAAATACTAGGGGACTTCAAATGTTGTAGGCATATACATGTGTATGTCCTTCAGTGATCTCCTAATTTTTGTACCAATGGAATCCTTCATTAAAACAAAAATTTCCATGGAATTTAATACCTAAAGTAAGTAAAAAAGCCCACTAGTATGACTGAAATGGGCATGGAGGTCCTTGGAGCCCTGCATGCTTGGTCTCACTTTGCCTCCTGCATCTTGTCTGCCTTGGACAATTTCACATCCCCTAGGAATCCACATTAGAAACTACCATTCTGTCTGTAGAACCAATCTCCACTGTTACTCTCGATGGCATGGACAAAGACTTCAGGCCTCTTTCTTTTACCTGCTCCAAGAGTAGAATTGAGAAAAGAAAATGAGGTGAGACTGACATCATTCCTTTGAAAGGTTAACTCTGTGCATAATAATAATATTGATATCTACCATACACAAGACAACACAAAATCAGGGAATGACCAAGATATTTTTTTAAAACTTTCCAAACACACTTAAAGGAATAAAACAACTTTCCTATTATTCTAATGTCATCATCATGTTAAGCATTATACATGTCAAATATTATACAGGAGAATCTATTGTGATAGTCATTTGAATTTTTCTCTTATTTCCCTACTCCTGGTTGAAAGAAGGGAGAAAAGCCTTTGTATTCCCTAAGCTCAGGGAAGCTTTTGGTGCTAGTGTCCTGGAGACAACTTCTCTTCCAAGATTGAATTTTAGAGAGGGCATATGATGCTATGAGTGGAGGACAAAGATTAACACTAGGCTTTTAGCAGGTAAAAGAGAAGCAGAACTGGCAAGAGCCAAGAGGAAGAGATTATCCAAGACTTTGAGAAGGTACCAAAGGCCTTGGGTTTCCTAAGAGATGGAGACCTGTGCCTTTCTCCCCAGCAGCGCCTGTGCAGGATGGCTACACCTGAGAAGGGGGCAGCTTGAACACTCAGAGAAGAGGGGTCCCAGGCCCAGGGACTCCTGGTACCAGCAAGATTCCTGTCCCCAAAAATGCCACAAAGCATCCTGCTACAGGGGACCATGGTGGCTCAGACGATAGTCCTGGCAACTGGAATGGACTAGAAGCCAGAGAAATCTTTCCTGAATGTTCTCTGTGCATGAAATCCTTTCTGTGGTCCTTCTGAAAGAGAGCAGACAATCCCAGGGATGACTGAGAATTAACCTCCCACCGGTCAGACAGGATGGGGCTTGAAAGAGATTTGCTTTGATTTACAGAAAATAAAATAGACATTTCTTGCACACTCAAGTTTGAAACAAAATCGGTATCTCTTTACACATAGAAAGGCTAAGTGATTTTAGAAAAATACCATCTCAGAAGTGACACCAATATGTCACTTTTTATTACCTTGCTATACTCTGGTAGTTCCCGTCCCAACTGTCATTATAAGAAAATCATACCTTACTGGCACAATCTTCTAACTGCACAAAGTGAATCACATTAGTCAAGGTTACTTAATGATTAACACATAATGAAATTCCATCACAGGATGAAAAATGTTGTAAATAATGATTAAAAGTAGTGTTTGTGAATGGGTAGAAAGCAAGAGGGAAGTTGTAAAAATGTATTATGGATACCAGAGAACACATCTTACCAGTAAACTTGATTATGTCAAATTTCACAGTGAATGCACACAGGGAATTTTAAATTTATGTATTTTAGATAATAAACCTTGACAAGTTTAGTCAGAATTAGACATTTTAAAAATCAAGAAAAAAAAGCAGAAGATGGGTATCTACTTCAGTGACTATCAACCAGTAAGTGTTACAACACTTCACATGCCCACACCCTCTTCAGGAAACACGCATCAGAATCGGGGGTATGGTCTGTAAAAACATATTAAATACTATTTTCTAAATTCATATAAAAATTCCTTTTATTTTTTTTTTAACTTTTTTTTCAACGTTTATTTATTTTTGGGACAGAGAGAGACAGAGCATGAACGGCGAGGGGCAGAGAGAGAGGGAGAAACAGAATCGGAAACAGGCTCCAGGCTCTGAGCCATCAGCCCAGAGCCTGACGCGGGGCTCGAACTCACGGACCGCGAGATCGTGACCTGGCTGAAGTCGGACGCTTAACTGACTGTGCCACTCAGGCGCCCCAACCTTTTATTTTTTTTAAGTTTATTTATTTTGAGACAGAGAGAGCACAAGTAGGGAAGGGGCAGAGAGAGAGAGAGAGAGAGAGAGAGAGAAAACCAAGCAGGCTCCATGCTGTCAGTGCAGAGCCCAATGCGGGCTCAAACTCATGAACCATGAGATCATGACCTGAGCCGAAATCAAGAGTTATGCTTAACTGACTGAGCCACCCCGTGCCCCGAAAATGCCTATCTTTTAAAAAGCTAGCTCATGAAGTAAAGCTCAGGGAAGTCTTCTTGACTGGAGGGAATATGCAAAAGATAGACCCTTCACCAGGTAGGGTGCATAGAAGCAACTACGCTGTGACAGATATATGAGACTTTTCCTTAGGAAGAGTATGTGCTTCTAAGCTTGAGAAGAAGCTATTGAAGTTTCATCTGACACAGGGAATCTCTAAGTTCAAGGGAATATCCTGCCTGAGGGATCCTTGTGCTTCAGAGGTAGCTACTTATGTTAACAAAGAACAGAGAAGCACTGAAGGAACAGAGCTAACAGGTGGCTGGTGTATGTGTCTGGGGGGTGGGGGGGTGGTGGTGTCAGGAGATATAGCAACACCCACTAGTTTGTGCTGGAAACTGGTCACTATTTTTATGACTAGATATTTTTAACTTTGTCTATTGAAGGAATTTTTCAGAAGTACCTATCTCTAAGCTCATAATTACAACAGAAAAGACAATAGAAAACCAGAATCTACTTCCAAAAATTAGCCTGTATTTGGAAGGTATATCGTGAATATATTTCACATGGTAGCTCTCTCTGGCCTCTGTTAATTTGTATATCAAAGAATTGTTCACTACATAGAGGGACAAGATTTTTGTATCTGGAACAAATTGCAGGAACTGAAAATAGGCAACTCTGTGCAGCAGGAAATAGGAATCAAAAGACCTGCATTCTGGGTCCAATCCATCCATTAATTGTATGCCTAGGTCATTTGCAAAGTCAAGAATTTGAACTAAATCAAGACTTTTTGCAGGATTCCTGTAAGCCAGAAGCCTCCCAGGAGGTGGTGCAGGGAGAGGTACAGAAGGGCCATGCGAAAGATGGTTAGTTGAGGGTCCTCATATCTGCTCCAATCAAAGCAGCTCTGCTCTCCTCTCTTTCACACATTAGGATTATCCGCAAGACATCTGCTGAGAAGAATTCTTTCTCAAGTAAAACAAAAACAAACAACACCACCACCACCAACAAAACGACTATGAATTTAGTATCTGGGGTCTTCTTTTCTAAGTTTCTATACATGTTAAACTCAAATTCATTTCTTGTTCTCTTGACTACTTCCATCAAGCCACTGTGTTACCTATACTCTAACTATTTCCATTGAAATGTGGAAGTTACGAAAAGTACTATTGGAAATAAATTATTTTTCATAGTGGTCTCCACAAAGGTCCATGGTGACTAAAATATTTCTGAAATCAATTTCTGTTGTCTTTTGTTTCTATGTGCCAAAATGAAAAATATGCAAGAGGAAACACAAGTATATACCTAGTGGCTTAATTAAAATGTATTTTATAAGCATAGCTTAGAGATTTTTAACCTGATATTTAGAATTATGTCTAAGAGATAATTTTCCTTTTCTTAATTGATTCAAATTGTTTTTGAATAAAACCAAAGTCTGATAAAAATTTAATACAATTTTAGAATTATCAGACTTGAAAGTCTCAAGTCTTAGTGTGTGATCTCACTGGTAGGTTTTTCTACAGAAAGTGGATTTTTCCCCATTGTAGAGACATGATTTATTCTCTCTTTGCTGCTTAAAGGTCTGTATACATTATTGGTTGGATGTCCAAGATGCTTCTTTTATACTCAAACTAGGTTTTTCTTTTTTTAGTTTTATTTTCCATGTTGGCACAATGGACGCTGCAAGTAGCAGTGGCTACAAGCCTCCCATATGGTGGCTGCTGCTTTTATTCCCTTCCCTTCTCATTTTTTTACAAATACTAAAAATGCATACGGAAAGAGAACATGCAAGAGATTAATTGTATTGGAAATAGAGTTTCTGTTTCAAAACAAGTATTAAAAGCAAGGATTACAGTCAGTCATTTGGTCATTTGCAAGCATCAAGACAGAATTTCTACTGAATTCAGTACACAGTAATCTGGATTAACAACATGCTTGCAATGCTTAACCAGGAAATTGGCATGAACAGGTAGACACAACATCCTATTATTTTTGAGATGCATTATCTACAACAACCAGAACAAATGGAACACAATCCTACGTTTTGGGTACTATTTTCTGAGGTAGCAAAAGCAGAATCAAACTTTCTCTCTGTTCTCTGATCCCAACTACCATTCTTTCTCTATTAACTAGGATAATTTAATTTTTCAGTCATAGCACATCAGAAAGAGAAGGACACAGTTAGCATGCTGGGTGGTCCCTTTACTTAAAGCATGGAAGTGAGGCCAGGTAGCTTCCTAAGTGTTCACTTGAAAATGATTTCAACTTTATAAATTTTTAAGTATATCCTTTCATATGTGTATTCCATAATTAAAAAAATTAAAGCTCCTAGAAATCTCATAGCAAAATAACAAAATACTGGATTAGAAGAGTCCAACCATTCTAGGGTTTTAGATTTGAAAAGGATACCTACCCTCTGTGGGCAAATACCAGTATGTAATCAAATTCTTCTCATTAAAAGATGAACAGTAAACCAAATTAGCTTTAAAATTTACGAAAAAAGCACCATAGTTAAGGTAAATGGAACATTATCCTTTAGAATCAGGCGAAGTACACACCTCTAAAAGTTATTTATAATAGAAAAATATTTTTAGGGAACACCTGCTTTTATCATTGATAGCATATAATGAAAATTTATCTTTGAAAAGAGCAGGGAGCTATTGTGGGTGAGGGGGAGATGTGCAGATTAAAATAAAAAATATGGATTATGGGAAATTAGCTGAGATGTAAAAATCATATTCTGAAGAGCAGGCAACATACACATACAGACACACTTAAGCTATGGACAGACTACAGGAAACCCAGAAGGGAATAGGGGAATTGCTATCCATTCTGGAATTATTAAAACTGGCAAATTTCATTAATGATGTAGAGCTGTGGTTGCTAATACCAGCTGATTATCAGAATTACCTAGGAAGCCTTTTAAATACACATATTACTAGGTGGTTCATACCCAGACCTACTGAACCAGAATCTTCTTGGCTTTTGTTCCTGAATCTGCATGTTTAAAAATACCCCCAGGTGATTTTGACAATCAGGCAGGCTTTGCAAACACTTCCCCCTCCCCTCCTGCTCTCTCTCTCAAAATAAATCAATAAACATTAGAAAAACATAATACAGTAGGAGGAAGGGAGGGCAGAAAGTGGCTGGAGGTATAGATAAAGCAAGATTGAACATGAGCTGACAACTACTAAAGTGGGCACATAGATCATTAGACCATTCTTTATCATTTCCTTTATTTATATTTTCCATAACAAAGAGCTAAAAAATATGTGCTCAAATCCAACCACTTCTCACTACCTCCAGGCTAGTGATCCTAGTCCCCATTGTTCCTCTAATAGTCTCCTAACCAAACTCTCTGCTTCTTCCTTCCTCAGCCTGTACTTGACACAGTATTTAGCAATACTACTGAAACAGAAATTTAAACTGGGTGGCTCAGTTGGTTGAGCTTAGGACTCTTGATTTTGCCTTGAAAAAAAAATTTAGAACATGTCATCTTCGGCTTAAAACCTTCTGATTGCAGGCTATTTTACTCTAAGTCAAAGCCACAATTGTATTACAATCATCTATAATCTGGCCTCCCCTTATGTCTTTGATTTCATCTCCTACTGCTCTTCCTCTTGCTCACCTGTTCCAGCCTCATGGAACTCCTTATTGTTGCTTGATAGTCCCAGGCATCCTCTACATTCAGGTCCTTCCACCCCTATTTTCTCTGACTTAAATGCTTTTCTCTTGGATCCACAGGTATCACTCCAGGTCTCTGGGTAAATGTCACTTTATCAACGAGCCCTTCCCTGGTCACCTACTTAAATTGTCAAACACACTCCTTTAACTGCTTAGCTACTTCTTTCTCCATGGTGCTTATCACCATCTAACTAATAATCCCTATTTTACTAATTTATTCTCTTTATCCCAGTGTAAGCTACATTAGGACAGGAATGTATTTAAGTTTGTACCCTGCTGTATCTGTAGCACCTAGGACAGCACATGGCCATAGTAAGTGCTCAAGAGTGTTTGTTGAATTAGACACAGAAAAAGAAATAGTTCCTCAAGGGCTTAAACAGAAGACGACGGCTTCATGAAAATATGTAAAAAATGTTTTAAATTCCCCTATAAACACTCCTCCCATAATCTAAGCATATGCTGATTATGAGACACATAAAATAAAAACTTCCACTATCATTCATGATGTAGTGACAAGCACTAAACTTAGCCTTCCATGGTAAACAACTAGGACACTGCACAAAATATATGCAACAAGTGTTTTCAGACACAGGAGAACAGGCAGTGCAGGACCGTGATCCCAAGGAAAGGAGAACAAATGAAGTGAGCCCTGTAAGTGCCATTATTTTCTGCCTAGAGGCAATTTCCAGAGTGTGGGGGCAGGAAGTGTTTGGAGGCCTTACTGAAGAGAAGGGACAGAATGGAGTTTAGGGAGACACAGCTATACTTGGCTGGTGGCTACCATATTAGACAGCACAGCTCTAGACTAATGAGGGAAAAATGGAAACAAATCCATTGAAATTTAATAGTGGTTGTCTCTAGCAGGTCAAATCGTGCTTAATGTATATGTTTACCAACTTTTCCTATAATAAGCATGTATTTCTTTTGTAATAGGGAAAAAAAAACCTATTGAAAACATGTGTACATCAAATTCCTAACTTGGAATTATAAGAAGTGATTTCACCAGAAAAGTTTTAGAATCAAACTCTAATAGTAGAGAAACTGAGGTAGCACTTGATCCTTCAAAGCAGTGTTCATCTCTGGATAGGAATTTCTACACCAACAAAGAGTTGAGCAAAATGGAAATCTCATTTGAATTTAAGGAAATTAGTTTCAAATTTTCATGTGCAAGTGAAATGAATAGTTTCTTAACAACAACATTTCCTCTGCATGGTGAGGGATCTAGACAGGATTATTTGTAAGTAGTATAAGAAAGGCATTCTATCTCAGAGACATAATGGACTACGCTGACAATAAAAAAATCAGTTAAGTTGTGAAACTTTCATTCACTTGTCTAATTGCATATAACAGAAGGGAAAGAGCTTTGTGTTTATAGTTGCGGAGAATTTAACAAATATTTTAATAAAGTCGAAAATGAAATCAGTTTAATGGACTCAACCTGAGATAAATAAAAGATGTAGTATTAGCTTTTTAAAAAATTGAGGGGATATACTGTAAATTCTTTCAATGTCTACAACCTGACCTCCTCACATTTCCTCCTTCCCAACAGTGCTTCAGTGTAGCAACAATTAGACCTCTTAATGGGCCCCATTAGTGCCTAAAATATGCAGCCCGAATAATACAGTTGAGACATCAGCATTCTGGTAGTTAGGCCTTAGCTTAACTCTGATTTTAGAAAGAATGACAATGTTCCATTCGTTTTATTGTTTTACCCATTTGAAAACAGAGTGGAAAAAAACCACATTAGCTCTTCTAGAATGTCAGCAAACGTGGGTAACTCTAAATGTGTAGAGCTGTCAATCCCTGGCACATCACAGGGCTTTAGTTCAGCAGTATGTGTGTATGTGGGCAACGTTGCCAGCCATGAGTTCAAACTCTTCACTGACACAAGTTTAAATTCTACCTAGCACATCCTGTGGTACTAAAAGTTTTGCTACATTTAAAAAATTAATCACGTCCAAAGACAAAACTTGAGTGTATTAAATGGTATTCAGAGGACTAAATTTGAAAATATCACTTTGATGTAAGATAGAACGGGTCATTTTACTGCAAATCATGTTTTTCCAAACTATAATATGCATTTTTTTTTTAAGTGTTGGCTGTCCCTGAGTAGCTCACAATTTGACTGGGAAATAAGAACTTCACAAACACACATCTATGGTAAAGTTCCAAGGTAATGAATGAATGATATTTTGTTAGTGTGGTCTGTGTGGGGCAAATCTTAAAAAATTAAGGCCCAGTATTAAGCGCTGCCTTGATACCTCCTGATTAAATTAAATCAGGAGGGCCTTAAATGGCCTAACTGCAAAGTGTCTTTCCCACTCTGCTCCCATGGGAAAGTCCCCTAGCCAAACAACCCTCCTTCCAAGGGACCAGATGCACTTCTGGCTTATCCCTGAGTAGCAAGTTTTAGGTCCCTGCTAGCCTGCAAAATTATCCAAGCAAGCCAATCACATTCCTCAGTGGAAACCAGGGATGACCTCATGCCACCTGCCTCCCACAGCCTCTGGTTGTTTATTTTGTGCTTGTTGCAACCCTGTGTGGCCCTGCATGGGTTGGTGTCCATCCCCTTGGCTATGAGTGTGACTAGCGAACTGTTGCTAGTGTCATCTGTCCAATGTCAGGTGTCATGTATTCAACCACCCCCATAACTGTGGGGCAGCAATATCTCCCTCATCAACAGCACAAATAGGAGGGGATTAGAATAAGCTACCTCTCTTAATACTGCAAAATGTCTTTAGAAAAAGATCCTTACAGTGGCTGTCTAAAACGTTTTGGTGAAGTAGGTTGGTCTGAATGGAGAATGATGTTAAGGATTTGGTTTTGCACATGGTTTTGGTCTTACCTTTGGATTCTCTGCCAAAGAAGGATATAGACAAGAAATGATAGCCAAATAGAAAACATAGTAATACTTTCATTAACTGCACAAGGACCCGGTTCAACAATGGGATAAAAAAATAGACTACAAGCTAGATTACAGAAACTGACTTAGAGTAGGAGGCCAAAGTGAGCCCTCTTACTTCCCCTGGGATTTCTCTTGAATTCTATACCCTCTCCAAATAGCTGCATGATTATGGATGACTGGGCCATCAGCTCCATCCAGCTGCAGGTATAACTGAGTGTTAAAATGGCCAGGCCAGCTGAGATAGACCCTGTTTGGTTTGTCCAATTCCTGGAGACAGGAAGTCCACCATCCCTGAGCAATGACCTTTTTTTTTTTTTTTTTTTTAAATTTTTTTTTTCAACGTTTATTTATTTTTGGGACAGAAAGAGACAGAGCATGAACGGGGGAGGGGCAGAGAGAGAGGGAGACACAGAATCAGAAACAGGCTCCAGGCTCTGAGCCATCAGCCCAGAGCCCGACGCGGGGCTCGAACTCCCGGACCGCGAGATCGTGACCTGGCTGAAGTCGGACGCTCAACCGACTGCGCCACCCAGGCGCCCCACTGAGCAATGACCTTTAACACAATGATCCTACCTACTGGTAAGTCCAGTTCTAACAGTCCACTGAGCAAGTTTGTTCTCCAGCATAATGAAAGTGGGTGGAGAGAGGGATGCCAGAAGTGGAGCAATGGTTTCCTTTTAAACCACGAACAAAGGGGAAAGGAATTTCCTTCTTCCCAACAGGAGTGAACACAGTTCAGGTAAGTTAACTGTATCTGCAAACAGAGTAAAGCAGAAATGAGAATGATTTTGTGGTAAAATATACTGTTTGGACCAGAGGATCCAAACTGTGGAGCTGTGAGATCAGTAGGCTCAGTGTGAAGACAGAGATCCATGCCTTGTGAGCATGTCAAGTCCAAAGCCAAAAGGGGGTTGAAAAATACCCTTGCCCTTGCCGAAAATAGGCAGTCTGATTAAAAAAAAAATGAAACCTTTCTTACATAAACACTAAGGTCTCGGGACACTCCAGGATTCCAGTCTCTGGTACCCATAACTCTCCATGAAAAATTCCAGAAGCAGGGAGAAACCAGCGGGCTGGCAGAGAAAGAACGGGGACCATATAAAACTTAGTGGACATTTCTGTCATTTATTCAGGAAACATCTACTGATGCCAAGCACTGTGCCTGGAGCTGGGTGCACAGAAAGGAATATGAGAAAATCCCAACTTTTAAGTCATTTATTTTCTGATGGCAATGCTGCCAGATGACAAGTGGCTGAGCACCTGCCAGGTGGCAGGCAGTACACTATGGACCATCTTATTTCAGCTTCACAAGAACACAATGAGGAAAGCAGGCATGATAATTATTACCACTTTATGATAAGGAAATTTAGGTTTAGAAAGACAAAACTTGACTCTCTGGAGCCAAGCATAGATGAGAGGCCCACGGAAGATGGTAGGAAGGGCAGAGAGGGGGTGCGCACTACACGGACTGGCAGGAGGGAGCCAGGGCAGTAGAGGGGCAGCCAGCCCACACGGCAAGGCAGAGCCCCAGAGTCTGGCTTGCAAAAGTGGAGGGGCCAGACTGGGTGAGTTCTGACAGCCAGCGGGACTTAACATCTGGAAAGTTATAAGTCAACAGCTCTGCTTGGAGAGCAGGAGGGCTAGAGGACAACCAACAGGAGGGAGAGTTGTTGAGCCCAGCTTGGCAGGGAACAAAGGCACTGGGAAGTGCCATCTCCCTCTCCCATCCCCCAGCCAAAATCCCAAAGGGAACCAGTTCCCATCAGGGAACTTGCTTGCACCATGCAAACACCCAACGCTGTGCTTCTGCACAGATCCATCCCTTTGACGGGTCTGACTCCCTCCCGGTGCCACAGGGCCCCTCCGGAAGTGGATCACCGAAGGAAAAGCGAAGTGAGCCTGCCCCTCCCGTCCCTGTGCACCTTGCCAATCCACCCCAGCTAATATGCCAGATCCCATCAAAGCAGCACAAGCCTGGCAGTGTACAAGTAGCCCAGACAGGCCACACCACTCCACAGTGAGTCCTGCCCCAGGAGAGGGGAAGATAAGGTCACACCAGTCTGACTGTGGCTCAAGCAGTGGGCTGGGGGCAGACATCAGTTCTGACTGCGGCCCCACCCACCAACACAAGTCACTCCGGACAGCACAGGGGAAGTGCCCTGCAGTTTGGAGCCACCACAGGGACTATCCAAAATGACGAAACGGAAGAATTCTCCTTAAAAGAAACCCCAGGAGGTAGCAACAGCTAACGAACTGATCAAAAACGATTTAAGCAATATAGTAGAAAATGAATTTAAAATAATAGTCATAAAATTAATCACTGGGCTTGAAAAAAGTATAGAGGGCAGCAGAGAATCTATCACTACAGAGATCAAGGGACTAAGAAACAGTCAGATGGAGCTAAAAAATGCTATTAATGAGCTGAAAAATAAAATGGAGGTGATCACAGCTCAGATTGAAGAGGCAGAGGAGAGAATAGGTGAATTAGAAGATAAAATTATGGAAAAGAAGCTGAGAAAAAGAGAGATTAAAAAAAATTCAGGAGTATAAGGGGAGACTTAGAGAACTAAGTGACATAATTAAATGAAATAATACATGCATAATTGGGATTCCAGAGGAGGAAGAGAGAGGGAAAGGTGCTGAAGGTGTACTTGAAGAAATAATAGCTGAGAACTTCCCTGAACTGGGGAAGGAAAAAGGCATTGAAATCCAAGAGGCACAGGGAACTCCCTTCAGACATAACTTGAATCAATCTTCTGTACAACATATCACAGTGAAACTGGCAAAATACAAGGATAAAGAGAGAATTTTGAAAGCAGCTAAGGATAAACATGCTCTAACATATAAAGGGAAACCAATAAGACTCGTGACGGATCTGTCTACTGAAACTTGGCAGGCCAGAAAGGAATGGCAGGAAATCTTCAATGTGATGAACAGAAAAAAAATGCAGCCAAGAATCCTTTATCCAGCAAGTCTGTCATTTAGAATAGAAGGAGAGATAAAGGTCTTCCCAAACAATCAAAACTGAAGGAATTCATCACCACTAAACCACGCCTACAAGAGATCCTAAGGGGGGAAATCCTATGAGACAAAGTACCAGAGACATCACTGCAAGCATGAAACCTACAGACATCACAATGATTCTAAACCCATATCTTTCTATAATAACACTGAATGTAAATGGATGAAATGCACCAACCAAAAGACATAGGGTATCAGACATGTATAAAAAAACAAGACCCATCTATTTGTTGTCTACAAGAGACTCATTTTAGACCTGAGGACACCTTCAGATTGAAAGTGAGGAGATGGAGAACTATCTATCATGCTACCAGAAG
This sequence comes from Puma concolor, assembly GCF_028749965.1. Classification (NCBI taxonomy): domain Eukaryota; kingdom Metazoa; phylum Chordata; class Mammalia; order Carnivora; family Felidae; genus Puma; species Puma concolor. The sequence goes on along the minus strand of NC_141669.1, from coordinate 68,123,247 downwards.
TCAAAAGAAAGCTGGAGTAGCCATACTTGTATCAGACAAACTAGACTTTAAATTAAAGGCTGTAACAAGAGATGAAGAAGGGCATTATATAATAATTACAGGTCTATCCATCAGGAAGAGCTGACAATTATAAATGTCTATGCGCCAAATACGGGAGCCCCAAATATATAAAACAATTACAAACATAAGCAACCTTATTGATAAGAATGTGGTAATTGCAGGGGACTTTAATACTCCACTTACAACATTGGATAGATCATCTAGACACAGGATCAATAAAGAAACAAGGGCCCTGAATGATACACTGGATCAGATGGACTTCACAGATATATTTAGAACTCTGCATCCCAAAGCAACAGAATATACTTTCTTCTCGAGTGCACGTGGAACCTTCTCCAGGATAGATCACATACTGGGTCACAAAACAGCCCTTCATAAGTATACAAGAATTGAGATCATACCATGCATATTTTCAGACCACAATGCGATGAAGCTTGAAATCAACCACAAGAAAAAGTCTGGAAAACTTCAAAAAGCATGGAGGTTAAAGAACACCCTACTAAAGAATGAATGGGTCAACCAGGCAATTAGAAAAGAAATTTAAAAATATATGGAAACAAATGAAAATGAAAATGCAACAATCCAAACACTTTCGGATGCAGCAAAGGCAGTCCTGAGAGGAAAATACATTGCAATCCAGGCCTATCTCCAGAAACAAGAAAAATCCCAAATACAAAATCTAACAGCACACCTAAAGGAAATAGAAGCAGAACAGCAAACACACCCCAAACCCAGTAGAAGAACAGAAATAATAAAGATCAGAGGAGAAATAAACAATATGGAATCTAAAAAAACTGTAGAGCAAATCAATGAAACCAAGAGTTGGGTTTTTGAAAAAATAAACAAAATTGATAAACCTCTAGCCAGGCTTCTCAAAAAGAAAAGGGAGATGACCCAAATAGATAAAATCATGAATGAAAATGGAATTATTACAACCAATCCCTCAGAGATACAAGCAATTATCAGGGAATACGATGAAAAATTATATGCCAACAAACTGGACAACCTGGAAGAAATGGACAAATTCCTAAACACCCACACACCTCCAAAACTCAAACAGAAAGAAATAGAAAGCTTGAACAGACCCATAACCAGCAAAGAAATTGAATCAGTTATCAAAAATCTCCCAACAAATAAGAGTCCAGGACCAGATGGCTTCCCAAGGGAATTCTACCAGACATTTAAAGCAGAGACAATACCTATCCTTCTCAAGCTGTTCCAAAAAATAGAAAGGGAAGGAAAACTTCCAGACTCATTCTATGAAGCCAGTATTACTTTGATTCCTAAACCAGACAGAGACCCAGTAAAAAAAAGAGAACTACAGGCCAATATCCCTGATGAATATGGATGTAAAAATTCTCAGTAAGATACTAGCACATTGAATTCAACAGCTTATAAAAAGAATTATTCACCATGATCAAGTGGGATTCATTCCTGGGATGCAGGGCTGGTTCAACATTCACAAATCAATGTGATACATCACATTAATAAAAGAAAAGATAAGAAACATATGATCCTGTCAATCGATGCAGAAAAGGCATTTGACAAAATTCAGCATCCTTTCTTAATAAAAACCCTCCAGAAAGTCAGGATAGAAGGAACATACTAAACATCATAAAAGCCATTTATGAAAAGCCCACAGCTAATATTCTCAATGGGGAAAAACTGAGAGCTTTCTCCCTGAGATCAGGAACACGACAGGGATGCCCACTCTCACCACTGTTGTTTAACATAGTGCTGGAAGTTCTAGCATCAGCAATCAGACAACAAAAGGAAATCAAAGGCATCAAAATTGGCAAAGATGAAGTTAAGCTTTCACTTTTTGCAGATGACATGATATTATACATGGAAAACCCGACAGACTCCACCCAAAGTCTGCTAGAACTGATACATGAATTCAGCAAAGTCGCAGAATACAAAATCAATGTACAGAAATCAGTTTCATTCTTATACACTAATAATGAAGCAACAGAAAGACAAATAAAGAAACTGATCCCATTCATAATTGCACCCAGAAGCATAAAATACGTAGGAATAAACCTAACCAAAAATGTAAAAGATCTGTATGCTGAAAACTATAGAAAGCTCATGAAGGAAATTGAAGAAGATATAAAGAAATGGAAAAACATTCCCTGCTCATGGATTGGAAGAATAAATATTGTCAAAATTTCAATACTACCCAAAGCTATCTACACATTCAATACCATCCCAAACAAAATTGCACCAGCATTCTTCTCGAAACTAGAACAAGCAATCCTAAAATTCATATGGAACCACAAAAGGCCCCGAATAGCCAAAGTAATTTTGAAGAAGAAGACCAAAGCAGGAGGCATCACAATCCAGACTTTAGCCTCTACTACAAAGCTGTCATCATCAAGACAGCATGGTATTGGCACAAAAACAGACACATAGACCAATGGAATAGAATAGAAACCCCAGAACTAGACCCACAAAAGTATGGCCAACTAATTTTTGACAAAGCAGGAAAGAATATCCAATGGAAAAAAGACAGTCTCTTTAACAAATGGTGCTGGGAGAACTGGACAGCAACATGCAGAAGGATGAGACTAGACCACTTTCTTACACTATTCACAAAAACAAACTCAAAATGGATAAAGGACCTGAATGTGAGACAGGAAACCATCAAAACCCTAGAGGAGAAAGCAGGGAAAAACCTCTCTGACCTCAGCCACAGCCATTTCTTACTTGACACATCCCCAAAGGCAAGGGAATTAAAAGCAAAAATGAACTATTGGGACCTCATGAAGATAAAAAGTTTCTGCACAGCAAAGGAAACAACCAACAAAACTAAAAGGCAACCAATGGAATGGGAAAAGATATTTGCAAATGACATATGGGACAAAGGGCTAGTATCCAAAATCTATAAAGAGCTCACCAAACTCCACACCCAAAAAACAAGTAACCCAGTGAAGAAACGGGCAGAAAACATGAATAGACACTTCTCTAAAGAAGACATCCAGATGGCCAACAGGCACATGAAAAGATGCTCAATGTCGCTCATCAGGGAAATACAAATCAAAACCACACTCAGGTATCACCTCACGCCAGTCAGAGTGGCTAAAATGAACAAAACAGGAGACTATAGATGCTGGAGAGGATGTGGAGAAACGGGAACCCTCTTGCACTGTTGGTGGGAATGCAAACTGGTGCAGCTGCTCTGGAAAACAGTGTGGAGATTCCTCAAAAAATTAAAAATAGACCTACCCTATGACCCAGCAGTAGCACTGCTAGGAATTTACCCAAGGGATACAGGAGTACTGATGCATAGGGGCACTTGTACCCCAATGTTTATAGCAACACTCTCAACAATAGCTAAATTATGGAAAGAGCCTAAATGTCCATCAACTGACAAATGGATAAAGAAATTGTGGTTTATATACACAATGGAATACTATGTGGCAATGAGAAAGAATGGAATATGGCCATTTGTAGCAACGTGGATGGAACTGGAGAGTGTGATGCTAAGTGAAATAAGTCATACAGAGAAGGACAGATTCCATATGTTTTCACTCCTATGTGGATCCTGAGGAACTTAACAGAAGACCATGGGGGAGGGGAAGGAAAAAAAATGGTTAGAGAGGGTGGGAGCAAAAACATAAGAGACTCCTAAAAACTGGGAACTGAGGCTTATGGGGGTTCGGAGGGAGGGGTGTGTGGGTGATGGATATTGAGGAGGGCACCTGTTGGGATGAGCACTGGGTGTTGTATGGAAACCAATTTGACAATAAATTTTATAATAAAAAATAAAATTAAAAAAATTAAAAAAAAAAGAAAGAAAGACAAAACTTATGCAAAGTCAAGTCATTAAGAAATGGTCCCAACATCAGGGCACAGTTTGTGACCATTATGGTAAATTCCTGTAAATACTGAATGAGACAAAAAGAGTATCAAAAAAGAAGTAGAATTTCCATTCTATCTATACTCATTTCAGAAGAAAGGACCATAATGGATATAAGTTAAAAAGTATAAAAAATTTTCTTTGAGAAGGTAAAAAAAGAGAAAGTTTAAAGAGTAGTAATCCTAAGGGGGGAAAAATCACAACTCTGACATGAGTAGAAAATGATAGAAGGAAAATAGTAACTTTGGTATATAACCCGATGAAGTACGGGCAACATAAAATTTTATGGCTCCTATATATTTTATTTTATTTTATATAACCTCAAACATTCATTAGGGAAATAATATATTTAAAATAATTCTGTTTTCCCATTAGCGAAACTTTCTGTTCTCACCCAATCTAATCAAACTATATTGCAGTCAAAGCAAAGTCCTATCTTTTACACAAGTCAGGCCCATCTTCAGAGAGAGAAATAGAAGTTTGGAGCAGATAATCTTTTTTTTAATGTTTATTAACTTATTTTAAGAGAGTATGTGTTTGTGAGCAGGGGAGGGGCAGAGAGAGAAGCAGAGAGAGAGAATCCCAAGAAGGCTGTACGCTGAGCCCTAAGCCCCATGTGGGGCTGGATCTCACCATCTCATGACTATGAGATCATGACCTGAGCCAAGATCAAGAGTTGGACTCTTAACCAACTGAGCTACCCAGGCGCCCCTTGAGCAGATGATCTTATGGCTGAGCTTCTCAGTTTCAGTCTTAATACAGATGAAATATAGCTTAAAATAAAGATTAATAGCAGGCCGAACAAGCAAGCAGGAGCTAAAATATGAACAAAAACCAAAAGGAAAGACTAGCAGGAGAGTCTGTTACCAAAGTGGCTGCTGATACAAACTGTACTTAATATGTGGGGAGTTGCTTTGTCCCATGCAATGCACTCCATGAGGGTGAGGTTAGGACACTAGCATGGTCCAACCATTGCACTTAAGGAAGAGGAGTTTAGCAAAGCCCTTTGGTGTACAACTGCTCCTTTAGCCCTGCCGGAGCCGAGAGGAGAAATGTTGGTAGCCCATTGTCTGGACAAAGGCACAGAGAGGTCAGACTTGTCCCCTGGACTTCTGACAGGGGAGCCAGGCCCTTGCTCATTGTGGTAGCTTGTTACCTTCAATGGTGGCTCACAAGGCTTCCTTGTGGTGCCCGCGATGCTAACTAGCCATGATAATGTAAGGACTATGGTATTTCCCTACCTATTCTCTTCATGGCAAAAAAAATTGCAGTAATACCAGGATTCTTTCTAATGCTGCCTTCCTGTTCTTAAAATATAGGAAATCCTGTAAGATATCTTTTCCTCAATCTTAAATCTTACAACTCATTCTTAAAGCCTCAGAACAACACTGGCAGAGAAAGCAAAAAAAAAAAAAAAAAAACAAAAAAAAAAAAGGAAATTTAAATCAGGAAGGTTGCTAGCCTGCTCCCTGCTTACCCTAAGATGATTAAAAAAAAAATAGCTAAGTTTCCAAACTCTTGAAAATCTTATGAATACCAAAATAATTAACTATAACTTGGAGCACATAATACCAGTATAATTACATAAGGGAAAAAGGATAGGTTAGAATAATAGTTTAAGGGGTGCCTGGGTGGCGCAGTTGGTTAAGCGTCCGACTTCAGCCAGGTCATGATCTCACGGTCCGTGAGTTCGAGCCCCGCGTCGGGCTCTGGGCTGATGGCTCAGAGCCTGGAGCCTGTTTCTGATTCTGTGTCTCCCTCTCTCTCTGCCCCTCCCCCGTTCATGCTCTGTCTCTCTCTGTCCCAAAAATAAATAAACGTTGAGAAAAAAAAAATTAAAAAAAAAAATTATAATAGTTTAAAAGCAAGCACCCGTGAAATCTTGATTTGCCATGTCATATAAAAAAGATGGGCCTAGGATGTATTTGAGGTAAACTACCCTTATTAATTAAAAGTGTTGTACTTTTCTATTTAAAACCTCACCTGTGGTTTCTTTTTAGGTATATTCCAACTTTTAGGTCAAAGTTCCCATTTTTCTTTAAATGGAAGCTTATCTCCTCTCACTTGTGTTAAAGAAGAAGAGCATTTTAAAATTTATCATGGGTCTACCCATCCATATAAAAATAATTACCAGCGTTTACCAGTTCCTCGCCACAGTCTGACATTGTGGCACCAGGAGCTGTGGTGACTGGTGATTGTGTGCGTATTCTTGGATTGCTACGGTTTCTGTTTTACCAACTCTGGCACCTCAACATCAGCCCTAACTGCAGGATGTTTGTGACAATACACCGTGTATGGCAACGTTTCACAAGTAGATTGTGCAAACTTTCACTTTTCGCACACCCCATTCCCCCCATCTCTGAATGTTCTCCTCCCCTATCACAGCCTTCCTGTTTTGAAGGCTTCCATTCCTGAAACATCCGCTAGTTTAATTCTTTCTAGTTATTTTTACCCATTCCCACACCATAGTGACCTTAGGAAGACCCTATTTTGAATTTTATGGCCCATTTTTATGGCTATGACTTAAACAAGAGGTAGAGAAACTATGTGTAGAGGCAATGGGATATAAAAAAGAGAGACTGGTCCAAAAATAAAAAATAAAATAAATAAATAAATAAAAAAGAGACTGATCTGAAAACAAATCCTTGCTGTGTCACTTTCCCACGGTGGGGGGGGGGGGGGGCGGGGAGCTTCCACCATAGGTAAGCCCAGGGGAGGGTGGTAGGAAACAATACATATTGGGTGCCTACTTTGTGCAAGCTCTACACTTTAGTATAATAGCCCTACAAGGTAAGTTCTTTTATCCCTAATCTTTTGGTGTCTTATTCATTTATTTTTTTAAAGATTAATAAGAGACATAGTCCAAATCTAAAGCTCAAGGGATTTAAATAACTTACCCAGAATCACAGAGCTTTAAAAACAGAGTTAGGACATGGGACATCGGGGTGGCTCAGTTGGTTACGTGTCCTACTCTTGGTTTCGGCTCAGGTCATGATCTCACTGTTTCATGAGTTTGAGCCCCACATTGGGCTCTGTGCTGGCAACATGGAGCCTACTTGGGATTCTCTGTTTCTCCCTATCTCTCTAGGTTCCTACCCCACTCTCGCAGTTTCCATCTCTCTCAAATAAATAAATAAACTTTAAAAAAAATACAGAGCTGGGACTTAAACTCTGCCCTGAATTTTAATAGGGATTAGTTCTCCTCTACTAAGTATAGAGAATAGTAATTTGTATCATTGAAGGGATCAAAGGTAGATTTTATTGGGCAGAAAGAAATTGAAGAACTTAAGTTTCTTGGCTTACAAGTTAGTTTTAATTACCATTTTTAAAAGCTGGCGATTCTCTAAGGAGTTTGTTGAACAATTACTATGTCCATAAAAAACACTGAAAAGTTCAAAGTCATACAATGTATTTTGTAGGATACAAGGAAGATTTTTCTGCATCAATTTCATTGATAGAACCTGTTATTTGCAAGGTACTTTTCTAAACTAAAATCTCATGGTCCAGTCAGAACAGGCCAGAACATGCAAGGTGTGAAATATATGTTGAATTGCTCAGTAACTAGATAATAAAATGTAATAATGACTTGCAAGGAAGGTGATTGCATCTCTGGAATTCTTCATAGAGCACAAGGACAGTTGCCCCCAAAATAAGCTAGGACACAGAAAACCATCAAAACTAGACAGCTTAGACTAGGGATTCCTAACTTTTTGAGAATAGTAACACCTCAACCAGGTTTCATTTTGCTTTGCTTTCTCAGGACATAATGTGTCTATAGCTATTTTTTTTTTTTTAATTTTTAACGTTTATTTATTTTGAGAGAGAGACAACAAGAGTGGGGGGAGGGCAGCTAGAGAGGGAGGGAGGGAGAGAATCCCAACATGGGGCATGAACACACGAAGCCGTGAGACCATGATCTGAGCTGAAACCAAGTCGGACATTCATCTGACATAGGGAGCCACCCAGGTCCCTATGTCCATAGCTATTCTTTCAACCAATCTTTACTACCTGAGCACTCTACTGAGGACATCACTCTAGCATCAACACCACCCTTTACTAAAGGCTGCCTGGGACCAGCTCTTTACTCACTCTTTGGTTGTACAGCTTCTATAAAAGATACCATAGGTGGGTTATTTCAAAATAAGCCTTGAATTATGAAATTATAGAGGTGACTGGAACGCTCCACATTCATAAAATATAGGTTTCTTCCTTCAATCAGGTAGATTTCCAAACTCATGATTTCTAACAATGATTTTGGAGTAACCCGGCTATCTAATTGTTTTTGTTATTTCAAGAGATATTTTTATGTACACATTCTATGTATATAAACATATTCATGCATATACCCAGGATCACTTATATCAGAGTGTTCTATATGATTTATACTAGAGACTTTTAGCTTTCAACACATGTAACATCTCATGGTTGTTTTATAAGCTCTCTCTCAAAAGTACAATATAAATCAATTAGTTTTGAATTCAGACCAGAGGAAAACTCAGCGTTCCTTTCCTATCTGTAAGTCATTTGAATCTATTCATTTTCAAAGATACACAAACCTAACATTAACATTTCTCACTTCCATTACCCCAAATTAATGTATATTTTGGTATGATAAAATTCTTAGTCTAAGGTAATGAAGTCAAGATAATCATGATGCATGTACTTGATGAAACCTCTAACCTACTAATTATAAAAATAGGGAGAATACTAACAGCCAACTCATAATGGGTGCTTACTATGTTCCAGGGTAAATTCTGTGTGTTATTTTCTCATTTAATCTTTACAATACATATATATGAGGCAAATAAACTATCTTTAAAAAAACTAAAAGTAGAGGCGGATATGGTTTTATGCCATATTCTGAGATCCTCACCGGTATCCCATCACTGAAGGATGAAATGAGAGGAAGGTGGACCCTCCTTTCCTATCAGGTTATACAACTGTACCTTCATTATTTTTGTCATTCTCCTAGGGTTCGAAAAAAGGTGTTGACAATTTTCTGCATCTATAACATTTTGGATGAGCAATTTCTATCCTATTGTGTTTCCTCACATATGGTGTTCTAGCTCAAATAGCACTGGTATTTTTAACTTGCACAATATTAGTAAGCCACTTTGAATTACTTCGCTGACAAGAATCCAAACTACCTAACATAAGTGAGAAAATTACATGTATTACTGAAGCTAGTGTGTTCATTGATTTTCAGACATAAATTTCCCAGAAGAATCACTGCATTTTATAGCTGGAGGTGATCATAAAGATTATCTAATCTGACTACCTCTGTTTTACAAGTAAGAATCTACAGCAGGCAGGTTTAAGTGTTTCTCCTGGGTCAGAATAGCTAGTTACTAGGAGAAAAAACTAGTAGCCCAGTGCTTTTTCTACATTAAAAAGACAATAATTATTATAAAATCCACATTATTTTGCAGTGCCCTGCAAAAGATGTGCCAGTAAGTAATTAGCACTTTAAAAAAAAATTACTGGCGCATTTTTATAATACTGTGTTATCCTCAGTACTGAAATTTGAGACTTGTGACTACCAGTTCCATACTATCATGTATCATTGCTGTTCACAATTTTTCCAGTATGTATGTCCTGTGTTCCTAACTAGATTGTGACTTCTCTGTGGTAAGCACAATTATCTTTGAAAAATGCTTCTTATATCCCTCAATAAATCTACACATATATGAACTGCTTAATGGAAAGAGATTGACATAAATATATTTAGATTTTAGACTCATACTACACAACTCAAAATAGAACCCAACAACTGTCAGCTTGTATGGATGCAGGTGAATTTGTTGTTTTGAAAGGGACAAGTTGAGAAATTCCTCATTTCTTCACAGCAAGCAGTTGGGATTGTCCAACTCACTCAAAAGTGGGTGGTTTTAGGAGCTTGAAGAAAAGGAATAAAAATTAGAGGGAATGATGAGAGAGTTGACTGAGTTTTTAAGACATGTGGTAGCATATTCACATCAAATTGCTCAATCAAAACCCTAGCTAATAATGACCAAGGATTGACTGGGAGCCTGGTCCTCCTGTCAGTACTCTGCCTGTATTGAATCATCCACACCTCAGAACAACCTTAAGAATATTTTCATTTTGTGGGCAAGAGAATTGAGGCTCAGAGAGATTAGGTCATTTGCCCAACTGAAACAGCTACCAAACTGGTGGAATAGGATTCAAACACTGAACTAAGGCCTATGCTCCCAGAGTTTGATGGTTAGGATAAAACCACATAAGTATGTGGTGTTTAATACAGTGCCCAACAAATGCCTGGCTCCCAAGCAGGAGCTCAGTTAATGTTAGCTACCCCACTTTTGGGTTTTCAACCCACTCTCCTCATATTTATTTACCCACCAGTTCTTACTTCCCAAACACACATACCCGTATTTACACACTTCACTATTGTTACCATCTTAGGTGGGTACATAACTAGCTATCAAACTTCTATTCATATATTCTTCCTCATAGGAAGGACTTAAGCTCACATATGTACAAATGAGTCCAGGAACCAAACTCGGCTCTCTCTACATTACTCCAGGTAAACGTAAACTAAATACATACTCACTAATACTGGCTCTGGATTACAAAATATACGCGTATGCATACCCTGGTTATACAGCCGAATTCAACTGAATAAAGCTTCTTCTTTTCCCATTATCCAGGCAAATGCAAGAGTTACCATGACTGATGCCAAAGACTTTTGGCTCTGGTAGTGGAAACTGGGAAGCAATGGTGAAATGAGGTAAGAAAATCCGGGGCCAGAAGGTGGACCCAAGTCATCAACTGCTCTTCCCAGGAACTTGCTCTTTTTGGATAAGTGCTACTCATCCCTAATCCAACCTGCTGCCATAGCCTACAGCCCCCTCCGCCTGATTCTGAACCCCACTCAGGCTGGAGCAGATGCACACACCGCGGGGAGCCTCATTTGCAGGAGATGAGTGTTCCCTTGCTCTATTTTAATGCTTGCTGCCGGGTCGGCGAAGGAAGATTTGCCAGAAATCACGGAGAAAAGCGACAGCCAAGCTTTCTCAAGCAAAGACTAGTCAGCCCACAACAGCGAATCATGACTTGCACAGTATTTAACGGTTCACGTAAACAAGTTTCTCCCCTGCCTGCGTGCACTTTTGGAGCCAGCTCCGGCAGACGTGGGCAACGCCGGGGAGGCCTCCTGCGGGGCTCGGCGGGGACGCAGGCGGTGCAGTCTCCGGCACCAGAGCCAAGGGCCACGGGGAGGCTCTGGGAACCGCCCTTCCTGATCCCCAAGGACAGGGTGGGCCTTACTAAATACCCTGCTAGGCCCGATAGCAAAGACCAAGTTCAAATACAAAACGTCCAGCCTGGGGCGTGTCCGGAAAGCCCGCCCAGAGATCCGGCCAGCAGCCCCCATCGCGCCAAGCAGTCGCACCCGCTAGTTTGCGGAGCCGAGCCGGGTTACTGCGCCTGCGCGCTCCGGCTCCGCCCCCACGCCGCTTTCGGAGGCCTAGAGCCTGGAGGCCGCCGTCGCTTAGCAACGCGGGAGTCACAGTCGCGGCTCTCCACGCACCTCTTTCCTAGCAGGGCTTAGTGCCTGATCTTCGCGTGAGGCTCCTCGCTGCCTCGTGTCAGGCCGTGGGAGCCCATGGAGGGAAAGGAGGATAAGCGGCAGTAAGTGCTGGGGTTTGGTTTTCTATTTCCCCTTACAAAAAATATTTCCCTCCTTAGGGGACGGTGAAGTGAGACCCGAAGGGGGTGGGGGGTGGTTCTCAGGCCATCAAAGCTTTTCCTCTTGCATCCTACCTCTCCTTTCTAGTAGTTGAGCGCTGACAGTGATACTTTTTAAAACACACTGTTTACTGGGCACCCACTGTGTGTCAGGCACCTTACATGCATTACCTAGCCTAAAATTCTTCAAGTCCTGTCGAATCATCCACTCCTTCTCATACCCCACAACTAAATTATTAGCAAATCCTGTAGGCTTTATCTTTAAGATATATCCAGAATCTACCACCTCCACTATCATCCCCACCCTGGCCCAGCTACTGCTAGCATCTCTTACCGGGATGTTGTAATGTCTCTGCTGCTCTCCTTGCCTCTGCAGCGTCCTCAACACAGTAATCTGGTCTTTTTTACAACGCAAGTTAGATCACTCTTCTCCATTGGCCATTGCAGAGTGAAAGCTAAGGCCTCTGCTGTAGCCTATGGGACCTGCACAACTGCCCCTCTTCCTTTATTTGGTCTTCTCTGCTGCTTATCCTCTGACTCCAGTCTGCTCCAGCACATAGGCCTCCATGCTATCATCTGCAGTGATTCTCAAGTGTGGCCCTCCACATCAGCATCAACTGAGAAGCGATTAGAAATGCATATCCTAGGGGCACCTGGGTGGCTCAGTCGTTCAGCGTCTGACTTCGGCTCAGGTCATGATCTCAACCATCCGTGAATTCGAGCCCCACATTGGGCTGTGTGCTGACAGCTCAGAGCCTGGAGCCTGCTTCGGATTCTGTGTCTCCCTCTCTCTCTGCCCCTCTCCTGCTCATGCTCTCTCTGTCTCAAAAATAAATAAAAACATTTCAAAATTTTTTTTAAAGTATATCCTTGCAGGCTCCCCACCACAGACTTACTGAATCTGAAATTTGGGGTTGAGCACAACAATCTGGATTTTAACAAGACCTCCAGGTGATTCTGATGTACCCTAGATTCTGAAAACTATTGACCAAGGTGTTACACTTAATATGACATGGAGCCAGGAGTATTTGCTCTATGTTCGTCACTAAACAATGGTTCCCAAACTTTAACCTATATAAGAATCTCCTGGAGAGCTGGTTAAAACAGTTTCCCAGGAAACCTGCCTCAGGTTGGGATGGGGCCAGTGAATTTGTACTTCTAACAAGGTAACAATTTATGTCAATGCAGCTACTCCTGAGACCACACTTCGAAAAGCACCACCTTCGAGAAGGACAGGTGCTTCTGCTGCAGTATTTTGGCAATTACAGTTCACTCTGCTAGAATGGTCTTCCTCAAATATCCTCTTAGCTTGTTCCCCTCTTTCCTTTTTTCAGTTGCCACCTTCATAATGCAGCCTCCACCCTGTCTAAAAATGCAAGCTCTCTCCCACATACATACACTCCTTTTCCCTGCTTTATTGGTGTCCTTAGCACTTAATGCCACCTAAAAGACTGTATGTTTTACTTATTTGCTTTCTCATCTGCCTTCCCTCACTAGAATGTAAGCTCTGTGAGGGCAGGAAGTTTTGTTTTGTCATTCCTTTATCCTCAGTGCTGTGAACAGCACATAAGTCAATAAATACCTGTTGAAAGAATGACTTACTCAACGTTATTGTCACATCTCTCATAATAGGTATTCTTGCCCTTACCATGCAAATGAGGAAACCAAAGCTCAGATAGTAAATGGCAGAGTTGGGATTCCAACTCAGGTCTGACTTTCTTCACTGCCCATTAGTGTTTTTGTGTTTCCTTCTGGTAAGAAATTACTACAAAATCATATAGTTCATGTTTATGTGTTAATCTATAGCTACTCACATCACAAATACTTTAATTGAACGAATGCATACATATGTAAGCGTGTAGCCACAGTCCTTGTTCAAGGACCTGATGGCAATACAAGTGTACTGCTGAGTTACAACCATGAGAAGCAGATAGAAAAAACTGACGTCAGAAGTCTATAATAAATCAATCATGACCTTTAAACAAATACTTCTGTCTCTGGAAAGGTAATAGAAAAAGCCTTATAAATTATTTACACTTTACCAGTAATCAGTTTTTCCAGACCCTTTTAAAGAGGGCAATTTTTATTGGGATTCAGGGAACTAGAATCCAAGGGTGCTGAATATTGTTTGTATGTGTATTGGAGTGGGGGTTGGGAGTATACAGCTACACTCAGCCAGACTGAAAAACAATTCCAGTTGGGGCGCCTGGGTGGCTCATTCGGTTAAGCATCGGATTCTTGGTTTTGGCTCAGGTCATGATCACTTGGTTCCTAGAATCAAGCCGAGTCAGGCTCTGAGCCCGCTTGGAATTCTATCTCCTTCTTTCTCTCTCAAAATAAATAAATAAATAAATAAACATCAAAAATAAAACAAAATACAGATGCACCAAAAATATGCAAATATTATCATGGCAGTTCATTTACCTGTGATGAACAGGATGCTTCCCCAGGTGGCTATGTAATGATGAATGAAACAGTCTTTTCACCTTCATGGAGCTTACTGACTAGTAAAGGATATTTATAGTGCTTACCACAAACAAAAATCTAGGTACATAAATTATAAATTGTGTTATGAAAGAAAGTACTAAAATAGAGACTACATAGGGCAGGAAGCAGGAAATCTAGGAAAATCTTCTGAGGAGATGGCTCATAAGCTGAGACCTGATTGATAATGGACCAGTCCTGCAGGGAGCTGGGAAAGAGCTGCCCAGGCAGAGGGGAGAGTGTGTGCAAATGCCCTGAGGGGGGAAATCTTGTGCTTCCAAGAACTGAAAGTAGGCAGGCTGTCTAGAGAAGGGAGGGGAGAGAGGTCTGAGTGCCTTTGAAGAAATTAGTTGGAGCTGGGTCACATGGCCTCAGAGCTATGATAAGGAAGTAATATTCACTGTAAATGCAATGCAAAGCTATTTGGTGTTTTGTTTTTGTTTTTTAGTTTATTTATTTTTGAGAGAGAGAGAGAGACAGAGAGAGAGAATCCCAAGCAGGCTCTGCACTGTCAGCATGCAGCCCCACACGGGGCTCAGTCCCACCAACTGGGAGGTCATAACCTGAGCTGAAATCAAGAGTCCGAGGTTCAACCAACTGAGCCACCCAAATGCCTCTTCATCTGGGGATTTTAATTGAAAAGATGGACCCAGCCTTGGTTTGAAGTTAAGGTAGAGGTTATATTTTAAGGGCCAAGACTAAGCAGAATTACTGACTTTCTCTATAAGTTTGGAATCCTATTTATTCATCTTCCATGGGTCAGGGCTTTGATTTTAAATGCTTTTATGTAAAAAAGTATTCACATTCATCTGTTTCATCTTACCATTTATTTTCCCAGTATGTGAGATTTTAAATTACTGCCTTTTATAATGTCTATCACTCTTTATTTCAAAGGAGAAAAATTCTATAAATTCTTTCTAAACATTTTTTAACATTTAAAAATTCAATAACGTTCATTTTTTTGGTACCAGTGTAGTTATTAAAAGCAAAAAGTGATGAGATTGAATTAACTGATCTGATCTCTATACAGTGCTCTTTTCCTGAAAAGATAAATTATAGTGGTCATTTGTAGCTTTTATAGGTTTGCCAAGTGAACTTTTAAAGTTAAATAGCTGTCCTTGTCTGGGTAACTGATTTTTACTAAGTAACTTTTAAAGAAGATGAATTAAGATTAGCATGTAACTTAGCTACATGAATGAAACTGCAAACATGATCTGTAACGTTATCAAATCACTATTCATTCTTTACTCCAAGCAAATCCAAGTCTGTATCCTGCACTGGTATATTGTTATGAATAATCATTAATAACACAAATCCCTTTATCTCTCACATGAACTGAAATGAAAAGATACCCGTCCATATTTTAATACTCCCTTATAACTATTAATAAAACCTAAATTGTCTTGACTGATACTCAAAATATATTTAAATTTTATTTTATACAGTTACGACACAGTATGGAAATGCTCACTGGGGTAAATTATTTACTATTTAATTCTGTTTTTTCAGACAGCATAAAAAAATAGAGGATGCTGGTATAGAGTATGTAACTGAAAAAAAAGAAGAAATCAAATATGATGAAAAACCCGGGAAAAGTGTACAACGTTCAAAACCATGTGTCGGGAGAGGACGTGTATATTATGCAAAATTCATTCATACAAATGCAAGAACATTGAATGAACCAGTTCCTTACATAGATCCCCAAAAAGGGCCAGAAAAACAGGTTGGATGGATGTTCCTTATATACAAATACAGATTTAGATTCAGAAGCTGTTTTGCAGGATAATTTAGTCACAGACTACGTAAAGGATGTGACATAGCTCAGACTAATACTTCTTATAATCCAGTAGTTAAAAGCAGTAACCTGGGACTATTCTTACAGATAACTGTCACATACAAACAATATATAAATAAGGAAGGAATCCAAATAATTGTTTTTCTATATTGGGTCAGATTATAGCTACTTAGTAGTGCTTGGCAGATACTGAAGAAATCGATAATATTGTATTTGTGTCACATATTCTAAGATAAAAATTTCCCATGATACTCTGTATAAAATAATAGCTACCATTTATTTAAAGTGTATGAAGTGCTAGGGATGAGCTAAGTGTTTATATAAGTTATATACTTTAATCTGTGATAGTTTCTAAGAGGTACTATTGGATAACATACCACAAAGAAGTAAATGAAGATATCTGAGATACATTACAATGTTACAGTTGTGTTTCTGACCCTGGACTGTTGGTTTAGTCAAACCACACTTTTATTCACTGTTATACTAAATATATTCCATTATCTTTTTTCTTTAAAGTTAGGCTTGTTGAGGTATAATTTATTGTATTTCTGTTACTGATGTTACAGATTACCACAAATTTAAACACTAGTTTAAAGCAACACCAGTTTATTCTCAACATTTCTTGAGCTCAGAAGTCCAAATTTAGTCTCATTGGCTATAAGCAGGGCTGGTTCCTTCTGGAAGACCTAAGGGAAAATCCAGTTCCTTGCCTTTTCCAGCTTCTAGAAGCTGCCTGCATTCCTTGGCTCGTGGCCCCTTCCTCTTCAAAGCCAGTAGCATGGCATCTTCAAATCTGATTCTCCTGCCTCCTTCTTCCAAAGATCCTTGTGATTACATAGGGCCCACCTAGATAATCCTGGTAATGTCCTCTTCCCAAAATGTTTAATTTGGGAAAGCTAAACATCATAGCTGCAAAGTTCCTTTTGTCATTTAAGTTTATATGAAGTTGTGATTTAACTTACAACTTAAATGGAGATTTCTTTTAATGACCTGTCTTCACCTCTGTAACATCAAATATTCTTGTCATAAAATACATGGCATGCCAGGACACTGTATGTGAATGGGAGATCTTCTTGGGGCAGGAATTCCTGTAGTCAAATATGTGTTAATGTCATGTAGTAAATCTTTACATGGGCAGTTTTAAGGCTATTTTGTTTTATAAACAAGCAATTTGGGATTTAAAGATATTGATAGTCCAGGCCTACACTGGGGAAATAAGTCTAGTGCATAAATCCAGGTTACTGAAGTTCCCATGTTTCTTACAAAGTTAATGAAAGACTCTCCTGAGCTTTTTTATTCAGGGCTGAATTAAAACCCAGCTGTTAACTGAACCCATCCTTACCTTGGAGGCACTAAGAAAAGAAGTCGGTTTGAGAAGAGAGATATAAAATGTAAGAATCTCAAAAGTTAATCCAACTACTTTTCTCTTACTCCTAGTTTGTAGGTGTCTTGGAAGCTGCTGTCAAGATCGGGCAACAGAGTAGCAGAGTAGTAGGATTCTTGTTATTTGGTGCTAAAGGGCTACAGGAGTCAGAGGCCTGTAAGAGAGGGTAGAGGTAGCGTTAAAGGAAGGAAGAGGATTTGTAGGAAAGACTGCTCCTGGGTATGAGTGAGGAGGTACAAAGGAAGAATGAAGGTGCATGCCAGAATTAAGAGTGAATGTGATTTGGGCATGGAGTGAAGGCAATGGTCCTATTTAAAAAACAGAACAAGAACCTTAAGTGTACTCAATTCCACATACTTGAGTAATGCTCGTTTCACAGATCTGTACACTTTGTTCCTTTATTTAAGATGACAAGTTTCTTCTTAAAGGTTAGTTGTTTTTGTTTGTTTTTAATTAACTGGTTCGTAGTAGTACTGGCTTTAAAACAAAGATGAAGAAAATAAAGTTGCCTAATGTTTAAATGGACTGCTGTCTTATGTATTTTGCTAATATCTTATGAACCTAACACCAGGTTGGTTGATTTTACTTATTTACAAGATATTTAAATGAAACAATCACACAGTTCAACCTAGGGACATAAAATTGGAGCTTCCAGAAAAAGTAAAAAGGAGCTGTGGCTCAATCACTTTCAAAGAAAACAGTTTGGTGGTCTTGTGTTTTTAAATATTGGTATTTTAGTGGCCCTTGGTAGCTCAGTCAGTTAAGCGTCCGACTTCGGCTCAGGTCATGATCTCACAGTTCTCGAGTTCGAGCCCCACGTCGGGCTCTGTGCTGACAGCTAACAGCCTGGAGCCTGCTTCAGATTCTGTGTCTCCCTCTCTGTCTTTCCCTTCCCCCCGCTCATGCTCTGTCTCTGTCTCTCAAAAGATAAACATTAAAAATATATGTATTGGTATTTTAAGAGATTATGCTAGTTATTATTTTCAAAGTGTATGTTTAAGAGCATTAGCCCTGCCTATGTACTCAACAAAATAAAATTCCAAAGTCAAATACATTTTGGAAAAAGCTGAATTTTTAGATCTTAAAACTTTACAAATCACATTTGTACATAAAGGCTCTAAGAAATCCTGTGATAAACTTATTTAACTTTACTTCTCCCAATATTTCCCAAATTTATCTAACTTTGGAATCTTGTATATAACACCTATTAATACACTAACAGAACTGGTATTCCAAAAACGCAATTCAGGAATAACTTTTATCGGTGACATGACCTGCTTAAAAAGAGGTATTGTCAGCACTCCTGGTCTCCACAGCAAAATGGAGAAGAGCATAGCTACGGTGTAACTCCCAGTGTTTCCCGTAGCACTTCATTTTGTTAAAGCCATTGAACTCTACTAAGAAAGCGTGTGATTCTCTAAAAGCTGTTGTCAGAAGTCTGCATTTCCCTAGGAACCCATGAAGCACGATTTTGTGATCTCTTATGAGCAGCCATCTTTGCCACACTGCTGCCATGGAGGTCTGCTCCCCACCCCTTGCATTCTCTTAACCGGCTTCTCCAGGGTGCCCCCATTGCTTTTACTACTTCTTCCCCAAAGATTCTCCCTTAATTTCCCAAAGAATGAAAAGTAATTAGTGTCTCCTAATGCACTTCTGAAGGCTTAGGGATAGCAGTAATATAACAAAGATTGTCCCACATTGGTTTCCAATGTGGCTAAGGAGCTCACAGTGTAATGGCTGACAGGCCTTCCAGGGGTAGGGATTAATGGGAGCCCTCTCCTGAGGAATCTCCAGATGTCTCCTTACCATAGAGCTCCAATGACTGTGATCCTGGGGTGGCAAAGGAGGCAGGCCTTGGGCTAGAAGGGAAGACATCCTCCTTCTCTGTATTCAAAGTTTTGAACTGACAGCAGCTATCCTGTTAGGCAAAACCCCTTCCGCAATCCACAAAAGATGGACTGACCCCTGAAGTTCAGACAAAGCAATCACAGTAGAGGATTTTTCCTGGTTTGCCTTGTTTCATCATAAATAACTCATGTCAACCCCTCACCATCTATTTCAAGTGATGGTCCACAGAGCAGTAAATTTTTATTAGTCTTTTACTTCAGCGTGAGGCAAAGGGGGGAAAAAAACAAGCTTCCACCTATCCCTTTAATCTTATAATCTCTTATGAGCAAATGTTGGACCAAAATGGTATGCACATGTGCATGGGCCCATACACACTCTCTCTCTTCCAGGAACAAACCAGACTTTTCAGGCAAAGGGCAGGCTCTCCAGAAATAGAAAAGAGAAAAACAGCATTTTTTTGAACTGTAGGATTTCCTTCTGCTGAAGTGAAGATTCATCCAATTTATGACACTAATCAGAATACCTCCACCAACTCTGAGGTCTTCAAATCATCAGTCACACTTTGGGAGCCATTGTTCATTCTTTGCTTTATATTTTGTGAAACTAAAGAGACCATTTTGGCAAAGTTCTAAAGTTCATGCTTTAAGGAGAACTTTTGCATTATACTCTTGTTCAAGAAATGATTGAATGCTTCCAGGCATGTCCTAGCAGTTTGTTTTTCCCAGAGTCAGTTATCCAGTAACCTGGGTGTTAGTAAAATAAATTTCTGATCAACAAAAGAAGATAATACACAGTGTGCTCCTTAAAACCTTTTTACAGAAGATCTTTCTCAAGATACTTACTTAAAATCTCTTTATTGTTACATTGTCACTTCTCAAATAAGTTAGGTAGGTGTGTGCTTATCTGGCTTTGCATGCTACAGCTTTTCTTTCTTTTTTTTTTTTTTTTAGAGCGAGAGAGAGGGAGCACATTAGAGTGCACGTGCAATGGAGGGGCAGAGGGAGAATCTTAAGCAGGTTCCATTCTCAGCACAGAGCCCTATGCAGGGCTTGATCCCACGACCCTCGGATCATGACCCGTGCCAAAATCAAGAGTTGCACGCTCTACTGACTGAGCCACCCAGGCACCCCTCTACAGAAGATTTGATAAAGCAGTGTAGCACAGAAGTTAGAGGCATGCAGAGATGGGGGCAGGGGTCTGACTTGGACAGCTGTGCTGCTTGCTAGGGATACACTTTGGGGAAGTTAATCTCCCAAAAGTTTTCTCATCTGTAAAGTGGGTATATCTACTTGCAGAATCGTGACAAGGCTAAGGGAGAGAAGGCCTATAAATTTTAGACCTTGGGGCATAATAAGCACTATGATAATTGTGCAGTGGAGGAGGGCTGCAAGAAGCAGGCATTCTGACAACAGTTAGATGTGACTATTTTCAGCCAGATAGTGAGAAGACACCATCTGTTTAGTAATCTGTTCTAGAATTCCCAGGATCGACATCAAGTAGTCTTAATTTTGATAATTCACCTTTCAGCTCTTTCTGAAAAATGAGGTATTAGCCCATCTCTCCTAGTCTCCAAAATTCCCTACTTCCTAAATTTCTTTGATCTCTGCAATCTTATTCATTACCCCTGGTTACAATTTGTTATTGGCCTAAAAACCGGCACTCATTTAAAGTTGCCAAGGGAGGTCTAGCTCTCTAATTAGTCAGGGCTCAGTTCCCTCTTAGGTCCCCGTTCATCCTGTCTTTTTCAGTTTGAGGATAATTCACTTAACGAAGAACCTAAAGTTGAGTAGCTCTGACTTTCAGCTCTGAACTGTGTACTCTTCTCCAAATTCTTAGTCCTTCTGTGATTTTTTTGATGTAACAGATTTTTTTTCTCACAGAAAACCCTATTTTTTGCTGCCTTTGGCATATTTCATGAATTTCTTCTATCTAAGCTTCTTGACAATCTCCTGACAAGTTGACTCCATGAAATTATTATTTTTTAAAATTTGATACTGTGTACCTCTTTTACACATGCCTGTCTTTTTAGAAACTAAGCTGGGAGCTTACTCCCTATGGAGCCAGATAGATGTTTTCAAATGCCTCTTACTTTTTATATCAATGTAGCTTCAATTGCACTGTCAGAATTTTACTTATTTGAATCTCATATTCATCCCCCTTGAATCATATTTTTAAAGCCTCTGACTATAACATCATGGTTGATTTTTTAAAAGCCTGATCTCTTTCCTCAAAGCCCAAGGTAGGTGTCTGATTATACCCAAAGTTACTTTCGTTGTCTAATAATATCCAAGAACTCCTGGTTGTCACAGTTGTTTTCTCTCAAGGTTGTCTTGGGTCTAACTGATCAACTAGATTTAAAAAATACATATTTAGTTAGCATTAAGTGGAGTAACGGTTCCACTCACTGTTTTCACAACTTCTAAGAGATCAGATTGTAATATGTACTAACAGAGAATCGATCAATTCTCCCTTTCCTGGGTACCTAAGGCAGGTTTTACCATCAAAAATTCAGTAACATTGGAGGTATTTTTCCTTTGAACAAAGTTTTTTTCAAACTGAGGCATTAGTGAATTATAAATCAATGTGGGTTGCAACTAGCATTGTGAAATGAAATAGAAGAGATAAACGATAAAATAGAGAAATAGTCAAGCATATAGTAAGAATAAGTGTTGTCTTGTAAAACTTAGTTTTATGTATGTGTATGCATTGTGTGCTCTTATATGATATGAGGTATATTTCATGGTGTTGATCACAGACTAAAAACTATGAAAACCAACATCTTAGATGATAATACATTATTTGTACTTTCATAATGAAAAGTATAGAACATAATTTTTAGATTAAATCATATATACACATGTATATACATATATATAATAAAATGGTAGTACAACATATAGAAGTATAACTACTTGGTTGATTTTTACCACTCCATCTGTTGATAGAAAGTACCTTAAGAATTTAGCAGCTATATTTTAGCTAAAAATACGTGATAATTCACTTTTAAGTACCATTTAAAAATTTAAGTCCTTGAAAAAATATACTTACTCCTAGATTTCAGAATTCCATTTCGTACTAGAATATCCAAAAGCTTATTGGATTGAATTACTAAATATTCACAGATATCAAGCAGCACATGAAAATGTTCTACAGTATCCAATTTTGTGTTTCCAATTTTTTTCCCTTAAAGGGTGACTGGTGGTCGCACAGTAAAGGAATGGAACACCCCTTCCAACCACCTTATGACACTAAGAGCACTCAGAGGAGTGACTTTCAAAAACCAACATGTCCATTGGTTTTGCCAGTCAAACACAGCAAGTTGCAAAAGCCTTCTTGTGGAATAGGTAAGGTTAGCTATGATAAAACCTCTTTCCCACTCTCTGAGGTTATTCCGCTCTCAAATTAAAATGCATTACGTGTACTGGCACCTCCTGAACAAAACTAAATGAAAGAAAAACCCAACACATGTAGAGATGACTGCTGTGGAGGCAAAAACTAAATTTATAAAGTTGAACAGATCTTTTTAAACCACAGGACTCTTAAAACTCTTATTGTAAGCATAAGCATAATGCATTCATTCCAAGAAAAAGAATAAAGAATGCTATGTTTTCCCCACTTACTGACCACATCACTCTTTTTCCAAGAGATTATTTCACAGGACTAGTATCCCACCGCACATTGTAGGAAATACTATTAACATGGACCACTAAAACATTGTCAGATATAAAAGTTATTTACCTGACAGTATCATAATAATAACCTAAATCTTTCACATTTAGTCAAGTGGTATCTGTTTCCTACCATATGTCTTAGTCATCTCTACTGCTGAAGTAGATTTAGTAAATGTTAAAGAAATGCAAGACCAAGTCAAAACAATATAAAAGTTCATAAGCTAAACTTCAAATAATTTTCTGAACATGACAGTAGACAACAAAGGATTACTTTTAGTAGTCAACAGGCCTATTTTAGCCTCTGTGATCTGGCCAGTGTAGTTAAGATACAAATAGACTGAAGGTCAGGATATTGGAAAATAGTCATATTCAGCATGATTTCCACCTCAAGGGTCGTAGTTAATGGAGAGAACTGTTAGATAATCTGTAACATCGTCTGTCCTTTAGAAAGGTAATGAAGTTTTCACTTGTGATTCAAGATGGCAGACTGAACACAAAAATCTAAATCTCCCACCTCCCAAGAGTCTATTCAATGACAAGAAAGCAATCAACCCATAAAGATGAAGAGAATGGAAAGAAGAACTTTCTGTGGTGTGGGAAGGAATGAAAACTTGCTGATAGATTAAAGAGAGCAAAGAAGCAATAGCTTAGAAAATATAGAGGGAAATGCAGCAAAAAGCCAGTCTGCGTGGCAAAACCCCAAAGTAGCTGTAGGCTCAGTCAACAGGCATAGCAGAAGGCAAGAATGAAGGGGGAAGGGGACAGTCCAAGGGTTACTTAAAAGTCTATCTTTTATTTATTTATTTTTTAAAAACTTAAATGTTTTTATTTATTTTTGAGAAGAGACAGAGCATGAGTGTGAGAGGAGCAGAGAGAGAGGGAGACACAGAATCCGAAGCAGGCTCCGAGGCTCTGTGCTATCTACACAGAGCCTGACGCGGGGCTCAAATCCACAAACTGTGAGATCATGACATGAGCCTAAGTTGGATACTTAATCAACTCAGCCACCCAGGAACCCCAAAAGTCTGTCTTTTAAATAACCACTCCAGTCGTGAACACTCTACTCTATGCCAACATTAAGACTAGTTGAGCCCAATGTCTAAGACAGATGTCAACTACCACACCAGTTATTTTTTTGTAATTCAAGTTGATCTCCTATCCTAGTCTTAGTTTAAGAATGGACAGCCAAAGTACAATTATGCAAAATTATTCTCTTAATGTTTACAGGGTAAAGTCAAGGAATATCACAGAGCATAAAACAACAACAGCAACAACAACAAAATAAGAAAAATATGAGAGAATAAAAGTAAAATGGAGTATCAGTCTGGGAGGTCCAACTTTTCTGGAGCTCCAGAAAAGCAAAGAATAAAAAATGAAAGTGGAGATAATTATCAACACATAATATTCATTGAGCACGTCCTATTTGCCAGGCACTTTATGGAACTTTCTAAATATTTCCTCATTCAATTCTCATACCAGCCCTCTGGAATATATTAGTATGGTAATATTATTAATACTCTCAATTTTCAGAGAAGAAAGCAAGCACAGGGTTTAGATAACTTGTCGAAGGTTACATAGCAAATAACTGCTATTTGAACTCAATCTACCTATAATTCTGTATTCTACCAGTATTCTACACAGCCTCTAGACTAGGAAAATTTCCCCATATAAAAGAGAAGCATTGGAAGAGTCTAGAGAGTGCTTCCAAGTGTGAAGAGGAAAAAGATACAAACTATACACCGTTATGAAATTGAAAAGCAACAACTATAAAAAGAAGATTCTATCAGTTCCCATAAAGAGAAAGAAAAATAAGTCACCATCTAAGAAATAAGTATGGAATTAAGCAGCACTGATGCAAAAGCACAACAGAATTTAGGTCTTCAAAGTTTTCAGGGGAAAAGAGTTTTTTCCTTAGGAAAGAGGATTTATTTCACACCGATACTACAACCATTCTTTTTCAAGTGGCACCAGGTATGGAACGCACTGAGAAAGAAATGTAGTCCTAGTTCAATATTTGGCCCTTAAGTGAACAAAATTCACATAATTATATCATAAACACTATTTCATAGTTTTCAGCTTTTAGCATCATATAGACAGAATATGGAAATACTAAATGTGGTTATAGAACAGAATTGTGTTATTAGCCTTACCAAGAAAAGCACATATCCAGTTGATAGAAGATGGGAAGTATAAGAGAAAGGTGCTAATATCTTATTTAACATGAGTTTTCAAGATACTATCCTAAACGGGTGAATCAAGGAACAGAAGTTTAAGGTTGAAGTCAAAAGAACTAGAACAAATTTCTCTCTCTAGCTCTGGCCTTTCTGCTGAACTCTGAACTCCTATCTAGCCACCCACCTAACATCCTTTCTTGGATAGCTCATCTCCTTTCAAACTTACGATGGCTAGAATAGAATCGTTCATTTTCTCCCTTCAAACCTATCTTTTCAATAAATGCCACTTCTATTCCCCCTCAAGTTTTGATAACCTAGGAGTCATCCCCAAACTCTCTACTCTCTCTATCCAATCCATCAGCAAATCTTGACACCTCTATCTCCAAAATATACTCCAAATCTTCTTACCAATGTCGTACAGGTTCTGTTTCCCCGCTTCCTCTCTTTCTCCTCCAAAATGTTTTCCACACCATTGTTAGAAGGATCTTTTAAAAACACTCATGATACCACTTTCCTCCCTTAGATCCTCCAGTTACTTCTCATGGTTTGTAGAATCAATTTCAAATTCCTCACCATGGCCTACCTGCCAGTCTAATCTATGGAATCAGTCTGTCTCCTATTGCTCATGACATCATGATGGGGGATTTTGAGAAGGGGCATGTAACTCAGGCCAAGGAGGCAGAAAATGTTCTCTAAAAGTCATGGTTGTTTCTAAACCAATTTATGCCTGTGTACTTGTTATTGTATTTCCATAATTTAATATTCTTATAAATCAAAATCTGAGTACTAGAAGACTTTCTATAAAACACTCAAAGTTGAATACTTTGGAAAGGCTTGCCAAAAGGTCACTAACTTTTTCAAGTGCTAATTAGGTGTAGACAAAATCACTATAAATAAGAGGAGCTGGAGTGAATTTTTTAAAATCTTAAAGGATTCTGTACACATTTCATTTCAAATGTGTCTTTAACTTTCCAATCTGTTTTAAAGAAACAAACTAGAAAGGATATATTAGCGATGTGGTTTGTGACAGAAACACAAAGTTCAATTCCAGTCAATGGATACTTCTGCCAAGGAAATGCATTGGCATTCCAACAAAAATGTGGTGAATGAACTGGTGAGAATAACTAGTGTCTAAGTTTGGTATTTATAATTTTCTAGGAGTCTTTGTTTTAACTTTTTTGGTTAAGTAACCAGTCAAGTCCAGTTCTTTCTCATAAGGAGGTGTTGCTTCTACTCTGGTTCAGTATGGGACATGGTAGAAGATGTCACCAGAGAGCTAGGCTTTGTTCTAGAACGACCAGGCAAGGCCCAGCCATTTCATGAGAGATGCCCCCAACGTCAGTACCTGTGGTTCTGTTCTGCCAAGCCAGTCTCTTCTCCCAGAGTGGAATCTTCCAAATCTCTCCCTGGAGAGGGGAACAAAAAATCTGGGAATTTCTCAGATAGTCCTCTCTTTGCAACTTCACTTTGTACCACATGCCGTGATCCCTGCCCTTGAGATATCTGATACCTGCATTTTCTGAGCCTTACTGGGACCCCACCCCATCCCTGTAAGCACTTAGTTTCCAGCTTTTTGTGGTCTACTCAAGTTAATTGCCACTTAACCATCTGCTTTCCGGCTTCCAAATTTGTTAAGATCTTTGTTCTTCTTTGGTTCTCTTTTTTTCAAAGGTTTGAAGGTCTTTAAATGTCTCTACTATCATTGTACTGGTGTTTGGAGAGGAAATACGGGGAAATGCACATTTTGAATTTGCCATGTTTAACTGGAAATCATGGTCACTTTATCATCACCCAACACTCACTCTCTTAGAATTTAATACTGATTTAGCACTTACAGTGGTTTAATTGTAGACTCATTACTTAAATTTCATTATTTTATTTACTCAGTTCATGAAGTGGGAATAATAATCCCTACTTTGCAGGATTGTTATGAGAAATAAAAATATGTGAAGCGCCTACCACAACGTACTATGTGCTATGTTGGTACATACTAGACAACAAAGGAAGCTATTTCTATTATTAATTTTGCATTGTACTAAGTTATGTGTTTAGTTGGAATTTAGCTTTGAAAACAGGTGTGGAAGTCTCTCTTTTCCCTTTCCCCACCCTCCCTCTCCCTTCACCAGCCCCCTCCTACTTACTCCTCATTCTTCTGTTTCTCAGTTCTTTTATTGGTATTTCTCATTGCCAAATTCTTTACTGTTTCCCAGATCATAGTACGATACCCAGACACAACAAATGTTTATTGATTAATGATAATTACATACTATTCAACAGATTAAACTAAAGACATACTGTAATTTAAACTAACATACACACTATAATATAGGCCTGCAATTTATTCATATTTTAGATGGTGTTTGGGTACTAGTGAAAAGGGTTTTTAAAAGAAAATATTTTAGTTTAGCATTTTAAAATGTGTATATATACCAGTTTGTATAATCCAGATTTGCATATATATGTATATATATGCATGTATATATATGCATATATATATGTATATATATATGCATACAGACATAGAAAATGTGTATGTAAACATGCATAATACCAATTAAAAGTCATCTCCTGGTCATTCTGTTCCATCAGCCCACTTAATTACACTTGGTCTTTGGCATTTCAGCAATGTCATCTTGTGCTGATAATGAAAGTGCCCTTTATTCTTGTACTACCACACAATTTCCTGGCCACCATCCATGGTCATTTCAACAAATGGCTATGCTCCATCATATCTGAGTCCCTGTAAGAATAAGTGTTCACTTTGGGTTTTTTGTAATAAAACTTTATAAATTGGAAAGGCTGATATAATTTGTGAAGGAAGTCATTTACACTTAAATGAAACTTTGGCTGTTTATCAACCGTTTGCTATTTTAATGTTTTTCTTAATTGAAATTCAGATTATTATTAAAAATAATTTTCTAAAGTAGGATCTATTTTGTGTTGCTTTATTTGTCCCAAGGTGTAGCTTAATGATTTCCTGCCATAGATATATTCAAGTTTTTTTTCACTGTATTTTGAACATCTATAGTGTTATTTTTTACATTAATAATATTTTTATATAAGATCAAAATACATATCATTTAGAAGAATGGAGTTTCTGATAGAAAAATATTACTGATGAATGTTTTTTAAGCAGACACAAAAAGTTAAGATTTCTCAAAGTAAAAGCTGCTACATTCCCACCAATACAAGGATTAAGTTGTGTGTTTGAATAAATCCTGGCTTTGTTGATAAAATATAGATGGCTAGACACCAACTTGTTTTGTGTATCCTTGTTTAGAAATTTTCTATTTTAATTAGATCAAGTTTCCAAGAAACAGAGAGGGGATTTCAAACATTCTTCATGGACTTTGCCTTATGTTTCGTAATCCTCATATAACAAGGCTTCTTTTAAGTAATTACTTTGGGTTCAATTTGAATTCTGAAGTAGAATAACCACTAAGAATTTGAATATATTCTTTGATGTTTTCCTACTTAGATGTTCTTTACTATTGTTGGTTTGTTTAAAAGTCTCATATATATGCATAAATGCATATGGTAGTTATGTCTAATTTTAATAGATATAACATCTGGGTAAGGAATTTCTCTGATAGCTCAGATTCCTTTCCTCTCCCTTTATTTATTAGTCCCCATAAAGAAGTGTTTTTTTTAAGTTGTTATTTTTGAGATTCTGAGAGGTTCTAGATCACTACTTAAAAGATAAGTCATTATAATTGACTCAATTGACTTCCTTCTGAAGTATTTCTGTTGCTTAATTGCATAACAAGTCACCCCCAAATTTAGTTGTCTCAGACAACCATCACTTTATTTACTCATGATTCTGTAATCTGGGGCTAGGCTCAGCTGGGCAATTCTTTGGCTCATCTTGGTGGTGGGCACTGCTGTGGCTGCATTAAGTTGGCAGGTCATCTAAGGACTAGATTCAGTTAGGAGGCTAGAATGACCAGACCTCTCTTGCTACATGTGGTCTCTCCATGTGGGTTCTCCAGTAGGGTAGCTGAACTTCTTACATAGCAGCTCAAGGTTTTCAAAAATGCAGAAACAGAAGCTGAAAGGCTTTCTTAAGGTTTATGCCTAGAACTGGCAGAGTGTTACTTTTGCCACATCCTGTTGGTTAAACCTAATCGCAAGTCCAGCCCACATCCACAAGAAGGGGACTGTACCAGGATATGAGTAATGGGAGACCAATAAACTACGGCTATCTATATAACAGACCACCACAACATCCCTAAATTGTTCTTCCCATGATAGTATAGGAGTAGCCAACTCTTCACTCTTCTTTTGTCAGAAAATGTCTTTAAACTGCCCTCACTCTAATGAGTGAAAGTAGAGCTGGGTATACAATTTTGGGTTTGTGGTTATTTACCTTTTGTACTTGGAGGATATTATTCCATTGTCTTCTGGATCCTATTGTTACATCAAATCTGCAGGAAATCCAATTGTTAATCCTTTGAGAGTAATATGTTTCAGGATAAGATTTTTAATATTTAAAAGGGGACTTTGTATATAGAAAGAGTTATTTATAGTTACTTATGATTTAAATTAATATCCCAGATTTAATATTACAACTGAAAAATATTTCTTTCCTTAAGCCTTTAATTTTTAAATATTGTTTCACTGTCATTGCAAGACTCTTTGTTTTTAAGGGTTCTGTAGAGGTGGGGAGAGAAGCACGAAAACTGGGTAAGTTAAAATGTCACTTTTCTTAAATAAATACTCCTTGGGTTGTTGTGAGCTTTTGGTTAATTTCCAGATTTTTTTCATCTTAAGTTTATTTATTTATTTTGAAAGAGAGAGAGTGCATGCAGGGGAGGGGTGGAGAGATTGAATCCCAAGCAGGTTCTGCACTGTCAGTGCAGAGTCTGTTGCGAGGCTCAAACCCACGAACCATGAGATCATGACCTCAGCTGAAATCCAGAGTCAGAAGCTTAACCAACTGAGCCACACAGATGCCCATAATTTCCAGAATTCTGAGAAGTTTATTTTGATTCTTTTTGTCAGAGTTCTCATTGCTATTATGGAGGAGCAGCTTTTCAAAGGCTCTTATTCTGCCATTCCCACTGATGTCCTATACATTTCAGTGTTTGGGTTAAAAATGTTTCCACTATTTATCGTTTTTGTCTGGCATGCTGTTCACTGAACAGGAGTCCTAAACCTTGATGTAATCAAGTTTTATCAACTTTTCACCTCTGGATTGTGCATTGGGTATTTATGAAGAGTTTTCCTATCTTTAAGTCACAAAAATATTCTACATTTTCTTCCTTGCTTTTATAATTTTACCTTCCATAAATATGTCTTTAATCCTAGAGTCTGTCTTTAATGTGCAGTGTTAAATAGAGGAGATATTCCATTTTTCTCCATGGAGAGGGATCCTGGATGCCATCTACTAAGCAATCCATGTTTTCCTTGTTGCTTTGGACTTCCTTACTTGTATGTTACGGTTCTCTTATGGGTCTGCCTCTGAGCTCTCCATTATGTTCCTTTGGTTAATTTTTAGGACTTGGATCAGTACTAATGTATTTTAATTTTCTGAATTTTTAGCTTGTCTTAATATATGATCAGGAAAATACCCATTCTTTGCTTTTCCTTTTCAAAATTGACCTCTCTATTTATGGACTTTTATTTTTCCATTTAAACTTTGGAATTTATGACATTCTTCAAACTATCCAGGTAGAATTTTGATTGGGTTGTGTTGACATTATAGAGTAATTTAGGAAAATGGTCACTTTTATAGTAACCTACTATCTCATCCTATCTAACAGAGTGGGAAAGTCTATTCAGACTTTCTAAAAAAAATTTTTTTTAATGTTTATTTATTTTTGAGAGAGAGAGAGAGGATGCACAAGCAGGGGAGGAGCAGAAAGAGAGGGAGACACAGACTCCAAAGCAGGCTCCAGGCTCTGAGCTGTCAGCACAAAGCCCCATGCAGGGCTTGAACTCACGAACTGTGAGATCATGACCTGAGCCGAAGTTGGACACTTAACCAACTGAGCCACCTAGGCACCCCTATTCAGTTCTATTTTTATGTCTTTAAGAGAGTTAAATTTTTTTTCTCTGTGGATGTCTTGCAAGTTAGTTGTTAGTTTCTAAAACCTTGATATTGTTCAGTTTTGGTTCCCACAGAGAACATATTTTTTGTTTTCTTATCTAGTAGATTATGGTTTTGATTTTTATACACTTAACTGCTTACCTTCCCATATTCTTACTCTCATATTTTGTTGATTCTAGTGGTTTATCTATTCAGGTAATCATGTTACCTACAAATAAGGACAGTTTTTACTCTTCTTTTGCAATCATTTTACTACTTTTTTCATATATATATATATATATATATATATATAAATATATATACACAATATTCTCCAGTATCTCCATTAATATGTTAATAAACAGTAGAATTTTAGTTCTGAGTTGTTATGGGTATACTTATTTTTTTTTTTTGTTATTTAGTCCATATCTTTTTAAAGAAATAAAAAAATTTTGTTATTTTCTTCTATCTTATGTACTCTCCTTGATTTATTTCTATTCTTATTTGAGTTCTTCCTCTTGGAATTTTTTGAGGTTGATCTGTTTTATGGGGAAATAGTCTGAGGACTTACTTGCCTCCCAATATTTTTTTATTTTGGCTTCACAGTTGAATGACTGGTTGGTTGGATATAAAAATTCTAGGCTTGAAATTCTTTTCCCTTTAACATTTTAAAAATATTAATTATTATCCTGTGTCCAAGATTGTTGCTGTGAATTTTAATATAGATCTGCTTTTTCCTCCTTTGTAAGTAATCTACCTTCTCTTTTTCAAAGCATTTAGAATTTTCTTTGCCCCAGATAACCTTATATTTCTCTATAAAGGGTCTTGGATGTGAGTTTTTCCTTATGTACCCTACAAATTGGGAGGAGAGTGAGGCAAATGAGAGACCCAGGGAGCAAAACTTGATGAGGGACTCAGTCCCAGGACTATGCAAATGCCTCCTTCAATTTTACATCCCAAGGGTCTCACTTGCCTCAACTTACTCCTGGACCTGCCACCCTGCTTGGTAATTTGTGAGCCCTTTCAACCTGAGGTCTTTGGTCTTTCTTTAATTCTTGGATATTTATCATTTTTTAAAAATAGGCTCCAGGGGCGCCTGGGTGGCGCAGTCGGTTAAGCGTCCGACTTCAGCCAGGTCACGATCTCGCGGTCCGGGAGTTCGAGCCCCGCGTCAGGCTCTGGGCTGATGGCTCAGAGCCTGGAGCCTGTTTCCGATTCTGTGTCTCCCTCTCTCTCTGCCCCTCCCCCGTTCATGCTCTGTCTCTCTCTGTCCCAAAAATAAATAAATGTTGAAAAAAAAAAAAAAATAGGCTCCAATGTGGGGCTTGAACTCATGACCTGAGATCAAGACTCACATGCTGCACCGACTGAGCAATCCAGGTACCCCTATCATCATTATTTCTTTAACCGTTTCCTTCCCTCTGTTTCTTTACTTAGGTCTCCTGAATTCTACCATCCATTCTTTTATATTTTAATTTCTTTATCCTTTGCTGCTACCTTTGGGAGAGTTTGTCTTTCCAGTTCATGAGTCTTTATTGATCGCATCTTTTTTAATTTAGTTATTACATTTTCTTTGATTTCTGATATTTACATGATTCTTTTTTTTTATTGACCTCTTCTTCTTGCTTCATATTAATAATATCTTCTGTGTCTTTGAGGATATTTTTTATGCTTATTTTAAATTCTTGGAGAACTAGTTCCAATTACTCTGCCTCACATAATATGTTTTAAATTTTGTTGTCTTTCTTTATAGTGTCTGTCTAGTTTATCTTAGGTCATGTTCCTCAAGGGGTCAACAGCCCTGTGGGGGGAAAGTCTAAGGACTAGGGTCTGGCTTTGTGTGCCTCCCAGTGAATTTAAAGGAAAGAAAAGGAGGGTGAAGCTGGAGAGTGTCAGATCCCATAAAACCAATTTTGACCATTTCCATTTGCTGTCCCTGTACTAGGCCAGTTCTCTAGTCAGAACACCATACCTCCCCCCCTTACTTTAAACTCTTATAAAGAGGCATCACAAGAAAATACAATCTCTTAATGTTTTCAGCCCTACCAGTACTGATGGTTTCTGGGGAATGGTAGCAGAACAAATGCCTAAGAGGACAGCATGCACCCATTTTCGTCAGCTCCTTACCTGGAGGGATTTCTGTCCTGTTCGAATGTTACTAAGTTGACAACAGATGGCTAGGTAGTTGCCACCAGTTTCTTGCCCCTGAGGCAAGCAATGATCTTCCCATGGCAATGTGGGGGGAAGTCAAGAGCAGGTTTTGAGACCTCTTCCCCACTTATTCTCTCTTGCCCAAACCTGACCTTCCTACCATCCAGCCCAAGCTGCCACCAACCCTTCACACCAGTCCACTAAAGCCTTTGGGTTTCTCAGAGTTGATAGTTCATCAGTCCTGCTTCTTCTCCCTTTCATGGTTTCCTGTTTCATCAAGATACAAGACCCTCTCTAATTTGATCCAGCATCTTTCAGTTCTGGAATCATATTATTATCTGCATTTTAGAGAGGAGGGAATTGAAAATTGAATTTCAGTGAAGGTAAGTGATTTGTACACCACTAGGAAATGTGGTAGGGCTAGAATTTAAGAACATGTCTATCATATCCCAAAGCCCATGCTTTGGACACTCCATTAACCCCACCTGATGAATCACTGAATTTAGAGCTGTTTCATTTTTTTCAAGAAGTTATCAAACTATGTTTCTAAAAACACTAATGTTCTGTGAGCTGGACCATGGCATTCACCCAAAACCTGGTAGTCTTTTCCCAACTGGTAGAAAAAAATATGTATAGGTTATGGTTAGAATTTTCTCAATGTCATAGTTGCCCACACATTTTTAATAACTCTTTGGCACCTGCTGTTCCTTAGTGCACTAACAAATCCTAAAAAAAAAAAAGGTAATGATTAAGAAGAAATGCATTTTGAGTAACTTACCTCAATTAAAAATCAAGAAAATTGGGGCACCTGGCTGGCTCAGTGGGTTGAGCATCTGACTTTTGATTTCAGCTTAAGATGTGATTTCATGGTTCATGGGATTAAGCCCTGCGTTGGGCTCCATGCTGACAGTGGGGAGCCTGCTTGGGATTCTTTCTCTCCCTCACTCTCTGCTCCTCCCCATTCATGCTTGCTCTCTCTCTCTCTCTCTCTCTCTCAAAAATAAACTTAAAAAAAAAAAAGAAATCAAGAAAATATTATCAGTTAGCAGTTTTTCCCTGGTAATGAGGAAAGATTGCCATTTCGTATAATGTAATATGTAAATACTTAAAGACTCCTCATTCCTGCTAGTAAAGTTAGTTTATATCAATGTCTGAATTCTGAATTGAATTCATGAATGCTTAATAAGTATGAATTTACTAACATATTTCTCCTTCTTATATATTCTCCCTAATTTTAAAGGCAAGATTTTTAAAAAATTAAATTTCATTTTTTTAACAGTTAACACACATGCATATGATACAAAATTCAAATAGCACAAAAGTATATACAGTAAAAGTGAATCCCCATCTGTCCCCAAGTCACCTAATTCCCTCCCCCTGTAGCTATCACTTTATCAGTTTCTTGAATGTTATTCCAGAGATATGGTAGGTGTACATAGACTCTTTTTTATCAATTTTTTATAAAAGGGAGAAATTTTTAATTTTTCCTTGACATAATTTTACCTCACTAAACTGAGAGTTGCTGTGACCCTTTTATAACCTTGTGTGCTAAAAGTAAAAATAAAATGAATTTTAAGAGTTATTAAAAATGTAAAATAGAGAGAGACCAATATAATGAACTCCCTATATACCATTCACCCAGCTAGAAAGATTATTTAAAAGTGATTTTTAAAAGGTTTAACACTCTTACAAGTTTTCAGAATGTCTGTCAATGGGAAATGAAAAGAATCACGTGTTCAGCTACCACTACAGCAGCCCTGGGGTTTTCCAGTTCATTCTGTTAGTGCTAAGTTGGGAACAACTCCTGCATAAATTTCTCATAGCCTTTCCAGTAGTAAAAATATAAGTTGACAAATGATTTGTACTTACACTTTTCCTAAAATTTTGGTTGGTATCTGGGCAAGAAGCATATCTAAAAGACTTTTTTTTTAAAGTTTTATTTATTTACTTTGGCGGGGGAGGGTCAGAGAGCAAGGGAGAGAGAGAATTCCAGGCAGGTTCTGCACTTCAGCGCAGATCCAAATGTGGGGCTTAAACTCACAAACCATGAGATCATGACCTGAGCTGAAGTCAGATGCTTAACTGACTGAGTCACCCAAGGGCCCCTCTAACAGACTTTCAAAGCCATTATTGCATTAATATTAGTTTTAGAATTTTAGTAGTAATATTTAATATTAGTTTTAGAATTTAATAATTCACATATGGGGCTAAGTTGATTGTTTTGATTTGGTTCTTTTCATGGAGAAAGGATGATGCATCCATTATATTTATCCATACCTAAAAGAATTTACTTTTATTACAATTGTTGATAAAGCATGATTATGAATATTGATTATATTTCCACATACAAATCTAATTTTTGTCCTGACTTCACACAATCTTTTTTTTCGCTCAGTTCCACTTGCCTCTCCTGAAGCATCAGCAGAACTTCAAAAGAATTTTATAGAACGCATCTCTTATTTACATCAATATGATGCTAGGAAAAGTCCCAATGAGCCCATCCCGGGACAGGTGAGTATTCAGAATCAATTATTTAATATTTTAGGATGGGACAGATTTATGGCAGAACATTAAGCCTACTCAAGTCATAACCATCTTTCTAAAAGTCTATTTAAACAAACTAGCATGGCTGATAGGATAAGATCTCAACAACATGCCATGGTTAAAACTAAGGAATGATGTCAGAATTTTGGATCACAGTCTTTGGAGTTTGGTTTAAATTATTGTAATCATTCACTTGAGGTAATATCAAAGCAGTTTGATAAGCTTTTGGATATGCTCATGTGGGTGTGGCAGGGGAATGCATGTAAGATTTACAAAGCCAAACAGCAATGTAATAGTTGCTGGATTTTTTTCCAACTGCAAATGTTTGTTTTCATATTTCACCTTAAGTCTTTTGTTGAAAACTAACAGGCATTTGGGATACAGTCACAAACCCTTAGGTCTATGAACCACAAGTTGCCCTATAGAGCAAGAAATGAATTTGACATGATTAGTCTTAAACAATCCAACTGATAGAACTGTTGAGAATGAGAAATGAGATTCTGCTTCTTTGACTTTCTGCGTTTCCTTTCTCGTTTATTTTCTGGCATGCCCTATGTTATAAGTGATTTAAAAGTTTCACTAATAATGATTATGCCGCTGTCTTGGGTTTTGGAGTCAAGTGACAGCCAAAGAAGAGGCAGAGAAAGAAGTACCTGCCTTGCTAGGACTTGAGCTAACACATAAACTGAGTTCCCAGCTGCATCTTCCAGCAACTTGCGTGCCCTGGTTAATGTCAACTTTGTTTTCCTTTCCAGCGACATGGAGCTTTTGTGCAGACAGAGATAAAACCAGGGAGTAGGCCAATAGTTCCTACGGGAACAGAGGTATTACGGAACGCTGCGGGGTCATGCTCATCAGAACAGTCCAAAAAAACAGAGAAAGGAAACTCAGCGGAAAGCAAAATGATCTCACCAGGTCTCTGCCGACAAAATTCCCCAGAGCTGTTAGAGACTGAAACTCACTTATCAGAAACAGACGTCAGAGGGGCAGCCAAGGCATGCCCCAGAAGTCCTGAGAGAAGAGAGAAGGCTGCAGACACCTTCCAAATAACTGCAGTAAATGCTCTTCTCCCCAGGCATGATCCTTTAAATCCACCAATAAAAAGCCAGAATAAATCAGGATAAATTACCTTCTTCAGATGAAAATCTAATCCTTGGAATGTAGACAAATTTCAGAATCACCATACAAGCCCTCACAGTTGCTTTTTCTGTTATCAATAAACTAAAGAAATTCAATTTACATAAATGGGAAAATGAAAAATAAGACAATTAAAATACACCAGAAATTTAAGAGTGGTCTCTAATGAGTGGTGGGCTACGAGACATATTTTTGTGTTATATTATTTATAAACAAAACAATTTTGTTTTGCATAAAAATGAACATAACTGACAAATATACTTTTAGAGGAGAGGCCCTATGAGATAGTCATTCTCTGGGATCAAAGCAGGGTTGGATTTTGGTTCCACCATGTATGACTTGTGTGACCTTGGGTGAATTACTTAACCTCCCTAGACTTCAGTTTCCTTGTCTGTAAAATCAGGATAATAGCAACTTCTCAAGGGTTAGTGAGCATGAGATTATGCACACTGATCAGTAAGTGACCAATGTAATTACATCATCACTATTACTATAATTAAAATTTCCATTTAAGGATAATGTTCTCCTATAACCTTAAATTTTCCTCTTTATTCTTAAACTTTTAGTCCCTCTATATACAATTAAGAGTGTGAAAAATCTAAAAACATTTCTCCTGGTACTAGTTACACATACACACACACACACACACACACACAATTAATTCAAAGACATTTGGGTACCTAGAATATAAAAATATTTCTTACATTGTTTTCTATTTTACTTAGAACATTTCTAGCACTAACTCAATCTTTGCTTTTTAGATGAGTTCGGCGTAGTTAATTCTACCAGCTCTTGTATTTGGCACATTTGGTGTGCCAAAATGTGTCTATCAGAAGCTATGTTCTATTGCACACAAGTGGAAGTAGGTGGAATATCTGTGCCAAAGGAGTATTTATATGCCCAGCAATTTTCCCTGGCAATATATCAGCTTCACACTGTTATCTGTAGTGTTGACAAAAAAAAATATAGGTGTATCTTTATCCATTTCTCCTCCACTAAAGAAATTTTAATAGACTGCAAATGAATGGATGCCATTATTCTGTATTTGTGTATTGGGGACTTTCTGTTCTTGCAATATAGCAGATTAAGGGTAATAGTGAACCCCTTTCATTACAAACACCTTGAAATGCTAAATAAAATGAAACAAACACATATGTAGCCAAGTGCACAAAACAGAGAAACCCTCATGTTCCAAAATAGAGAACTTGCAATATATTTCTTGAAGATCTTTTGTCAACACGTGTAGAGTATGTCATTATTTTAATAGATGAATAGACTTCAATAGTATAGATATACCACAGAACTGGAGCAAAAAGAACATAAGCTTAAGTATATGTGTAGGGAAAGGGCAGGGGTGGGGTTTGATAGCAAAGATGGAGAGAGAGGTGTTAAATGCTAGGCACTTGAATTTTAATTCATATTGGAACAGAGATGGAGCATATGGCCTCCAAAGTACAGAGTTGAGATTGAAACCCACATAAAGCTACAGCCCTCAAACAGCTGGCCAACTGGTACAAGACAGACTGGAAGAATTTCACTCATATGACCAAGCAGATGCAAGAAAGTTTGTCTCTTCCTACAGCTATAGATAGTTAAAATCTTTGTGAGAAAGTAAAACCTCGTGTGTACCATATTCCAGTATGGAATATGAACTCACATACAGTACCTTTCATAGGACACCAAATTTACATAAAAATTAGTCCTGCTGGTGCTACCACTGAGCTGTCTGACTAAAGTAAATGCAAAACCCTCCTGGAGTGATATTTCTACAAACCACAGATGAAACAGTCCCCACTGAAGTTAAGGTCACAAACAAAAATCGCAAATCACACACAAAAAGGAAACCCAACTGAGTAAGAGTCTGCAGTAAAACAAAGAGAACGGTTAAAACAAAACTAGAGGTAATAGAATTAAGACACTTTCAATTTTTTTTTAATATATGAAATTTATTGTCAAATTGGTTTCCATTCAACACCCAGTGCTCATCCCAAAAGATGCCCTCTTCAATGCCCATCACCTACCCTCCCCTCCCTCCCACCCCCCATCAACCCTCAGTTTGTTCTCAGTTTTTAAGAGTCTCTTATGCTTTGGCTCTCTCCCACTCTAACCTCTTTTTTTTTTCCTTCCCCTTCCCCATGGGTTTCTGTTAAGTTTCTCAGGATCCACATAAGAGTGAAAACATATGGTATCTGTCTTTCTCTGTATGGCTTATTTCACTTAGCATCACTCTCTCCAGTTCCATCCACGTTGCTACAAAGGGCCATATTTCGTTCTTTCTCATTGCCCTGTAGTACTCCATTGTGTATATAAACCACAATTTCTTTATCCATTCGTCAGTTGATGGACATTTAGGCTCTTTCCATAATTTGGCTATTGTTGAGAGTGCTGCTATAAACATTGGGGTAAAACACTTTCAATTTGAAGATACTTGTCTTTCTTTCAATCTGGAAAATTTTACTCTGTAGCCTTTTCTGTTATTTCCATCCCCTCCATTTTCTCTCTTCTCTCCTTCTAGAACAGCTACTAGCCGAATGATTGGAACACTTGGATTTATCTTCTATCCCTTTTATCTTTTCTCTCATTATCCTTCTTTTTTTTTTTTTAACTCTTTAACCTTTATTTATTATTGAGAAACAGAGAGAGACAGAATGTGAGCAGGGGAGGGGCAGAAAGAAGGGGGGAGACACGGAATCCAAAGCAGGTTCCTGGCTCTGAGCTGTCAGCATAGAGCCCGAAGCTAGGCTCGAACTCACAAACTGCGAGATCATGACCTGAGCCAAAATCGGATGCCTAACTGACTGAGCTACCCAGGCACCCCTCTCATTATCCTTTTCATGGTACTTTACCACTAAGAATGCAAGCATCCCTTGACACTAACCGTATACGAAATAAATTGATTTTCAGCCATGTCAATTGTTATATCAGGCCATCTACTGAAAAACACTTTTTAATAAGTATTTTATTTTTTCATTTCCAAGATCTAGAAATGCCTCCTGAATACATAAGACTCTTCCTATATTATGAATATGATACTCTTAAAATATTGTAATTAAGCTTAACGTCTTTTTCTGTTCTCTTAATTCTGTTAATTTTTGTTAAGCATGAAGCCTCACCTTCTTTGTATTGTAGTTTGTTTGGTTTTGTTTCTCAAATGTTTGGTGATTTTTGCTTGTATATTCTTCTTTGATTATGTGACTCCCAGATCTCTATCAGTGTCAACTCTTTTTGTCTACTGCAGTCTGACTTTAAGACAGGGTTGGGATATTGCAGTCAGACAGGATCTGAGGATGATTTGTGTGATAGTATCTTTGATCCTCCTGGAGGTCAGTAGCTACTTGAGCACTGGTCTGCTTTTCCAGCCCCAGCGTATGATTCAATTCATCCACAGCAGCCTAGCGCTTTGCGCATGCAGAACAGGTAAGGGTTACTGATTTGCTGCTCCACATGCAGTTCCTAATTTTTCAAATTGATAAATGCTCCTGAGCTCCTTCCACTTCTTAATATCCAATGGCTCTAAGTGTGTAGTTCTGTCTAACCTACCTCGAACTCAGTCATCTCCACATGTGTTGGGTTTTTCTTTCATTTAGTTTTATTCCTCCAAGCATTTGTTCTCTGGTAATTTCTTTCAGAATTTAACACAAACATATTTCTTCTGATAATAGGTTTCCCTGGTTTCCAATGATATTAGACTGTATTTTATTATCAGTATCTATTTACATATATTTTATGAGATTTAGTGAGCAGTAAGTGGTAGATGTGTATGATCAGTCTGCCATCTTGAATCAGTCTCTGATATTAAGTAAATCATTTGCAAACTTAGAACTTTAATCAGTAAGAAATTATAAATTCTCTGCAATAGACCTCACAATTGACTGGCAGACATCACTGAGGACCTATATAGTACTTCTGTCTTAGGGAATGTGTTTTAGTGCGAGATCGAGGGTCTGGGGTCAAATAGCCCAGTTAGTGGACTACTATCATAGGCTAGATTAGTTCTCAATGTTTTCAAGTATAGGGACATGTTTCTGCATTTCAAAAAGCTTATGGTTCTTTACAAAATAATAATTGAACTTTTAGTATCCATTGTTTGAGAAAACATATAACAACAAAATGCACTGATGATTCCCAGGTTCAGTTCTCTCTTTTTTTTTTTTTTTTTTAACCGCTGGGGTGTGTCTCTCCACAATGAATTCCATAGTCTATTAAAGTTATAAGTGCCTGTTGCTACAAATAGTGCTCTTAAATTTCACAAGAATATTTGAAAGCTTTCAAATAGTTCTTTTATTAGGTATTTTCATGGAATTAAAGCTTTTACCAGGATAGAGGGTTGTTTTTTCTGTTTACCAAAGGAAAAAAACAAACAAACATGGTTCTTCATAAAATTTACTATTTTTTAAATATCTTAGCAAATGTGCCAAAGGCTTTCAGTCCTTAACATTGCTATTAATTATATGTATTTTAAGGTTTAAAGCATTTTCCAATCTATTATCTCACTGGATCTTTATAATAATCAGATGGAAACAGGGCAAATGATAACATGTATATCAATCTTACAGCTAATAATAGGTTCAGAGAACTGAAGGAGTTTCCCCCAGTTTGCAGTTAACAAGCAGCAAAGCCAGGGCCAGAACCTAAGCCTCCCAGTGCTCTGTCCATTCATCCCCAAATGTCAATGCACAGAGCAGTGCTGGCCCATTACAAATGGAAAAACAAGGACAGTTTAAGCAGTATCAAAGCAAATATTTCAAAATTTTTATTAAGAGATCATCACTTTATTGCTTTTTGGGATTTAAAATGCTCTTTATTAGACTTCTTATCACTAGGATGGACTAAGTTGATGCGGGAAGACTTCATTATTCCTGCATAGACAAAGCCTTGATAAGGTATTACAAAAAGCTTTGAAGTACATAACTAAGCACTAAAACAAAACATAGAAATCCTCAAGTTCCAGAAATAAAGAGAATGCTAAAAAGTGGTGATCAAGAAGTAAGGCAACTAGAGAGGTGGAATCAAATTTGACCTTAGGAGTTGCAATGGGGGTTAAGGCCCCACATGCAGTAGAACTGGAGTTGAGCATAGAGCCAGGATTCCAGAAGAGTTTTGCTGCTGTGAAAAAGACTCTAGAATCTCTCTTTCTGATTAGACTGCAAGGTAGGGGGTAAAACAAACTGATTATCACCCAGACAACATACCTCTAAACTAAGTCGTGCAAAAAATGGGAGCCAAGCATGTATTCATGAGTAATAGCGCAGAAAACCCAAACCAAGGTTGCAACAGAAAACCTGAGAACCAAAGAACCAGAAGAATCAGAGAAACGTGAAGGACCCAAGTATAGACAACAGGCAAACATAATACTGCCCCATTGTCACACTTTACAATCCTGGGTACAGGATGGAAAGCAATACCTAAGATAAGATGGAAAAAATGTACCCATCTTCCAGGGGAGGGAGTCAGCAGAATTCATCCCCCAAGGATTACAGACAAGAGAGCAAAGAGACTATAAAATTACTAAGCTTAAATGATTCGGGACATAAAAAATAAAAACTATACAGAAAAACCAGAACAGCACAAAAAATAAGAGGCATATTTCAGGGGAAAAAAGCTATAAAAATTCTAAAGATAAAAAGTATATATCATTTTTTAAAACTTAACTCAGTAGATAAAAAACAAAAAGCTCAGTAGACTAAACATAGCTTAAAACAAAGTTGGAAGACAGTTGAAGAAATCTCACAGAATGAAACACAAAAAGATAAAAAGAAATATTAAAAAGAAAGAGGCACAGAGAATAGAACATTACTAAGTGTTCCAGAAGGACACAATAGAGGGAATATGAGAGAAATCTGCAATAAAAATGGCTATGATAGAGACTACCTGTTCTCAGTAACCAATCTGCCTCTCTGCCTTTTTCATTGAATCACCAACTTTTAGCTGAGAACTTGGCTGTCCAGTATAAAGACAATATTTCCCAGTTTCCCCTATACCTAGATTAGCCATATGACTCTGTTCTGGGATGTAGCCAAAACAGCATGTACAACTTCCAGAAATGTCCTTAAAGGGAGGTGGTAAGATTTTTCTCTCCAGCTTTTCCTTCTTAGTAGCTAAAACACTAATGGTATTGTTTAAGTTTGATTAGAGAATCTACTTACTGAGAATGAATGGTAGAATAAAAGAGAAGAGTCCCTGAGCTCCTGACACCATCAAATACCACCTGGATAGCCTAATATGTGTGAAAAAGAAATAAATTTCCAACTCGTATGAACCACTTTGATTTAGAGTTGTTTTTTAAGGTCACTTATGGCAGAATCTATTCATAACTAATGCAATCAATGGTTGAGAATTTTCTACAATTAAAGAAAGATGTGAATCTTCAATTTGAAGAGGCAAAATGAATTTTGAGCTAGAAAAAATGAAATTAAATCCACACATGGACATAGAATAATAAAACCACAAATGTACAGAGAAAAACTTTAAAAGCAAATCAGAGAGAAAAGTGATTGTTACCCATAAGAAAAGACAAACTTCTCATCCACAATGAGAGACGCAAGAAGAAAATGGAGTAATATCTTGAAAATGGTGGAAGGCAATACTGCTCAACATAGAATCCCATGCTTAAATGAACTATAATTCAAGAATGAGGACAAAATATGGACATGGTAAGACATACACAGTTTGGCAATAATAGCAAGTACTTATATAACACAACTTTACAAGGCACTGTTCTAAGCACTTTATATATTTTAACTCATAATCTTTGCAACAGCCCTCTGAGGTAGATACTATTAATATTGCTATATTAGAGATGATGTAACTAAGATACAGGGAGGCTAAGTAACATGCCCAAGGTCACACAGCTAGTATCCGACCAAACTGGGATTCAAGCACAGGCATTCTGCTTCAGATGCCATGGTTTTAATTGCTCATCTTCAATGAAATTACTACTGAAAGATGTGATTTATTTTATTTTGTTTTTAAAGATGTCTTTTTTTTTAAGTTTATTTACTTTGAGAGAGAAGTAAGTGTGAGTGGGGGAGGGGCAAAGGGAGGAGGGAGGGACAGAGACACAGAGAGAGAAAGAGAATCCCAAGCAGGCCCCAAGCTGCCAGCACAGAGCCCGACATGGG
Organism: Puma concolor; assembly: GCF_028749965.1. Taxonomy (NCBI): domain Eukaryota; kingdom Metazoa; phylum Chordata; class Mammalia; order Carnivora; family Felidae; genus Puma; species Puma concolor. The sequence goes on along the minus strand of NC_141669.1, from coordinate 68,079,284 downwards.
GGTTCTAACCCATGAAGCTGTGAGATCATGACCTGAGCCGAAACCAAGATTTGGATGCTCAACCCACTGAGCCACCCAGGCGCCCCTGAAAGATGTCCTTTAAAAGATCGATACAGTGTTCACTTCAGCAGCACATCTACTGAAATTGGAATGATCCAGAGAAGGTTTGCATGGCCTGTGCACAAGTATGACACACAAAAGCTTGGTATGGAACTTGGACAGAAAAAGTAGGATATAAGCAGAAAAACAAGGAAACTAAATCAGCAAATAATATTGATTAACTTACTTATTAACACAAAAACATTCTTTCATGAAATAATTCTGACAATAGATTCTAGGGGATTTTCTCCCCTTGTAGTGTCTGTATTTGGCAAGAGAAAATATCTGATGACTTTATGTCAATTCCCCCCAAATTTTGGTAATTTTCCTAGTGTGTGAAATCATAGTCTGGCAACTAGTGATCTATTGTGCAACAAAGATTTTTTTTTTCAAAAAAGCAAATTTGCAAAGTTAATTACTAGTGTGTCATGCAAAAAAAAATATTTATTGGTATTAGGATATTTTGTTGGTTATCTGGATTCATGCTGTAAGGACAGGCTGCATGTAGCCATTAGTGAGAATCACTGTTTTCCTCAAACATGGCTCCTGTGAAGGAAATAATGTAAGTCAAAATGTCAAAAAGGAAGAAAAAAAAAAACCCACCACAGAAACTCATTGCTAACTTATTAAGGTTTCTGGAGAGAATGCTTTTTGTTGATAAATTATATCAAGGTCATCTACAGTATTTCAGCCAAGAAGGCAGAGCCCAGTACTGTTACATGCCCACCAAAATCAAAGATGGATAACCATACTGAACAATTCTGAAGGAGTGAATTTTGGGAGAAATAGAAAAAACATGTTACATTTTACTTACTTGTAATAATAACTATTATAAAAATTTTCTTCAAATTGCTCTGTCAACTTGTTGATTCTGTAGATTGAGAATGCCAATTTCATACAATTTCCTCATTCTTTAGTCAACTTTGCATCAGAAAGAGATACCCCCAAAATGGTCCCCAGAGTTCCCAGTAATTGGTTTCACAATCCTAAGCAAATGAATTGAAAAAAATGTATGACCTAGCACAGTTTTCATGGCTAGAATCTTTTTTTTTTAAGTTTATTTATTTATTTTGAAAGAGACAGAGATAGCACAAGTAGGGGATGGGCAGAGAAAGAGAGAGAGAGAGGATCCCAAGCAGGCTTCATGCTACCAGTGCAGAGCCCAACACGGGGCTTAAACTCACAAAACTGAGAGATCATGACCTGAGCCAAACCCAAGGGTTGGACACTTAACCAAGTGAGCCACCCTGTACCCCTCATGTCTAGAATCTTAATTGTAGCCCTAACAGAAACCAAATTTCCAGATTAAGTTCTTCTGTAAAAACCATTTTTTTAGGGTGCTATTGTTTGTTTGCTTTTGCTTTTCTTTTTTTATAGCAGCAAGAGCTTATGTGTTTCTGTGGAAGGAGTTGGGGATAATGAGAAGGTATTTTTAAGAGGCAGCCTATAAAGCCAAAGTTCCCATGAAAGTCCCCTATACAGCCCATAATGTCCAGTATATAAAATTCTGTACACAGTATTTCTTATATACACTTAAAAATATCACTGAGCTATGAAGACAAAAGGAAAATCCCTATCAGATGTCTGCCTGTCTATAGGCATTCTGTTTTTATATTAGGCTTCTATAACCTTAGTACATGCTTATGTAGTAAAGGATGAACCTTGCCCAAAGAGAGGTCTGGCTTTTGCCCTTGACCCCTGTGAAGTAGCTTCTAAGACCTTGGAATATTCTGCTTGACAAGAGTGTCTTTGTTTACCTGGGACCCTGGGCCATGTCAGAAGGTCTATGCTAACGATGTAATTTTTGCTGGGGGGGAGTGATCTTGGGCCACACAATATTACTTGGACCTTTGGAGGGGCTAGAGACTAAGGTCAGCCAAGTAGGCAGTTAACCATGACTATATGACCAAACTCAATAAAAACTATGGATACCAAAACTCAGCAAAACATCCTAGTGGCAATAATCCATGTGTATCATCACACATTACTCAGAGAAGTTAGTAGTGCTCACAACTCCACAACTTTGGGAGAGGACAAATGGAAGTTCTTGCTTGGAATTCTCCTGGACACTGCCTCATGTGCCTCTTTTCTCTACTGATTTTATCATGTGTCCTCTCACTGTAATAAACCATAACTGTGAGTATAAGAGCTTTTAGTGAGTTCTATGAGTCCTTCCAGCAAATTATTGAATATGAGGGTGGTCTTGACAACCCTCAAATTTGATGTCAGAAGTCAGGGTGGTCTTGGGGACTCTCAAACCTTGGATGGATTCATCTGCTGTGAGAATTAAGCAAGATAATGATGTCTACAGTGAAAATCCTTAGTAGTGTGGAATCTCTCACTGTATTAGAGAAAGTTTAAATATTTGATAAAAGTTAGTAATAAGTTATATTCATTTTGCTATAAAAATGTTCCCAAGCATTTTAAATTACAACTTCTGGAATTTTTAAGGACAGACCACTGATTTTACAACAAGTAATCTCATATATGGTACCAAAAAATGGCCAAAAGAAGAACTCTAGATAAATCACTGAAACTCTTATTTCTTCAATCAATCCTTTGGAACATCCTGTAGGCCTTGGAGTGGAAATCACAATTTCTGGCCTGTGTACAGCAGCCTCCCTCACAGACTTCCTTTAACTTTGCCACAGAGTCTTAAATAATCCCTTTATTAAAACTCCTCATTCACCCCATTTGAGTGGCCACTATTTCCTGGCTGAACCTGACCAATGCAGTGATTGGCACTAAGGCTACATGTGATCACAGAATTTTCTGTTTTTAAATATATATTTTTTAAATGTTTATTTATTTTTGAGAAAGAGAGCAAACACATGTACATGGGGGAGGAGCATAAAGAGAGGGAGAGAGAGAATTCCAAGCAGGCCCTGTGCTATTAATGCAGAACCCAACACAGGGCTGGAACCCACAAACCATGAGATCATGACCTGAGCTGAAATCAAGAGCCAGATGCTCAACTAACTGAACCACCCAGATGCCCCATGATCACAGAATCTTCTTTACACTGAGCTCCAGGCTATTATTATGATTGATTAAAGTTGACACTTAAAATGCATTTGTCATTCCTAGATTTGGGATTTCACAATATACCTCTTGGTTTGAGTTTCCACCAAGAAACATGAAAAATGTGCCTTATTATTAGACACTTCATTGCTGTCTCACTTCTAATCCACTGAGGAACAACTTACAACACCTCAGTTTTACGACTCTGCCTGTGACCTCAGTGATGGGAATTTTGGCCCAATATATCTGTTAATATATGACATCCACCAGGATGCCCTGTAGCCCAATGAACTTCTGTGTCATACCTCTTTGTTTGCCAGTCACTTGCCTATATATCTCAAATGTCCTCAGAGACCAGAAGGTAACCTAAGAAAGGCAGTGTTATAAACAATGAGGAGTTCTGATTTCTGTCACATCAGAATGAAGACTTCCAAAAATCTACTCCTCCATAAAACAAATGAGAACACTGACAAATATTGTTGAAATCAACTTTAAAATTCTGGAAGTTAACCAAAGGCTTACAACAATTGGAAGAGCATTTATTCACTAAAAATGACTGAATCTCTGTTAGAACAGTAAGCTTTGTGGTATTTTAACTTGCCCTATTTCCATCCCACTCCCCAAAAGGATAAAATGCTTAGGAATAAGTGAGGCAAAAAGTGTCAGACTTTTGCACTGAAAACTACAAAATATTGTTGAAAGAAAGTAAAGAAGATCTAAATAAATCAAAAGACAGAGCATGTTCATGAATTGGAACAAATAATGTTAAATTGGCGATACTCACCTTGGATTAGGCAATGATTTGCATAATGCCAAAACCACAAGAAACTAAAGAAAACATAGGTAAATTCGGGCTTTATCAAAACTTTAAAATTTGTGCTTCAGAGAGCACCATTAAAAAAGTTAAAAGTCAACCCACTGCAGAAAATATTTGCAAATCACTTAAGAGACTTGTATCCAAAACATAAACAACTCAGAAACTCGACAATTAAACAATTAAAGATGGAAAAGGATTTGAATAAACTTTTCTCAAAAGAAACTATACAAATGGTCAATAAACACATGAACAATTCTCAACATCAAGGGGTGTTAGGGTAATGCAAATGAAAACCTCAATGAAAAATTACTTCATACCCATTGGGATGGCAAAATCAAAATCAAATTGTATGTGGGATACCATACAACCCAGTAATCCCACTTGTAGGAAGACACCCGAGAAAACAGAAAACATGTGTCCACACAAAAATGTATACACAAATAATCATAGCAGCGTTTTTTATAACAGGCAGAAAGCAGATACAACCCAAATGCCCCCCAGTTTATATATGAATCAACAAAATGCAGTGTACCCATACAATGGAAGATTATGCAGCAGTATGGACATTGAAACTATATTATGCCAAGTAAAAGAAGCCAGACACAAAAGACAAGTTGTATGATTCCAGGTATAGAAAATGTCCAAAATAGGCAAATCCACAGAAACCCATGCAGATTAGTGGTTGCCAGGGGCTAGGAGTGGCAGAGGGAGAATGAGGAGTGATAATGGGTACAAGGTTTCTTTCTGAGCTGATGAAAGCGTTCTGCAATTAGGTAGTGGTGACAACATACAGCCTAATAATAAGAACCACCAAATTCTACACTTTAAAATAGCAAATTTTTATTGCATGTCGATTACACTTGACTTTTGAACAATGCAGGGGATTGGGATGCTGAACCCCCCCCACACACAGTCTAAAATCCATGTATACTTTTGACTCCCCCAAATCTTTTTTAAGGTTTATTTATTTTTGAGAGAGAGAGAGAAAGAGACAGAGACAGAGACAGACAGAGAGACACAGGATCCAAAGCAGGCTCCAGGCTCTGAGCTATCTGCACAGACTCCGAAGTGGGGCTCAAACCCATGAACCACAAGATGATGACCTGAGCTGATGTCGGACACCTAACCAACTGAGCCACCCAAGCTCCCCTTGACTCCCCCAAATCTTAACCAATAGCATACTGTTGATAGAAACCTTACTGATAACAGACAGTAGATTAACACATATTTAGTATGTTATGTATTATATATTGTATTCTTACAATAAAGTAAGCTAGAGAAAAGTAAATGTTATTAAGAAAGTCATAAGGAAAAGATTTACAGTACCATACCATATTCACCCAAAAAACCTGCATATATGTAGACCCACGCAGTACAGACGCATGTTGTTCAAGGGCCAACTGTATATCTCAATAAAGTTATTAAAAATAAGACAATAGGCAGTACTTGAACCTATAGAAAACTATGGAGTCCAGGCCCCTTCTAAAGATATCATATTTCAGGGGCGCCTGGGTCGCTTAGTCGGTTAAGCATCCGACTTCAGCTCAGGTCACAGTCTCACGGTCCGTGAGTTCGAGCCCCGCGTCGGGCTCAGGGCTGATGGCTCAGAGCCTGGAGCCTGCTTCCGATTCTGTGTCTCCCTCTCTCTCTGCCCCTCCCCCGTTCATGTTCTGTCTCTCTCTGTCTCAAAAATAAATAAACGTTAAAAAAAATTTAAAAAAATAAAGATATCATAATTCAGAAACCTTTTATTGTATTAAATATTTTATTTTTAAGTAATCTCCACACCCAACATGGGGCTCGATCTTACAACCCTGTGATAAAGAGTCGCCCGCTCCACTGACTGGGCCAGCCAGGCACCCCGGAAACATTTTAAATACATGGCTGCCAGATCCAGACCTTAGGCCCCAAGTGTGTGTGTCCTCTTAAGAAGCTCTCCATCTCTTCATAACAGCCCTCTTAGAGACATTGTCCTCCAGACCAGGAAGGAGAGCAGGGCAAGGGGATTTCCCCTGAAGTGGGTTATCACTTCATGGCTATCACATCCTTTGTGTCCCACATGCAGAACCTGGTCAGGAGAGCACCAAGATCCAGCCTGGGTGTTTCCTTAGCTGTGGTACACCCTTCTCTGGTGCACCCTTGCCTCACTTGGGAATCTGATTGCAACTCTGTCCCAGTAGGGCAGTTCAATCAAGTCCAGCCCAACTTTTAGGACATCTTGAATCCAAGATTTCCATATCTTGGATTTGGATTGTCCAAAACCTCTCAAACAACATCCCAGCTTCCCCAGGAGCTCCCCACTTGCTCTAATGGCCCTTGTTCACCTATGGTGCTGTGCACCTTATGCATATGGCACCCATCTGGCCACAAGAACTTTAACCACCATTCTGGGTCACAGTATAATATTCCTCTCATAATAAGAACTTATATCTCTAGTTTACCAAAAAGTAAGATGAAACTGACATAGATAAAACTTTCAAAAATTTGCATAGGGTTTGTGTCTGTATTACTGTCTGAAGCGAAATGATCCAAGATATACAGACATTTTGACTCCTACACCTATCAGTAATCCCTACTCAGGAGACAAAAAAAAAAAAAAAAAAAAAAATCCTGAAAATCTCTACAGAGGCAGCTTGGACCAAACCTGAGCCAAATGCTGGAAAATCTGGTTTCTAAATCCAAGATAGGTTTTGGAACAGGTCACCTCATCCACATAAATATCAGTTTTGTAATCCAAGAACAATTACACTCACTCTAAGTCACCAGTGATTTTAAGGATCAAACTAGAAACAAAAATTTATTTGAAAGTGCTTTAAAATGTGTAAAGTGACAAGACGTGGAGTTTCTTTTCTTATCTTTGAAGTCCTGATCCTGTGAAAAAAATGTTTTTATTGAAAAAAAAATTTTTAACGTTTATTTATTTTTGAGAGATGCAGAGAGACAGAGCATGAGCCAGGGAGGGGCAGAGAGAGAGGGAGACACAGATTCCAAAGCAGGCTCCAGGCAATGAGCTGTCAGCACAAAGCCCCATGCGGGGATTGAACCCATGGACTGTGAGATCATGATGTGAGCTGAAGTCAGATGCTTAACCAACAACGACCCAGAAGCACCACCTGTGAAAATTTTAATAGGCCAATAAAAATGGTTGTTTCAATAACTAGGACAATTTCTTGGGTTACAGTGAAGCACTGTTCTGAAGGGAGGAAAAACAATACTACTGAATGCATTTATTTGCTTATATATATATATATATATATATATATATATATATATTAAAAATTTCCTTGCTAAGCAAATCAGTATGGTGCTGGCATTTCTAATCACACTGTTAAAAAGAAAACCACAGGCCCAAGATGGAGTCACTTATGTTAATGCCCATGTCAGCAAACCAAGACTCACTATCTAACCTAACTACGGTTTCAATCCCCTAAGGAATGTGACCTTTAACCAGCCAACCTGGAGGAGGTAACCCACTGAGAGACCCTGTCTGTTTCCCCTACTAGGGTGACTTTGCCTGAAACAATACACTCTTTGCTATTAATTTCATTTCTCCTGTTCCCTCTCTGCTTTTAAAAACCTTTTCTGCAGCTCAAAATTGCTCCTTTCTATCTGCTGGATGGAATGATGCTCGATTCATAAATTATTGAAGAAAGCCAAATTTGATCCTTAAACTTACATAGATGAATTTTGTTTTTTTAACAACACCAAAGTTGCCAGAGTTGTTAAAACAATTCATTAATAGATGGCAATGAAGGGCATCCCATGCAGGTCAATCCGGTGGGGTTTTCTCTTCTTCATCTTGCTTCTAACACGGTTGTCAGTACATTCACACAGTACAAAACACTGAGTAATCCTATCCTACTTTAATCCTATATTAAGGGCACCTGGGAGCCTTGGTTGGTTAAGGGTTGACTTGGACTCAGGTCATGATCTCAGCCTGTGCTGGTCTCTGTGCTAACAGCTCAGAGCCCAGAGCCTGCTTCGGATCCTGTGTTTCCCTCTCTCTCTGCCCCTCCCCCATTCACACTCTGTCTGTCTCTCTCTCAAAAATAAAATAAACATTAAAAAAAATCCTATGTTATATTTCAGGGCCGCCAGCTATCTTAAAAAAAAAAAAAAAAAAAAAAGGAGTGAAAATTACATTTCCAGAGAAAGAAGAAGGAAAGGAAATAAAATTCCCTACCATGTCTACAAGGATGTTATGGAAATCATGAGATGTTAATTATAAAGCGTACTTTACATATATCCTTTAACAGCACATTACAAATATTAGCTGTTATTTTAGTGCTTTTTATTAAAAAAATTTTTTTAATGGTTATTCATTTTTGAGAGAGAGCATGAGGGGCAGAGGGAGAGGGAAAGGGGGGGCAGAGGATCTGAAGAGGGCTCTGTGCTAACAGCAGAGAGCCTGATTTGGGGCTCAAACTCGTGAAATGTGAGATCATGACCTGAGCCAAAGTCAGATGCTCAACCCACTGAGCCGCCCAAGCACCCCTATTTTAGTGCTTTTTTAGAAAACCGATGTAAAGAAGAGTAGCAAGTGTGTTAACTCAGATCTGTCACTGCAGAGCTGATGTGATGTTTTTAGGTTTTACCATCCAGGATTCTAGCCATAGAATCCGATCCGGGCAGGAACCAGGTAACTTGTTGGACGCACACAAATTTGTGGGTAGTTCTGCCTGGTGACTCTCCCCACGCTGACCTTGGTCAGCTTCAATTGTGGGAAAAGCAGAAGGAGTCACCTGTTCTTAAGAAGAAAATTCTGTGAAGGAGGCCCCTTCTCTTGTGATGTGGGTGGAGAGCAAGCCTGGATGGGGGGTGGGCTGGGACCCACCAAGGCCAGACAGGGTTCCTGACATTCTTGGGAACTTCCTGGAAGCTTTGAGAGGTGAGACACGATCCCTGGAGGGATAGTCTACCAGTCAGCTTTAGCCGTAACAGGACTGCCCGCCCTTACTGAACTGTTTTTATTGTTACCAAATGTCACTCCACCCAAGACAGGATTTTCAAAGATTCCTTAGATGAATGGGAACTTCTGGTTACTCCTTATTTTCTACAGTGTGTTATGACAAGCATTTGATCTGTTCCTCCTTTGTAATTCAGGAACAATTCCTCAGGGCCCAGAGGGTGCCCTTTAACAGAAAGCAGCGGACATGGTTATGCTTTTCCAGCCAGTTTCAGGGTCTCTGATGAGTTGATAGATTCATTTTCTCACAGATGTGCCAATGTTGTAGGTTGTTCAAGGAGGAAGAGAAAAATCTGTCGCTATTCTGAATTTTTTCTGATTTTATTTTGAGCCCCACCAAATGCAAAGACGGGGCAGGGTGAGATTGGGGAAAGTACTGTGCTCAGCCAGAGCACCCAGGGGGTGAGAGACACCATCCTGCAGGTACCACTGCTGGGGACCTGACAGCCTTCACCAGGCAGCTGACTTGCCTTGGATTTTTCCAGGAAAGGCAAGGCTGTCCTTATTCAACACTCCCCCCCACAGCCCTGTGGGCCTCTCCTTCTGGCCAGGAAGGGGGACAGGAACATCTGGGCCTGGCATCTGCTCAGTCCCTGGGGAGCAGAGGTTGCACTAACCTGTCCAATCCCGGGTTCCAATCAGCTTTAGGGAAAAGACCATACCCCACCCCACCCCATGCCCATCCCAGAGCAAATGCAACAGTCTGCAGATTTCAAGCAGGGAGGCGGGTGCCTGCGGGAGTCACACCTGCTGTCACAGTTGTAGGAATCTTGCTTCTAGTAAATTTCAGACATGCCGATAGTGGGCGAGGGCCGAGGCCGCCTCGGAGGCATCTCCCTGGAGGACGACACCAGTGCCAGAAACACAGCAGCTTGCCAGGAAGCTAATCCCACGGTGTGGGTGAGCGCAGGAGGGGCCTATGCATGCGTCTGCCTTGGGAGCTGCAGAGCTGCTCTGGGAAGAGCTCAGTCTAGGGAAGCAGGAAGGCATGTTTCCCATCTCTGCCACTTCCGGGCTGTATGACCGTGAGAATGTTACCTAACCTCTCAGGGTCACGGTTCTTCATCTGCGAAATGAAGATAATGCAAACAGCTTCATCACAGGGTCCTAGTGAGGAATACATGAGGTAATGCATGTGGAATGCTTTATAAACAATAATGGCTGCTAATATGTATTGAGAGTGTTGTTTGGCTGGTACTGTTAAATCGAGTTCATGTTTCTTAACTATGATCCTCACCAACACTTTGAAGTAGGTTACTATCACCATACCCATTAAAATGGGGTAACAGCTAAGGAAAAAGGGGCAGAGATATTAAGTAACTTGCCTATGACCAAACTGTTCATAAGCAGTGGAGCTGGTATTGAAACTCACGTAGTCTGATTCCAAGTCTGCCCTCTGACACCTAGTAATAAAATTATAATGTGGGAAATTTCAATGTGTATATTCATCCTTGAGGTTCCCTTCCTCCCTGACCTAATATACAATCAGTTGCTGAGATCTGTATCATTTATTTGTGTCTCAATTTGTCCTCTTGTTTTTATTCTAACTGATTTTGGTGGTTTGAAACATGACTTCAAACTTTCTCTCCCACTGAGAGGAGGAGTCTGTGTCCCCTCCCGTGGAATCTGCATGACCTTGTGACTGTTAGGACCAGTAGACCAAGGCAGAAGCGATGACATCAGACTTCCAAGGCTAGGTCATAAAAGGCCATGGTTTACTGGTACACGAAGCCAGCATGTAAGAAGTTGGACTTCCCCAATGCTACCATACAGAGAAGGCCACAGGTAGACATTCCAACCAGCGGTCCTGGCTGAGCCCAGCCTTCTAGTTTTCTCCACCAAGGTGCTAGATTCATGAGTGAAAAAGTCAACTCGGAAGAGGCTCCTGCAGCTCCAGCTATTCTATGGTCAACATTTGTCTTTCTTTCAGCAGAGGCCCCAGACTGAAGAGTAGAGTTGAGCCATACCCATTCCATCACAAAATGGTTATTGTTGTTTGCCACTAAGTTTGGGGTTGTTAATTGTCTTGCAATAGATAACTGGAACACTCATTATGTCCCAAATGAGATTCCTGCCTGCCTATGTTCCCCCTTGCATATTTCTGCCTTTAAGTTAATGGCATCATAGGTCACCCAATGGGTTAAAAACTTTCGTGTCCTATCTCCAATCAGACACCAAATTCTAGTTCTTCCATCTGTTTCCTGTTTCCTATTTCCACTGCCTCTGCCTTCCTTGGTTCAAGACCACACCACTCCACTCATCTACAGGCAATGGTCTCCTAACTGGCCTGTCAGCCTTCGCTTCTCATATCCTGTTCATTCACTGTTGGCACTGGTCTCTGCAGTTTCACCTCAGTCTCATGCAGCTCAACCCTGTGGAAAACTCTCTAAAGACCTCTCACTGCTGTCAGAAGGACTTACTCCCCAGTCTGGCAGCCTCCCTCCAGCCAGCCATGCCTCCAGCCCAATGCCCTGTGCTCACACCTGGAGATACTTGCTCTTTCCAGAACATTCCAAACACATTAGTGCTTCTGGGTCTTTATCTATGCGGTTCCCTCTGTCTGGACAGCCCACACCTTCACACCTCCCCCATTTCACATTTTCTGAAGGTCCACCTCCACCAACCCCAAGCAGAACAAATTGTTCCTAGCTGAATATCCCATTGTTACCCTGTTTGCATGTCACTTTTACAGCACGTACTTGTCTGTCTCTATACTCTGCATCTCTAGGGTCTACTGTATAGCCTGCCTGGAACACAAGATGTACTCTGTCAATGTTTTTAGGATTTATACTGCTGCTACCTTAATTCAGAGAATAATCTTCACCCTAATATAATTTGTCTTCTGAAAATACAGCTGCCAGGGCGCCTGGATGGCTCAGTCGGTTGAGCGTCTGACTCTTGATTTTGGCTCAGGTCATGATCTCATGATCCATGGGATCAAGCCCCTTATCCGGCTCCATGGTGACAGAATGGAGCCTGCTTGGGATTCCATCCCCTTCTCTGCCCGTCCCCTGTTCTTGCATTCATTCTCTCTCTCTCTCAAAAATAAATAAACATTTTCTAAAAAGAAGGATGCTCCTCTTGGGATTTAATGCCCGGAGGTTGTGTCTTAAAATTCGTTTTAAAAAATACAGCTGCCAACAGGTCACCGCCCCCCTCAAAAATGTAGGTGTCTCTCCAATGAATGAAGACAGAGCTTAGCACGGCATGTGATCTATGCCTTTGGACTGAAGGAGACCTGGAGTAAGGATCAAATAGATGAAGTCACCCAGTAAGTTAAATGGACTAGGGTACTACCCATCTCTGTGCTGCTTGTGATCCTCTTTCCTCTTTTCTGTACTCAGATATTCTCCAGCATGCATGGTCCAATTTTTTGGATTTCTACTCATATATTTATCTCCCTCATAGTCTCTTCCTGTTGGGCAAAATTTATTCTTCCATTTTTCTTGTGAGTCTCCACATTAAGTCTCATGAATGGCCAGGAGGTCATGTTTATTTCTGCGTGTTAGATAGCAAGTTCACTTTCTTTATTGCCATTGCCAAGGCAATAGCAGGGCGACACTGAAGATCAGAGATAGAGTTTCTTGCCTCCTTCCCAATCACTGTAGCCTGTGTTTTACTGTGCAACATCCTCCCGCAAGGTTGTTTTCTCTCTTATACTCAGTGCTCTCCAAAGTAACTGGTTTAGCTGAGCACTCTTTGCTCTACACTGTTATTCTTCTATGGAAGTCTTTTTTTCTTTTCTCTCACTCTATTATGAGCTATTTTAAGCAATCATATACCAAGGCACTGGGAAGTCCTACTGAAAACAAGTTATCCTGAGTAATTAAATTTGAGTTATCTGGTTGAAGAATGATATTTAATAATTGGTTGGACATTCATAGTTCCTTTGGCTACTGATGGCATTTAAAGTAAAAAGAAAAACTGTCTCAGGACAAAAGGAGAGTAAAGATTTTGATATTTAAAGTAAAGGTAAAATAATGCTTAGAAAACCAGTAAGTATACCCTAAGTTTCTTAGGGAATAACTAATTCCTTCCAAAATTACAGCGCAATCGGTCTCTATTTAAAGAACTTAAACATCAGCCAGTGGTTCGCATTTTGGTCCCTTTTTAGGAATATTCTTATACATGTTTTCCAAAATATGTATTCCAAAGAGAAGGTTAGATAGGCCTGAGCTTGAAAATAGTGGTCACTTTTCAAACACAGGGCACTTGACAGATTTCTAATCCTTTCTTTTCTTTTTACATGGAAAATAAGAACAGAATGATCAAGTGTTAAATTTCAGATCCAGAGCAGAGTACATGTCAAGACACCTTTCCCATTTCCTGTCGGGCTCCCTTACTCCAGGGCATGTGTGTTTGCCACTCACAGAAAGAAGGCTCAGGACAGCTTTGTACTTGCATTTACTTCCCTGGCCTGTAAAAACAACTTATTAAACTTATTGGAAAAGTATTTTTGCTTTGCTTCCACATATAATAGAATATCTAGTATTTTTTTCTTTTTTTTTTTTTAAATTTTTTTTTTCAACTTTTTTTTGTTGTTGTTGTTGTTTTATTTATTTTTGGGACAGAGAGAGACAGAGCATGAACGGGGGAGGGGCAGAGAGAGAGGGAGACACAGAATCGGAAACAGGCTCCAGGCTCCGAGCCATCAGCCCAGAGCCTGACACGGGGCTCGAACTCACGGACCGCAAGATCGTGACCTGGCTGAAGTCGGACGCTTAACCGACTGCGCCACCCAGGCGCCCCTAGTATTTTTAAAATGCTGTCTTTTATGACATTTGGTCAAATTTTCAAGGCTTATTCTTAAGGCTTTCTAGTTACCTTGTCAACATTTCTGAATATCCAAAACAATACCCCAAAGAGCAGCTATGAAGGAACAGATCAGAATTATCTACACAAGAATGCAAAATATAAATATGGCCCAAAATAGAGCTTTGGTCAAGTTAAAAAATAAATACAAGAAAATATTTTAGTGCTACAAATATTAATAGCCTTAATACATAAAGATATCAAATGTTCTATATAAAGTGCTTACATAAATCAAATTAAGTCAATAAAAATAGGAAAATGGGCAAAGGGCATGAATAGACAATTCAAAGAAAAAATACAAAAACAAGCAGGGGCGCCTGGGTGGCTCAGTCTGTTAAGCGTCTGACTTCGGCTCAGGTCACGATCTCACGGTTCATGGGTTCAAGCCCTGCATTGGTCTCTGTGCTGACAGCTCAGAGCCTGGAGCCTGCTTTGGATTCCATGACTCCCTCTCTTTCTGCCCCTCCCCTGCTCACGCTCTGTCTCTCTCTTCCCCCAAAATAAATAAAGCATTTAAAAAATTAAAAAAAACAAGCACAATTATGTCACATAATTGCAAAATAACAGGATACAACTATTCACTTGAGATGGACTAAAATTTAAGGTTGTTCACATAAAATGTTGGAAAGAATCAGTGGGGAAACAGGTACTTTACTGTGGGAGTATAAAGAAGTACAACTCTTTTGAAAGGCAATTTGACAAAACTTACCAAATTGTAAATGCACATACATTTTTACCCTATAATTTTATTCCTTGATAACTATCCTACAGAAACAACTGTACGATTAAGCAAGAACATATTTATATGAATGTTTATTTACTGCATTATTTTAGTTGTAAGTAATTGAAGAACATCTCTATGTTCTTCAATGGGGAACTTTTTAAATACATGATGGTATACCTGCACAATGGAATTCTTTATTATACATTCAAAATACGGTCTAGATCTTCTCTAAGATATATTATGAACACAGCAAGTCACAAGACTACTTACAGATGGTATGATTCAATTTTATAACTAAAAATTTTCAAATCATGTAGAGGAGTGTGTGTGTGTGTGTGTGTGTGTGTGTGTGTGTGTGTGTAGATACAATTCTAGAAGAATATGAACCATAGTGTGATTATCCCTGGAGAGCAGGGATAAAGAAGCAACTCCCATTTTGGCTTTACATCCTTGCATATTGTTTAAATTTTTTTTAAGTTTATTTATCTTGAGGGAGAGAGAGAGAGAGAGAGCACAAGCAGGGGAAGAACAGGGAGAAAGGGAGAGACAGAGAATCCCAAGCAGACTCCACACTGCCAGCACAGAGCCCCATGTGGGGCTCGAACTCACAAACCATGAGATCATGACCTGAGCCGAAATCAAGAGTTGGACACTTAACCAACTGAGCCACCCAGGTGACCCTGCATATTGTTTAAAATTTTTACAGTAACATAAATCAGTTTCTAAATTTTTAGGGAAGATGATGGAAGAAAAGAAATCATATCCAATTAAATCTTAACTATATTTCTGTCATGAGTATCAACCCACTAAGCTTTGAAGATACCTGAAAGACCATATTTACCATAAAATTTCAAGTTTATTTTATGGCCCCTTCTCTTGGCACTAAAATAGATGTATATGATTTTACATGTAAGGCCATGATTTTCATTTCTGACCCTCTGCCAATTATTCTGTCTTACTCATTTCCAGACATCTTATTCCCATGGAGGTAAATCTAACCTTTGGTGAAGGTCACCTGGAATAAACCACTGGACACTCACTGGGGCAATGGGCTGGCAGTACCCAGAATCAGGAGTCCTACTAACCTAGTGAAACAAGCCATCCACAAACCACATCCTGAAACCTGCTGTGAACTTGTGTTCACGCACTTCACCAGCTAGGGCTGCCACTGCTTGGCCAATAGCACTGAAGCCCAAGAAGCTGAGCATTCTGGAAAAAGCGTTAGGCCACTGCAGGGCTTCTATTAGCTGAGCATTGTAAACTCAACAAATTAGATTTTTTTTTTTCCGACCACAGGATCAGTGTGAAGCTCACACTAGAGTTTGTGTCACAATTTTGTGAATGGCCAAGCATTCTTTTGATGTAAGGAATCTATACTACTCACTTTACTAACACTCCAACAGACTTTGTTTTCCTGACTTCCACTCTCCTGGACAACTCTCTATTGTGTGGATAGCACTTTGGGCTTACAGAAGGTATTCATTAGTCCTTGTGGACTGTTTATTTTCTTATAAAGGGAATTCATGACAACACTTGTATGGATAGTGCCCAGTGGTGGGTTGGTAAATGTTGAACAACCAGCTCTCTTGGAGAAACTACACCCTGGTTTGTAATATTTATTAATTTTCTTAGTGTAGTTACAACGTCCAAGATGGAGTTCAAGATCCCATCAAAATGTCGCTAAGCACTGAGAAGACATGCACACAATAGCGTACCATCATATACCATTTTTACCTTAAGAGCAGAGGTAATGGTAAAGTGTAATAAAATAACGAGGAAGTGAGTTGTATTTATGACATTCATTTTTAATATCTTATTTAATCAAAAATTTATGTAGTTTAGTATCTAATAATGGCCAAGTTTAACAACTCACAAAATTCCTGAAAATTTAACAACTGGCTCTTTTAAGCCAATACAAACTGGCTCCAGCCCACCCCTGAGACTACCACAGTGCAAGATGTTATGAATATTCTTTTTCCTGGAAAAATCACAGTCATCATTTCCTTAATGGATACCCAGATCTCCCTGTGTTTTCAACAACCCATGTGTCAGTATGTTGACAGGCAGTGCTGTGTTGATGCATGTGTCTGTTTTCACAGCTCCTTGGGCTTGGTGTCGGGGCTGGACAGTACAGAAGAAGAAAGGCTTGGACATTCGAGTCAAATAAACCAGTAGTGTTCTGCATCAATGTACCATTTAATTAATCTTTGGATCTTAATTTAATGATTTAATAATATTACCTATGGTATAAAAAGATCAAGCAGGTAGAGAACGTATTTAAACATAAAGCAGATGTGAGGCTTAAGGACTGACATATACAGCACTCGGCATCTAACAGGAGCTTAATACATATTAGGACCCTTTCTCTTTAACGAGCATCTCCACAGATCCCAGGTAATCGATTGGAGCTATTTAGAGAGACCTGCAGAACCAGGCAGCTTCAGGACACAGCAGGCTGAACCTGACTCCTTTTCTTTTCACCTGATTTGGAAATCAGGTTGGAAGAAACACTGACTTTATCATCCTGGTGCCTGGCAACGGTCTGTATTTTAGCCCACTAATTCAGGTTGCCACTGTGTGGCAGGTTCTACAGATAGAATCGTCCTGAGTTTGTGGTGAAAATATTCCTCTGGGTCATCTGGATTGGATGTATAACCAGCGCTCTTCATTCTTGATGACAATCTCAGCCTCATGCGGCTCTGCAGCCACGTGAGCTTATCCAGGGTTCTAGGCCTGCACCTAGATGAGCCTGAACAGAGTTTGCCAACAGATTTTCAACAGAAAAACTCTGTATTAAAGCAATTTGAATTCTTCCCTAATTAACTGATCAAATCACATGTTTTATACGTGTTAATAGATTTTTTTTTAGAACATCAGAAATTTATTATAAAATGTATTTCAGGAAGGGGCACCTAGGTGGCTCAGTCGGTTAAGCGTCGGACTTTGGCTCAGGTCATGATCTCGCGGTTTGCGAGTTCAAGCCCTGTGTTGGGCTCTGTGCTGACAGCCTGCTTTGGATTCTGTGTTTCCCTTTCTCTTTCTGCCCCTGCCCCTGCCCCCCTCTCAAAAATAAATAAACATTAAAAAAAATTTAATGTATTTCAGGAAATATGCAAGTGAATTTACAAAAAACTTGTCTAGGGTAGAAGAAAAGAGCATTCAGTTTTCCCAGAAAACAGTATCATCAACAGTAAAGGG
Organism: Puma concolor; assembly: GCF_028749965.1. NCBI lineage: Eukaryota > Metazoa > Chordata > Mammalia > Carnivora > Felidae > Puma > Puma concolor. The sequence goes on along the minus strand of NC_141669.1, from coordinate 68,061,647 downwards.
AAGAGTTACTAGTTTGAACAACAACGACAAAACTTAGTAACACATTTACAAACAGAGGGTATGCAGGAGGGTATGTGAAGGATATGTAATGATTTCCCACACAATAAATTAAAAAGAAGTACTCAATGAAGGGGGAAAGCTGGAATGCCTTCCGCTCACTCTCTGTCCAAATCAAACTCTCTTTTCAAGCCCAGCCCAGTTCCCAAAGGTTCCAGTAAACCATTCGTGGATCCCCATCCCCTGAATTCCCACAGCTACAGAACACCTTATCTCTACCGCTCAGTCTGTACTTTTGTCACATTCTGTACTGTCGTCTTTGTAGATACTCAAATTGTCCTTTTTTAACGTCTCCTGTTTTTGAGGGCAGAGAGCAGTTCCTGTACTTTCACGCAAGCTTCATATAACAGGCAGTCAATTCATGAAGAATAAGTGAAACAATGAAGAAGTAAATGAACAGAAGCTATGGATTTGGGCAAAGCATGGCTTCTGTGATCCCATCTCCTTATCTGGACTTACACAAGGAGATTGCATTGATTCAATTTAAAAATGAAGCTCTTGCAGGGCACCTGTGTGGTGCAGTCGGTTAAGCGTCCAACTCTTGGTTTCTGCTCAGGTCATGACCTCACAGTTCTGTGGGATTAAGCCCTGCATCAGGCTCTGGGCTGACAGCGCAGAGCCTGCTTGGGATTCTCTCTCTCTACCTCTCCCCAACAGGCACATGCACACATTCTCCCTCTCTCTCTGTCCGTCTCTCTCTCTCTCTCTCAAAAATAAATAAATAAGCATTTTTTTTTTAAATGACAAGCTTTTTCTATAAATGTGCGTTGTTGCCCTGGGGTCAGAGTGACAGGCTTTTCTGGAAAGTGATGTGGCTTTCCCCCAACAATCTCCTCCTCATCCCCTGGTTAATAAAAATAGCCAGGAAGGAACCGTTGGTGTTCACTTGACAGTTTATCCTTTGTTTCTTATGTTTCTCTAGTTCTTTTCTCTTCTAGAATATGGTTGTTGGATCACCTCATCATATCCCCTGTGGCCCCAGGTAAACATGCAGATTCCTGGCCCCCCTCTAAAGGTGTTGGATCAGATTCTTAGGTGGGAGGCAAGGCCTGCATTTCCTGGGTGACTCTTATGTACTCTGAAGTTTCAGAGTCTCTTATTCAGAAGAGGAGAGAGACATGAGAAAGGAGTGTGTTAGGTGGTTCCTACAGGCCAGGTACTAGCTCCTTTAATTTAAGATGGCTCCTTTGATTCTCACACCATTTTCTTTCAGAGGAGAGTCTCAGATACAAATTGCCAAAGGCCCCACAGCGAGTTAGTACTAAGGCTGAATTCTGATCCAAGTCCATCTTGCCACATGTCTTCAGTTCTTTCCACAACCTTACACTGACTACCCCACTACTACACAGGGTGCCTCTCTATTTGCAGGAGGCACAAAGTTGAGATCCCAAGTTCCAGGTGATACTTTCTTTTTTTTTTTTTTTTTCTTTTTTTAATGTTTGTTTGTTTATTATTATTTTAATTTTATTTTTTATTTTTTAAAATTTACATCTAAATTAGTTAGCATATAGTGCAACAATGATTTCAGGAGTAGATTCCTTAGTGCCCCTTACCCATTTAGGCCATCCCCCCTCCCACAACCCCTCCAGTAACCCTCAGTTTGTTCTCCATATTTATGAGTCTCTTCTGTTTTGTCCCTCTCCCTGTTTTTATATTATTTTTGTTTCCCTTCCCTCATGTTCATCTGTTTTGTCTCAAAGTCCTCATATGAGTTAAGTCATATCATTTTTGTCTTTCTCTGACTAATTTCACTTAGCATAATACCCTCCAGTTCCATCCACATCGTTGCAAATGGTGAGATTTCATTCTTTTTGATTGCCGAGGAATACTCCGTTTTATATATATATATATATATATATATATATATATATATACACACACACACACACACACACACACACACACACACACCACATCTTCTTTATTCATTCATCCATCGATGGACATTTGGGCTCTTTCCCTACTTTGGCTATTGTTGATTGTGCTGCTATAAACATTGGGGTGCATGTGCCCTTCGAAACAGCACACCTGTATCCCTTGGATAAATGCCTAGTCGTGCAATTGCTGGGGCATAGAGTAGTTCTATTTTTAATTTTTTGAGGAACCTCCATACTGTTTTCCAGAGTGGCTGTACCAGCTTGCATTCCCTATCAACAATGCAAAAGAGATCCTCTTTCTCTGCATCCTCGCCAACATCTGTTGTTGCCTGAGATGTTACTGTTAGCCATTCTGACAGGCGTAAGGTGGTATCTCATTGTGGTTTTGATTTATATTTCCCTGATGATGAGTGATGTGGAGCATTTTTTCATGTGTCGGTTGGCCATCTGGATGTCTTCTTTGGAGAAGTGTCTATTCATGTCTTTTGCCCATTTCTTCACTGGATTATTTGTTTTTTGGGTGTTGAGTTTAATAAGTTCTTTATAGATTTTGGATACCCTTTATCTGATATGTCATTTGCAAATATCTTTTCCCATTCTGTTGGTTGCCTTTTACCTTATTTTTGAGAGAGAGAGAGAGAGAGAGAGCGAGAAGGGGAGGGGCAGAGAGAGGGAGACACAGAATCCAAAGCAGGCTCCAGGCTCTGAGCTGTTTGCACAGAGCCTGACATGGGGCTTGAACCCACAAACCATGAGTCCACGACCTGAGCTGAAGTTGGAAACTTAACTAACTGAGCCACCCAGGCACCCCCAGGTGATATTTTCTATATTGACCAAAATGACTTCTGAGACGCTATTCCACAGATCATTTTCCATAAAAGCTAAAAGCTCAAAAAGCTCCTGGGAATTTCTCATCCACCTCTGGATGCCACAGGGGGACCATGTGCTTATATCTTTCCCACAACTGCAACATCACATGAGTTTGGTATGAATTCTCCACACCTGCCCTTGATACACACACACACACACACACACACACACACACACACACACAGTTACACTTGTGCTTTATGGGACAGGTGCTCCAAACAGATACATGCTACCATGGGAACATGGGCACAGAATACATAGCTGATTCTCCTCTTTCTTGTACAGATATTTTCAAAACAGTGTTTCTTTGGTGATATCTTTTTTAGTCTCCCTGTTTCCCTGACTACAAGTTGAGAATGATGAAAGTCTCTGGGTGCTTTTTAGTAGATATTTCACCACTGAGCTTGGTGGCTGAATGAGCGTATTCCTATTCCTGATTCAAAGTCTATTGTATTAATTATATCATTCATCTATTTGTAACTGAATCTCAGAATATGTTTGCATAAAATGCCTCCTTGCCCAAGAATTTATGACCCTATCCTTCGCTTTACTAGATCAGCTCAAGTTCCTCTCCTGCTTCAAGGGCTGGTGTTGCCCTGTCCCTCTGTGCTCAGGTGGCTTCTTCTGCTACCTCTATTCCAGACCCAGGTCTTATTTTTAGATCTCTACGACTATGTTCATACTGGTTCTAGTCCAGTTTCTAATTAAGCCCCTATCTGATTTTGAGCGTGTTGTTAAAACTTTCTATGACTATTTCTTTATTCACCATGAAGAAGCTCCATTGATCATTGGAGCCACCATTTACTGCCCTAAGTATTTTACACATTTTCTAAAATCCTCTTAACACCCATGAAAAGAGATATTATTGTTCCCATTGTACAGATGAAGAAACCAAGGCTGATAGAGACAAAGTAAACTGCCCAAAGGTACACAGCTAATGAGGATCCATGAATGAGAGGAAACCCCTTTTTCCTTTCCAGTGGTGTTTTCCTCCACTGCTCTACTCACTTATGTGACCAGGTATGTGTGTGGTTTTGTACCCTACACCAACTGATTCTCCAACATGAGCTGGGCATCCTGTCCAACCCAGTTCTGACACTATCCAGTAATTAGCATTCAGCTCCCACAAGTTAAAGGCTCTGTTCCACAAGACTGTCTTCTCAGTCCAGATGCCAATAGCACATCCCAGGTTATCACTTGCACATATAACCAACTGGCTATAAATTGGGATTCCCACAATCCCCTCCAAAGGTTTGGTAATTTGCTAGAATGACTCACGGAACTCGGGCAAACACCTGCTTACATTTACCAGTTTATCATATTATAAAGGATATGGTAAAGGACAGAGACAAACAGCCAGATGAAGAGATACATAGGGCGGGATCCAGAAGGGTCTTCTCTCCCTATGGTGCTGGGGTGCACCACCCTCCTACCGCATGGATGCGTTCACCAGCCAGGAAGCTCTCTGTACTGACAATTTTGAGGATTTTTATGGAAGCTTTATCATTTTAGGCATGATTGGCAATGAACTCAACCTCTAGTCTCTCACTGAAAGCTGTAGGCAGTGGGGCTGAAAATGCCAGCCCTCTGACCACAGGCTGACTCTCCTTACCCTCAGGTCTTTCCAAAAGTCACCTCATTCAAATAAACTGAGGTATGGCTGAAAGAGCCTTCTGTTAAATAACCAAAGACACTCTTATCTACTCTTACCATTTAGAACACTCCAAGGGCTTTTGGAGCTCTGGGCTCAATATACATTTGATACCCCTCCTTTCTAGAATTGGAGCTTAACTCTACTTCTCATGATGTGGATTGGATTTAGTGACCATCTTCTTAAATTTTTTTTTAAATTTTTATTTATTTTTGAGACAGAGCATAAGCAGGAGAGGGGCAGAGAGAGGGGGTGACACAGAATCCGAAGCAGGCTCCAGGCTCCGAGCTGTCAGCACAGAGCCCAACACGGGGCTTAAACTCACCAACCGTGAGATCATGACCTGGGCTGGAGTCGGACGCTCAACCAACTGAGCCACCCAGGCACGCTTTAGTGACCCTCTTCTAATGAGCAAATATAGCAGGAATGGCAGCACATGGCTTCTGGGACTGGATCATAGAAAGGCATTAGAGCTTTGTCCTTGCTCTCCCTCTCAGATCACTGGCTCTGGGGGAAGCCAGCTACCATGTTGTAATAACACTCAAACAGTCCAGGGGAGAGGTCCACATGGCATCCTGCCAACAGCCAGCCAAGAAGGGAGACCTTCTGCCAACAGGCATGTGAATAAGCCCTCTTGGAAGAGGATTCTCCTATCTCATTCAAGCCTTCAGATGACTGCAGCCCAGCCAAATCTTAACTCCATCCTCATGAGACCCAAAGCTAGAACCACCCAACTAAGCTGCTATAGAATTCCTGACCTGCAGAAACTAGGGCTTCTTTTAAATTGCTAGGTTTGGGGCCCTGTGTTTCACAACAGTAGGTAACTAATAGGCAGGCCTCGCTACAACACATCCCAAGCAGTATTTCACACATACTCTCCTTTTTCCTACTTGTGTACCTTGAAGTGAATGATTATGAGGCTCTAGAAGGCCACAGATGGAAGGAGCCAGGGCCTCCGAGTCACTTGGAACAGAGGTAGCCTGGAAAAACCATGCCTACTGTGCTAAACCACAGGTGCACAGCTTGTTTATTACAGTAGCTAATGCTACTTACTGTGTGAATACACCCTCCTTTTGCCTTCTCATAGCATTTATTGTTCCTTGCCACACAGGCTATAATTATTGACATAAATGTTTTTTTCCCATGAACAAACAAGCAGTTGGAAGATGCTTGGCAGTATGTGCTTTGCAAGCATGTATTAATTAATTCTTACAATAATTTTTCAGATGTGGAATCTGACACAGAGAGGTTAAGTGACTTGCTCAAGATCACATGGCCCAGAAGAGGAAAAGCCAAAGAGTGTTCTGATTCCCAAACTCAGAGCTCTGGACCACTCTGCTCTGCTCCCTCCCATGTACCCCTGTATCCCACACAGTGCCCAACACAGTCTTCCTGCATACAGTCATTGTTTAATTAATGTCTGTGACTGCATGAAAATGTGAATGAACAATTGGTAATATATTAAGAGAGGAAATGTCACAAAAGTTCACAAATAGTCAAAAAAAAATCTGTTGTCCTGAAATCTTGTCGTCCTCATACAAATGCCTCCTTTTACTTGTATGCATCTGAACTTTAGGGTGTTAGTGGCTAGAACACATAAAGAGATTCATTCACTGGATGAAAAGCGTGCTTAGAGAATACTAGGAAATTCTTCATCATGTCTACATTTTTAGATAAAGAGCCCAAAGTGTTTCAGAACATCAAACAAATTCAGGACTTTCTGAAGAGCCGACTCAGAGAAAGTTACTGGAATCCACAGGCACCTTTAAGGAGAAGACAGGAACTACTGTACTGATGGGTGCCCATTTCTCTAGAAACCTGTGTCCATTCACAAGCCTGGCAGGGGGAACCTCAGCATGATGACAAAGGCTGAATTGTTCTGTTCAGAACAACACGCTAATGCAGTGAAAGAGTGGGTGCCCTGTGTACTGAGGGAAAAAGGCCGTAAATGAGTCCCTGGCACAATCACAGCAGGTCAGCCTTAACAAAGATGGGGACACAACTCCCTGCCAGAAACCAGTCTCAGCGAGCTTGCTCTAGGAGTGAAAACCCTATCAGATTTAAACTAAAACAGCTTAATTTCTAAAGCACACAGCCAGTGCAGCCTGGGAAAAAGAAGACTATCCCTTCCTAGGGAGGGTAGATAAATAATGAATAGTCTCAAAGCCCAGGTCTTCCTTTCTGATTTGTTCGGAATTGGTATTAGCTTCAAGTCACTGCCCTGTTTCCAAGTTTATACCTGTATCTATTCTAACCTCCCAAAGGTGAGCTTAAACCCTCTTTATTGTAATTTTTTTTTTCTGAAAAAAAAATGTTTAAAGTGGCTAGCTCTGGGGAGAGTTAGGGGCATTGGGGAAGGGGGAGACATTTGTTTTCCACTTTTACTTCTTATATTAACTTTTTATTGTGTGTACTTATTCATTTTACTTTTGTAAGTGTCAGAGTCCACCAGGGTGAGGATTTGACTATTTGGGTCTTCATTTTTCTATTATTCTGGTTCAAAGAAATAAAATACTATTTTTAGTTTGGTTTTTTAACTATAAATCTCTGCCCTAAAACAACACTTATTGTTCCCATAAACAAAAGACTTGTTTCTCAGAGAATAGTGCACTCAGTGTGTGTTCCTTAGAGAAGAATATTACAAAACACCTTCACTGAACGACACCAAAAAAATGGGTTATTGGGTTTTTCTGTAATTTTAGTATTGTTTAAGATGGCATAACCACATACTACTCTTTTACAGGGATTCATGGTTTCTAACCCAGGGTGATTTGTTTCCCCCACAGGAAACTTGGCAATGCCTAGAAACATTTTTGGTGGTGGGTGGGTCCTACCAGCCTCCAGAGAAGTTGTTAAATACCCCACAGAACACAGGGCAGTCCCCGCCACAAAGAATTTTCTAGTCAAAAATGCCAATAGTGTCCAGGTTGAGAAACCCTGCTATAGATATGTTGACCCCATTGTATACTAGACATTCACCGTCAAGTTGTGCTCAGAGAACATGTGATTCAATAGGAGGGGGATCATCTCTTAGTTATTTGGATGACACACCAAGTGTGAGGTTGGGATTGGCCAGATTTGGGAGCAGGTATTTGTGTTCATTCTTCCTGAACGTACAAGGCACCTGATAAATGCTTCGAAATGGAACCAAACTAGCTTTTGTTCTTTACCCATTTATTTAGTAAGTACTTGTTGAATCTCTGCTATGCTATCAGGGGGACACAGACAGTGAGACAAAAGACTTTCCAACTATAAGCAGTCTGTTCTTAATAAAAACAGAAGTGCCCAGGCCATTTCTAAATATTACAATATTTTGGCCAGGATAGGTTTGGAGAAAGCTGAAATGAAATGGAAATGAACCTGAACTGTTGAGCTATTTTATATATTAAGCATGCATATGATGAATTTCCAGTACGGTGGATTTGGTCATATGATAATTATAAATAAACCCCTATCCTTTTGGGAAAGTCAGGTTCTCCAAGGGCATCAATTCAGGGGGCTAAAGGAGGTTAAATGAGTCAAGTAAGAATTTAGGCTCAGGACGTGAACAGCAAGAGCTTCTGGTACTTTCGCTTTATATTTCTGACTGGTCTCCACCCTAACCAGTTGTCCCAGGACAGGAGGTGCTTCTGGACTTCCCCCACAGCTAGAATAGCCGGAAGGATGTGAGTGTGTGGTCCCAGGGGCTGGACTTGGCTCCTCACTTGGAATGGGGTCATTAGGAAAGTTCCCAAACTATCCCTCCCTAAACAATCATGAATCCACACTTAATTTTCCCCCATCCAAGTAAGCCTCACAAAATATTTTCCTTTAAACTTAAAGAAACCCCAGTAGGATGAATTCTCTCAGAAGTTTAGTTGTATCATTATTGATCCATCAACAATTCTTTGAATTAATGCCTAAGAACACAAAGAAGCCCCTATAATTTTTCACAAGTCCCTGTGGAATTTTCTATGCTAAAGAAAACAAGTTACACTTAAAAAAAAAAATTACCGAAAGCATCATTTCAAACAACCAATGTAACCACTTAATGCAGTTGTCTGTTTAGGATTTAAATGTTCTATTATTGTTATTATTGTTGTTGTTTTTGAGAGAGGGAGAGCACGTGCACATAACCAACGAAGGGGTGGGGGGGGGGGGGGGGAGAGGATGCAAAGCAGATTCTGCCCTGACAGCAGAGAGCCTGATGTGGTGTTGGATGCCCTAAGATCATGACTTGAGCCAAAGTTGGACGCTTAACTGACTGAGTGACCCAGGCACCCCTGTTTGTTCAGGATTTAGACTTTTTTCTTTTTTCTAACAACTAAAAAAGAAATGCAGCTACAAAGTACTATGATCAAAAATACATATGTGTAAAAAATATATTCCAAGCGTAATTCTCTCTTATTTTTGGTTGCTTTCAAAGAAAACTTTGAGTTGGAAGAGCAGCATTGACACCAACTCAACTGGGCCAAAACCAAAGCTGACCCAGGGTTGGCTAAACCTTTAGTGCTACAGTCAGAACAGGTCCGGCTGGACCTACCTGCTGGACAGGAGTTTGACTAGGATTCTATCTGTCTCAGGCTATCTGGGCTATGAGAACTCCTGGTTGACCTTGCCTCCTCCTCCCAATGGAACTTAGCTTAGAGCCCAACCCTAGTTCTATAGAGGACAAAAGTCCTAGTCAGTACCCAGAGCTGACTATCAGACTCAAGGTTCGGGTGCCCTGGTCTGGTATGGAAACAGCCTAGACACTTTGGGGCCCTATCTGTGGATACGGGGTCCAGGACCAGCCAACAAGTCCTAGGCCAATCCCATGGCTACTCAAATCCAAGGGCTTTGACTGGAACCGGAAAACCTATGGGAATGCAGCAAACCATCTGCCTGGCTGCATTCAGCCCTGGGTCAGTCACAATAGGTGTTCAGAACCCCCAGTCCCATGTAATCCATCAAAGACAGCTTCCACTAAGAACTAAAAACCTGGGCAGGCTGTCTGGCTTTAAATCATGCCTTGTGTCACTTTGAAACTACGGAAGGAGTTCAAGCTCAGCATGCTCCTTGCCTTTAACTCATTCCAGTTTCTCAGATGAGAACAAAGGAAACCTCAGCAGTTACCCATCAGCAGAGCAAGGCACTCCACGCTGGGCCAAGCACTGTGTTTTCACCCTTAACTCGGAATTTCCTTTCACTTAGAGACCTGACACAAATCCTTCGTTTTGCTGAATGATGGCACATCTATTTGTTTTAGTTTATTGACTATGGTCTGGATGGTGTCTTCACTGCTTTATAAATGCTAACATATTTATATTTATGCATCTACATTTGTGTGTATGTAGAATATATAAATTTATCACATAATGTGAATATTATGGGGTTGCATAAATTCTGACAAAGGGTGCACTTTTTTCTGTTTTACTTGTGACTAAATGTACTTTCTAAGATTTTTAACAGAAGTCACATGTGCCCATTTTAAGAAAGTAAAGATAAGGAAGTTTTATAAAGACAAAGTAAATTGCCTTGTTGTCCCCTTCCAGATCTGCCCTCCTGAGTGAACACTGAAGGTTAGAGAGTGGGGGTAAACCTTTTGATGGGAGTACTAAAAAATGGCTTTAAATACTTAAAAAAAATTTTTTTACGTTTATTTATTTTTGAGAGACAGAGTGCAAGTGGGAGAGGGGCAGAGAGAGAGGGACACACAGAATCTGAAACACGCTTTCCAGGCTCTGAACTGTCAGCACAGAGCCCCATGCAGGGCTTGAACTCAAGAACCAGAGATCATGACCTGAGCTGAAGTCCGACGCCCAACTGACTAAGCCACCCAGGCACCCCTCACAAAAGGTTTTAAAAGAAACCGAGTTTCAAAGCAAACAATTAGCATGAGAAACAGAGTAACCTTCTTTCAAGAAAAAATTAAGAGATGAAGTGGAAAACAAGATGAAGGAAAAGACTCATGCCCTCAGTTGCAAGAAAAGAGACTAAAAAGCATGGTTGTCATTGAATGTCGAGGTAAGAGTGGTGAAGAATGAACCGTAAGTCAGTGTCACCCTGGGGGCATAGAGGGAAGGAACGATGTGAAATTTTGGGCCTTCCATAATTCATCAGTAGTTTCTAATCATTAGAGAAAACAAGCATCTAGTGTTTCCTTTCAGCAGACATTTCCTTTTGAGTTTAGACACATGCCCTTTTGAAAACAGCCCAGTTACCTTCTGCTCATTTACCTCAAAGATCCCTGGGATTGCATCTGAACAGTCTGTCAATGCCCAAAGGAAATCTTGTCCTTCTTCCCTGGAGAGAGGAACAAAGCAACCTCAAAGGGAAACCTGGAAAATTTGTCCACAGAGACCCAGCATCTTCCAAGAACCTCTGTTCTTCCCTGTTATGTGTGCTAGAGATGTTTGGCCCTAAAGAAGGCTTTGCAGACGAGGGAAGCTCCCAGGTGCCCTGGAGAATAGGATCTAAGGTAATCAACGCTGAAGGGATCCTTTGTAAAACTAAAATTCAGCACAACATAGCAGAGAAGATTCTGAGTAGAGGGAATAACTGGAAAATAGAGAAAGGATAGTCAGGACAGAAAAATACTATAAATCCTGCAGGGTCACCGTCACAACCCTCAGAATAAAATGAAGGCTTCAGGCTCCAGGGACCACTGTTCCAGCTGCAAAAATGTTACAAACTGAATATCTTTGTCTTCCAAGGAGACCAAAATGGAGATCAAATAATACACGGGGTAGGAAGGGGGAGTACAGAACTCCCTAGCTCACTGACCTCAGCACTGCATGTGATTTAAAAGCTTTTTGTGTCACATAGTAATCAGTCTCTTGGCCTTTTAAAAATACATGTGTTAATAGTTATTTCCTATCTGCTTAGAGAACTCTTAACCTCTCCCCAGAGCTAATTAATAATTCTTAATGAGGATAGGTGTCTTGACTTAAACTTCAAAGTGTTGAAGGTAACAACAGGCTGGGGTTAAGATGGTATTTGTTGAAGGCAGTGGTTCGGTACCCTGGCTGCCCATTACAATCACTTGGAAAGTTTTAAAAGGTTACTGCCTGGAGGCGCCTGGGTGGCTCAGTTGCTTGGGCTTCTGACTTCAGCTCAGCTCATGATCTTGCAGTTTGTGAGTTCAAGCCCCATGTCAGGCTCTGTGCTGGTAGCTTGGAGTCTGGAGCCTACTTTGGATTCTATGTCTCCCTCACCACTCACACTGTCTCTCTCTCTCCTTCAGATATAAATAAACATTAAAATATTTTTTTTAAATAATAAATAAATAAAATGGGGATGCCTAGGATCCATCCTCAGAAATGCTTATTTAATTGTTTCAGGGGTAAGGCCAAGTTATCCATATTATTTTTGCAAGTTCCCCAGGAGATTTGAATGTGCAGGTAGCCATGAGAAACACAGGTCTAGGATCATTAGGATCCTAAGCCCTTCCTAGATAGCCATCGGTTCCTACGAGGTGCTCAGAGAAGAAAACAAAGCAAGTAACTTTCTCAGGAGTTTCAGCCCCCAATCTCACTGCACTACTGTAGTGAGCTAGGCTGGGCCTAAGGCATACTTTTGCCTGCAATTAAGAGCCACAAAGCATAGTCAAATGAAAAGCTGATTCCTCCTCTCCATCCCCAAGTCCAAGCTCAAGTGTCAGTTGTTACACTCTTATCAAGAGAGACAGGCACATCCACCAGCAAAAGCAGGTATTTTGCATATTTTGCAACTCCTATTTTCAACCAAGAAAGGATTAGTATCTCAACAGAAGGAAATACAAACCTGTAAGAAAAAAGGCAACAACCCAATGGAAAAATGAGCAAAGAATAGAAAGTTAGTAAAAGAGAAAACTTGGGGTGCCTGGGTGGCTCAGCTTGTTAAGCCTCCGGCACTTGGTTTTGGCTCAGGTCATGATCTCACGGTTTGTGAGTTCAAGCCCCACATCAGGCTCTGCGCTGGCAGCAGGGAGCCTGCCTGGGATTCTCTCTCTTTGTCTCTCTCTCTCTCTCTCTCTCTCTCTGCCCCTCCCCCACTTGTGCTTTCTCGCTCTATCAAAATAATAAACTTTTAAAAATAAATAAAGGACAAGCCTCTAAAGTCCCATAAACATGAAAAAAATCTTCCACATCTCTAGTAATCAGGGAAATGCTGGTTATAATCACAAATGAGACATACCATTTCACACTTAACAGAATGACTAAAATCCAAGCTTGGTAATACCAAATGTTAGCAAGAATGTTGAGCAACGAGAGTTCTTATCTTACTGATGGGGTGTCCATTTGCACAGCCACTTAGAAGAGCAGTTTTGCAGTATCTACTGATGTACAAGATGCTAACACACTTCTAGGAATCAATTTCCTTCAGGTACTGGCCACTCAGATAGGTGCAGAAGAAGACAGACAGATATACAAGGGTGTCCATTGCAGCACTGTTTGTAATGTGAATGTCATGTGAGGATTAGAAGGTCTAATATCGTCTGATGGGGGAACAGCAGGTTGTGGTTTCATCATCATACGATTCATGATATGATGAAATAGTATACCCAGTTACAATGAATAAACATCTACATATTTCAGCACAGATTAAAATGTAATGCTAAATCAAAGCGAAAATTACAAAATGTCACGTTCCGTAGGATACCCTTTATGTAAAATGTGAAAACACACAATTATATATGTGCATATATTTATGAACATACATGTAGAAAAAGTATAAAGACATGAGCAGGAAAAAGGCACATGAATAAAAATGTTATTACCTTTGGGAAGAGGCAGGATCTCCTCAGTCAAGGTTGGGGAGGCATCTCTGACTCCAACTAAAATGTTTTCCTTCCTTCCTTCCTTGCTTCCTTCCTTCCTTCCTTCCTTCTGTTTTTTACATCTAAGGACATGTAGCCACATGTTAATGATCTTAAAACCTGGATAAGGTAAATGTGTACTGTTATACTTTTATCTGTATCTTATTATACATTTGAAATATTTAATAACTAACTTTTTAAAAACTTTTTCTGGGGAAAAAAGCCACAACTACATCGTTTGCTTGGAGCTTTGATGTAGTTCTTCTCTCCCTTTAATACTGCGATGGCAAAACAGCTGTGCTGGAGAAGCATGAGGCTGGCTGCCTGCATCCACTTGCTGATGGGGGCGGAGATTTGAGGGTCCCAGGTGATCCATCTCACAGCCACAGTATCAGGCTCCTGCTGCATCATCAATGTCCACTTAGTAACTCCGCTTTGGAATGTGCACGAGATTTAATCCAACCTCCAGAGCAACACACAAACCCTGGAGTGAAGAAACCTCTTTACTTACATAATTGGTGTTTTATGTGGATTAACTGTTTGAATTGTATTTAACCTATATTTGATGTGTTTCAAATGCTCTGGCCCCTATAAAAGACCAGGTTATGAGTCATTCACGAGCAAGTTGAGGGGATATTGGAAACAGCTGGGGAGCCGGTGCTGCAGGGCGTCTGATGGATGAGAAAACCGAGACTCGAGAGGCAGTGGGGCTTGTCTAAGCCTGCAGCTTTGTTTGCCTTGCAGGACCCAGAGCTCTGGTCTCTTGACTCCTTGCCCAGTGCTCAAACCTCAGGCTGTCAAGGTGTTCTTTTTCATGGACAGGTGAAACATCTTTAGGAGAGAGAAAACTAGAAATATTCAAGGTTTTTGGCCATTCTCTTCTTCTCCGTGGTGTTGCTTTAGCTCTATACTTAAAATTTGCAGAAACCAGATTATTATGCATTTTAGGTAACCAGTTTATTTGAGGAGCCTTACCTTGAAGAAGGAAATGGCTCTTTATAGACAGATATAGATATAGATATAGATATAGATATAGATAGATACTTAATGCTTATTTATTTTTGAGAGAGGGCACACACAAGCGAGCAGCAGAGGGACAGAGAGGAGAGACAGAATCCCAAGCAGGCTCCGCACTGTCAGCACAGAGCCCGATGTGGGGCTTGAACTTGCAAACCATGAGATCATGACCTGAGCCAAAGTTGGACGCTCAACTGATGGAGTCACGCAGGCGCCACAGAAATGGCTTTATATTTTTTTAATCACTGCTTTCAACCATGTCCTTTCAAATTGTCCATTTCATCCCCTAGTGTTATTTTAGGCAGATCTGATATCTTTCACGTCACTTTTAGTTATTAAAATTTGTCCAAGCTCATAATGTCATAAGCGATTCAAAGCTCTTCTTTCCTTCTCCAGAGTGGACTTGGAAATGGGTTTGTGTATTTAGTGTGGGGGATGACACCTGCCCTGACACTGCCAGCCCCTTCTCAGGGGCTACCTCTCTCTTTTTGGTGGTGAGGGGCCGGGGGGCTAGCTCACTTAATGGGGGCTTAATGGCTGGTGGTTCTCTCTTGGGGATGAGGGGAGGTCACCGGTGTCACACGGGTTTGTGATTTTCTCTGAAACTGGAGGCCTCTGTTAATCAAGAGTCTGTTATGGTCCCAGAGTCTATTAGAAACCGGTGCATCCAGGAAACCTTCTGCAGTGCTGGAAATGCTTTATACCTTGTCCTGCTCTTTCCTAAGGCAACCATAGGAATAGGAAGAACTCTCCAGTCAAGTCTTCAAGGCCAAGAGTACCCCAGAGAGCAGGCTGTGGGAGAACACGCACAACACGCTTGTGGCTTTTCCAGGCTCCGATACCCTCCCAGCATGCAGAGGCACCGGAGTGCCTTCCCTGATCCAGTGTAGCAGCCAGAAAGAGGCTGAATCCCTCACAAACGTGGTAAAGGCCCTGCTTTCACTCTGAGAGGAATCCGTTCCATTCTATTAAACTAAGGACTGGTCATTGAGTCCCAGTGAATAATTTATCAGTAACTGCATCAGTGTCCTTTCAGAGCCAAGCTGGGGAAGGAGGAAAAGAAACAATAGGCCTCACCCATCCAGGTGGTAATGTCAAAGGTTGTGGAGGAAGCATTCAAAGCATTCATTCACACGGCCATTTTGTCCTGTTTGGTTGTAGGGAGGAAGGAAGAACGTGGAGGGGGAAGGAAGACATGCCTGTTTTAATAAACTTTTTTTTTTTTTTGGTAAGAAAGAAGGTCACTAGGAAGTTACCTCTGGAGACAGGGTGGTCCCCTCATCTGACCACATCCACACGCTGCAGCCATTAGCTGGTCTGAATTACTCTTATTAAGGCTTTAGGTAGTGATTCTGTCTGAAGCCAGCCTATGTTTTTAGGCTCCCCCTACTAAGAGAGCTGTGAGCAGTCTACCCCTGGAAGGAAGCTATCCTCAAAGAGAGCATCATTCAGACAAAATGGCAGGTTTGTTCGGCTCTTTGGAACTTGTCAGAAACCATCATTTCAGATGGAACTGGAAATAACTTAATCCCTTTCAATTTAGAGCCTTAAGCAGCTAAGGCTTCATTCCTTATGGGTTCTTATTTAAAATTCTGTCTTTAGTATCAAAACTTTCAAACCTTTGGAGGGTCATCATGTAGATCTCTGGGAAATTGACTTGAACTACATATATCTTAAAATAATCCACGAAATACTTTGGGTAAGTAATAGAAATCATGTACTAATGTTATGTCAATATTTTTTTATGTTGCTGAGATGTTCAATAGTTGATACATGTTCTGTGCTCTGAAAATGTTTCCAGTTCCGATCAATCAGAAGTTAACTGAAATAGTCGATATAAATTGCACTCATACTTTCTAAATGTAGAGGCCCAGTTTCTGTTGACTTCTAGAAACAACATTCTGAGGGTACTGTGGGATATCCAGGGAAACATTAGGTTTCTTTGTAGGGTCACCCAGAAGCCTATCTTTTTACCAATTAAACAACGTATTTATTTTCCTCTTAATTTAAGTTTTGATGGCATTAATTTCCCTTTCAAATATACAGTCATTATTTGCACTTTATGGCATTCATGCTAGTAAAAATTCTTCTCCCTTTAAAATATTATTATAAAAACCAAAATATAATGAGTCTTGGCTTCCTGTTCTAGTTGTATAGAGCAACCTGGTTTGCAACCCAGAGAGGAAAGGATGAATCACAGTCATCTTCTCAGAATAGAGGCACATAGATCTAAAATATTTATAATGTGGGCAGGTCAAGGATAAGTGCACTTGAGGGCAACTGTATGTATGCAATTAGCAGGAGGCACTGCCTAATGATATATAGAAAAAGTGACAGTTCCAAATAACATAAGCCTCTCTAGATAAATCACATCTTCCAAATGTCTCTGAAACATTTCAGAATGTCTGTCATTAACAGTTATCACAGTGATCATTTTAAAGGCTGCCATGTCCCTTTGCACAAGTGAGTGGCTGGTTCCTTCTATCCATCTGGTATGACTCAAGGCTCCAGTTTCCCACTAGAGAAAATTATGAGGGTTGAAAAATGTGACAGAGAGGAGAGAGGATGAGAGAGTGTGCAAGCACGTGTGTGTCAAGAATTCCAGGAACCCAGTCAGTAATCCATCTTTGGGACCCCCCAAACAACCAAGGATGTGACGATGCTGGCAGGTCATGGATTATGGTACATTACCTCACTTTGTCCTTTTGGATGATTTAGCAGAGATGCCTTCTCTAGAGATGTTGGGAATTGACAGGGAGAGCTGGACCTCTTTCCTTCATTGGGATTTTTATAAGCACAGAAATCCCCCGATTTACTCTCTGGCACATTCCTGCTCCTCATTCAAACAGATGTCAGCGAAGACCTAAATGTCTGTTCAGCTGGTGCTTCTGCTGTTGCTAGTAGAGCCCTCTCAAGGAATCTTGTTTCCCTAGGGCAGTTTGTACACCTCCAACACTTTGATTCTATTCAAGGTGTCTATTTGTTTTCTCTGTATCTTTTTATATTTTGAGTAATTTATGCTGGGCTTTTAGCTTTTATATGCTCCATCTCCGATTCTTTTGTCATGTAAAGTGAAAATGCCCCATTTTCCTGCCCTCAGTTGACCTACTTGATTATAAAGCATATTCAGCTTTCCATCCAGCAACATAATCAAGATACTACTATTTCTACAGTTTACCCGGATGCCTTATTCCTCTCTGGGATGTGTGTGTATTATGTCAATTTAGCTAAGCTAGAACTACATTTCCCAGAGTTCTCTTTGCACAGCTGGCTTGGGTCAAAAGAGAAATTTTGTTTGAGATTCAGAAGACAGAAATGAAATAGCCATTTTCTTTTGGTGCTTGGAAGGTTGGTGCCTGCACGGGGCGCTGGTGCCACTCACGTGTGTCTTTACAGATTCAGTGGCTCCACTGGTTGGCATAGGCCACTGTTGCGGCCTGGCCATAGTGCTTCCGGCTGTCCTGCATCAGCTTCTGGGGCTCCATGGCCAGGTGCACTCTTCTCTGTGGGAGAGAAGCTGCCGGCTTCTTCTGCAGGGTACCTGCACTATGTAGACTTGGAGCCTTGAAGGTAGTCGAGAGTGCCATTTGAGGTTCAGCCATCCTTGCAGTCTCTGCCTCATTCCCACCTATTCTGGTGTGTCTATGTTTCCCCCCTTCACGCCCATCTTTTCTTCTCAACTGCTTGTCTGCTAACTTCAAGTTCCAGTGCCAGAGGCAGAAGCAAAGCCTCACAGAGACTCTTTAACCAGCTCCCACACTGCATAAGGTCAAACCCCGAAAATAAATCCCTTGTTATTAGGTCACCCCTAGTGATTGTGCTTCTCTGATAAAACCTTGATGGATACACTAATTTTACCTGGTTGGGTACATTTTGGTGAATAAAGTAAAAAAGGACTTAGGCTACAACTGTTAAGGTCAAGGTTACTTGTCCATTAGCCTCACCTGGGTGGGAAATCTGCAGTTAAATTTTAACATTTTTATTTGGGACAAACATCTTTCAACTTTTTAGTGTCAACTTTATAAATGTTTATATATTTTTGAGACAGAGACAGAGCACGAGTGGGGAGGGGCAGAGAGAGAGGGAGACACAGAATCCGAAACAGCTCCAGGCTCTGAGCTGTCAGCATAGAGCCTGACGCGGGGCTCAAATTTACAAACCATGAGATCACAACCTGAGCTGAAGTCTGATGCTCAACCGACTGAGCCATCCAGGCGCCCCTAAATATCTGGAATTTAAACCAATAGCATTCCATGCAATCAGCTTCCAGCCTATTGCTCAGAGCAGTTTAAGGATTTTTCAACAACTTTGTTTTAGGTTCTCTTACATGAACAACACGAGGAAGGGCTACTGGGGCCCTGAGTGGCCAGGGTACACCTTTGGGAATGCCCTACTGCCAGTCTTCCATCAGAACTGGGAAGGTCAGGGCACCCCAGGGCCCTCTGATCTGCTCAGTTAGCCT
Source organism: Puma concolor (assembly GCF_028749965.1). NCBI lineage: Eukaryota > Metazoa > Chordata > Mammalia > Carnivora > Felidae > Puma > Puma concolor. Next base: position 68,042,955 of record NC_141669.1, on the reverse strand, counting down.
CCCTACCACATTACAGGACTAATACATCCTGGAAAGAAGTCTTTTCAGGGCAAATAGCAATCCTGTTGGGCAGCCAAGCAGCAAAAATGTATTTAACTCTTCTACATGGGTGGGTCTGTTGATGTTTAATGGTTTTGCTTTAAATTATGAGAGTTTCCCAGAAGCCACAAAACTACATTTTGGTTACATGCATGTTTAGGCACAGAGAGCTGGTAAGATCTAGAAAACACTTCAGGAAATTCTCACTATTGTTCTCATGGCTGAACTTTCCTGAATATAATGCCTTCTCTTTTTCTTTTTCTTTTCTTTTCTTTTCTTTTTTTTTTACATGAGAGTTTCTTTTGGATCAGATTTAGGTATACGGGTCATGACTTGTACAGGATCTTAAGTAACCCCAAATCTAGATGAATAAGAAGTTTCCAAACACAGCTGCTTGACAATGAAGAATTGCCAATGTTCTTTTTATGAGGGGAAGAAAAATATATTTTCAGAAATCTGTTTTCTTTCCTCTGGAGTTTGTTTTTCATTCAATCCAAGAATGAAGACTTATTGTTTGTTAACTCTAAATATCCATCCTTAGAGTAATTTGGAGGCAGTCTTACTGCCTTAATCATCTTTAAACCTCAGCTAACTTATGTTGGATTCACTTTGTATGAGTTATCAGTCCAGCTGGGTCTAAAAGTGGCCAACTACCTGATCCTGGCAGAAAAGAAAGTCTCAGAAATGGAAGCCAAACGTTACTCAAATAAAGGAGACCACATCTTTGGAGGGTACCTTCCATTTTCAAGTTATCAGTGTGGATCATTAGAGCTTTGAGTGTCCCAGCGGCATACCAGTCTGAGAACACCTAGAGGCTCATGCATGTGGGGGTATTAGGGAGTTCATACACAGTACCTATATTTCACTCATCTGAGTTCAATACTAATTAAGAGACAGACATAAGTGTCAGATAACTGAAAATGAAAATTATGGGCTTTCTTACTGAGAAATGCTAAATTAGAGGACATAGCTAGTTGTACAACAATATTGTATCGTTGTATTGTACAACAGTTATTCCACACTGCCCCCGGTCACAGGCACAGCTGGACAATCTTACTCCTCATCTACAGGTTCAAGGGCTGTGCACTAAGCTTCCTGTATGATTAAGAACAGAAGAATCAGGAAGTCCCAAAGGAGAGGAGGAAGCAAAGGAATGACCAGGGTATGCCCAGTTCCTTCCTCCAAAATCTGCCATCAGAGGAGTCATTACTGCTTTCATTGGGAGAAGGGAGTAAAAGGTGAGGAGAGAGGTCATGTTATTGTTCTCAGGGTGTCCTCTTCATGAACACTGCTCTCCTTCCTGGGCTCTGCCACTGTCTCCAACCAGGTTCCACCATGGCTTCTGGAGCCCTTGAAGAACCCAAAGCTGTCCAATGATCTTTAGCAAAGCAGGAGAGAATGTTTCTATTCTTTCTATATTTTTGTGGAATCATCTTGTTAACAGAATCCCAATTTTGCTCTGGCTGGCAATGTAACAGGCTATTTTTTCCCCTACCCCTTGCATCATGGGATGGCCCTGTGACACAGTTTGGACCAATGACACATAAACAGAAGTCTCCTGAATTTTTCTGCAAAATATTTTGCAGAAATATTAACTATATATATATTATATTAACTATATTAACTATATATATATAACTATATATATATACAACTATATATAAATATATATATTAACTATATATATTATATTAACTATATTAACTATATATATAACTATATACATAGTTATATATATATAACTATAACTATATTAACTATATATATATATATTTATATATAGTTAATATCATCCTCCTCTGCCATTCCCTTCTTCCTGCCTTGGATTCTAATTACAGAGTATAGCCATCTGGCCATCATCAGGAGTCAAGGATGAAAGTGAAAACTGGCACATTAACGATGGTGCAGCTGATATATAGAAAGAGACTAGGTGCCTGGTGCTACTCTTGATCAGCTGAATTAAATGAGCATCAGCCTACTTCTGGGTTTCTTGTTATGTGGAAAAACAAAAAGTAAATAGATATCTGTATAAGACACTCTAAGATGGGTTTTCTGTTACTTGCAGATAACTGCCATCTGAACTGAGAGCATCCCTGTCTCCTGAAACAGCTTCAAGAGGGAACATCATGAAGAAGCAAAGGATGAAGGAGGCCCTTTACCTCTCTCCTCCCACTGCCCCCTGACAGCCAGAGCATCCAAACCAACACCAATGCAGGGATGAAACACGTTGTGGCCATTTCACCCCCAACCCATCATCATTTAAGAGCACTGTAGGGCAGAGCGAATGTCTTCACTTTCATCACTTATGTGCTATTTAAATCCCATTTCAGTGTCTATACCAAGCCAAGGATTCACTACCTCGCTGAAAATAATCACAGAATCCATTCGCCTGGCTTTTTGTTTAAGCTAAGGGTCACCTACCATTTAGAAAAAGTTGGATAAGTTAGAATTGTGTTTCTAAAGTCTGTTTTTAATAAGCTATTTCGTCACCCACTTCTCCAGCTTCAAGCAATCAATTTCCTTCTCAACAAACTCAATTACTCATTATCATCTTCAAAAACAGATTTGTATTGAGTAGACACAGAGCCTGAGTTGAAGAGACTCCCAATACTAGATCAATAAAGAAATCACATTCTTCCCCCAGCCCCACCCCAGGCAGTGCATTCTCGAATCCCAGGGAGCTCCATCTTACATAATTTAGTAGTATTCTATAATAATAAAAGAAGTCAGAGGATGGAGGGAGGGAGAAAAAAACACTACCATATCACTCCCTAAAAGACTGTTCCCTGAGATATACGCACTTGAAAAAGATTACAAGCCAAAAAAAGTATCTGGGTGCTTGTTTTATTTTAATCGGAAGTATAAATTAATATTTTTTTCTACCAGGAAATATTGACAGATCCAGGGAAACTGGCAACAAAAAAAAGTGCTTATTGGGTTATTAGTTTTGCTTTGTTTTTTTGTTTTTTGTTTTTGTTTTTGTTTTTTTTTTTTTTTTGCTTTCTTCTGTAGGAGTATAACATTCCTGTATATTATTCTGTATATTTATTGCAATGTTCCCTGTCACTTTGTGGTTTCCATATACTTAGATAGCTCTGTGTGCCAGAGTCTTATTTTTGTCAGCCTATATCAGTTAAAATGCACTGCGCTTCAAGTAATAGAAAACCTAATAGTGGTTCAGACCACAAAGACATTTATTATGTAGTTATCAAAAAGTCTTGAGGTGGTCTGTTCTTGAGTTTATTCAGTAACTCAGTGGTATTGTCTAGTCATTCTACCCTGCCCTCCTCAAAGAGTTGGTGAGGTTTCAAGATGGCTGCCACAACTTCCAGAGGGAAAAGGCAGAGCAAAAAGACAAAGGCAGAAAAGGATTTTCTTAGTGGGTGGGACTTTATCAGGGAGGAAACTTTTTTGCAGCTGTAGTCCAACAGGCTTCCCTTTGGATTGCACTGGCCAGGAGTGGGTCATGACGAGCACTGGCTCAGAGGGGGCTGGGAACAGCTGCTGAGTAGGCCACAAACATCTAACACAGAGTATAAACTTCTAGGGATCAGCAATTGCATATGTTTATTTGCTCTCTGTGTTTTGTAATAAAACAAAAAATACATCAAAACTGTAATTGCAGTAAATATATTCAAATAATACTTTGAAAAAAGAAAAAATCACTCATCATTCCACCCTCCTGTTATAAAGATTTCTCTTACATGTTTTGTCTTCCACTCCCTGTCCATAGTCCATATTCTTAAATATTTTTACCTGTTTACAATCTATTTTTATATTTTTTTCATTTAATATTACACTGTAATAATTTTCCTATTTTTCTATATATTGTTTACAATTATAATTTTAATGGAAAGTTTTTTCTTTAAGATATATCACAACCTAACCCTTTCCTCATTATTGAACTCAGATGATTTTACGTTTTTTGGCTAAAATAGATTATACTATTATATTTTGGCTAAAATAGATATACTAATAACATCTTCGTCAGTTTTTCTGCTAGCAGATTTTTTTTTCAATTTTTTTAACATTTATTTATTTTTGAGACAGAGAGAGACAGAACATGAACGGGGGAGGGTCAGAGAGAGAGGGAGACACAGAATCTGAAACAGGCTTCAGGCTCTGAGCTGTCAGCACAGAGCCCGACACAGGGCTCGAACTCAAGGACCGCGAGATCATGACCTGAGCCGAAGTCAGACGCTTAACCCACTGAGCCACCCAGGTGCCCCAACTAGTAGATTATTTTAAGTGCAAAATAACCTCTAAAGTCATATGGATGTAATGTATAGCATGATGACTGTAGCTAATAATACTGTATCGCATATTTTAAAATTGCTAAGAGAGTAAATCTCAAAAATTCTCAGCACAAGAAAAAATTTTTTAAACTATGTATGGTGACAGATGTTAACTAGGCTTACTGTGCTGGTAGTTTTACAATATATATAAATATCAAATCGTTATACTATATATCTGTAATGAATATAATATGTCAAATATACCTCAAAAAAAGCAATGGATATTTTTATGACTTATAAGATATTGTCAAACTCTCATGCAGAATGACTGTTTTAGCTTAAAATTTTCTAGAGATATGTATATATTTTACACATATATATGTATATATTACATATATTTGTATATGTATACATTTGTAAATTTAATCACAACCTCACCAGCACGGTACTATCATTATTTAGATGTGTTTGTTTTGTTTTGTTTTTTGCTGATTCACCAACTAACAAAATGTTACATTATTTCCATTTTTTTTCTGGCAAGGAGACCAGAAGACTAAACCAGCCAGGGCAGATCTTACATGACCATAGTTGGGGCAAGGTAGCTTCCTACCCAGAGCTAAGTTTTATTTGTTTTGTTTTGAGAGAGAGAGAGCGCGCAAGTGAGTGAGGGGTAGAGAAAGGGAGAGAGAGAGAATCCTCCAAGGAACAGAGAGAGAGGAAGAGAGAGAGGGAAGTGGGGCTCACCTGAAGCAGGGCTCAAGCTCACCCAATGCAGGGCTTGAACTCACAAACCGTGAGATCGCGACCTGAGCTGAGTTGGAAGCTTAACAGACTGAACCACACAGAACTAAGTTAAAGCAAAATGCTAACAGTCTTTTGAAAGGGAGCTCTGAAGAGTACTTTTGAGAGATTTTGTACGATTTTTATTCTCTACCTTTTTTCTAATTATAAATTGAATATGTATTGTTGTGATGATGAGTGTAAAGCAATTACAATGTATTATTTTACTAATGAGTTGAACTTTGATAGTGCTGGCATAGGTGTGAAAATAAAGAAAAGTGTCCCCACAGGTCACCAGGACCTGGAAACCTAAAACGGGAAGCCAGAGGTGGAGAGATAGATATACAGCCTGGGTCTGGGGAGTCCACTGAGACCAGAATAAGGAACAGCATGTCACTGGAGCAGAAAGGAAGTTAAAAACAAGGACTTGAGGGCTTCTCATAAGCAACTGAAGCAGGGCAGGAAAAAGACCAGACCTTCAAAAGTCAGAGGAACAGATCGTTACTTTGATTGCTGCCAACGTCTTTTCTTACTGTTGTTTCTCCTTGAGTGAATTATCTATTCACATCATAAAATTTGCCTCTCTAATTATAATGTTGACGTACTCATTCACTCCACAAATATTTATTGAGCACCTGCTATGTACCAAGCATTGTTGTAACCACGGTGATGCAGCATTAAACACAATAGACAAAGCCTCTAACAAGAGAAGGAGGTTACCAATTACAAAGAATGAAAAGGAGCATAAAAGCATAGAAAGTGTCTGGTAGAAGGGGGAACCTCTTTCTCATATAGCAGGTCAGAGGAGACTTCTCTGATGAGGTGACGTTTGAATGGGACCTGGATGAAGTAGGGAAATGAAACAAATTTCTGGGGGAAAAGTTTGCCTGACTGATGGAAGAGAAAGGGAAGATGTCCTCAGACCTGAGTCTACTGGATGTGTTGAAAAAAGAACAAGTCGAGTGTGGCCGGAGTGTGTAAGTGAGGAAGCAGTGGCAAGGGAAGTGGTTGCAGAGAAACCTGGAAGCCAGATCCCACAGGCTCTCACAGGCCAAGGTGAGAATGTGCCAATATATGGGAGGTACCTGGGTTTGCAATGACCTACATTTTAAAAGAACTACAAGCTGCTGTTTGGAGAACAGGTTGGAGGCAAGAGTGAAAGCTAAAAGGACTGTCAGAGATTATTGCAATAGTCTCAGTAAGGGTGCTAGCATGTGGACTAAGCCGGGAGATGACAGAGCTAGTGAACAGCCTTCAGATTCTGGATACTTTTCCAGGCTAGCACTGATAGAATTTGCTGATGGATTAAAGGTAGCATGTAAGAGAAAGAGAGGAATCCAGGAGGACTCCTAGTTTCTCCGCTAGGGGTATCTATAGTGCCTTTTACTGCATTTTGGAATGCTGGGGAAGGGGTAGGTTTGGAGGAGAACTTTGAAAGTCCAGATCTTTAAGTTTGAAGTCAGGTATCCAAGGGAAAAAGTTGGGTTGACGGCTGAATATAGTTGTTTGGAGCTCAGAGCAGAGATCCGGATGGAGGGTTAATTTTAGAATGATCAGCATGTAGGTACTAATGAAAGCCACAAGCCTGGATGAGATCACCAAAAGGGTGAGTGCAGGTGCAGAAGAGAAGAGGTCTTTCAACAAGTGGAGACTGGGAAGATGAGGATCCAGCAAAGGTCACTAAGAAAGAGTAGCCAGAGAGAAGGGAGGAGAACCAGGTGGGTTCAGGCTCATGGAAGCTGGATGAGGGAAATGTTTTAAGAATTGTTTCAGTCAACCATGTCAAATGCTACCAAAACGTCTAGGAAAATGAAGGCTAAGAATTGATCTACTCTGGTGCTTGGTAAACACCTAAGCAAACACCTAAGGTGGATAAAAAGCCATGGAACACAATCCCAGCAACCGTCCCTCCCTGCACTTATTCCAAAGTGACAACAGGCTTTAGATAAGTCTTCATGTAAGTAAGGACCAGTCGGTTGATAACTGAAGTTCCACAAACTGTTGGAATTCCTTGTTTGAGATGTGTGCTTGGGTATTCCCAAAATTGTTCTGAGGATTAAATGGATAGTAAGTGCTAAGTATGGGGCACAGAGTCTGGTGCCGTGAAATCACCCAATAATGTCAGCATTAACTATTACGGTAACCCTAGTGAGTCTCATTTAATGTTAAGCTCTCATTTCAGGTTGTTACTTAGCAGTGTTCTAAAGATAAGCACTAAGTTTCCCGGAAATGATTGAAACATCTTAGAGCTGAAAGGACTACAGAGATTAATTACTTCATTCTCCTCACTTGACAGGTAGGAAAACAGAGATGCAGCAAGATTGGGTGACTTTTTTAAGATCGCCCACATCCACCAAATTAGTGGCAGGACACAGACCAGAACACAGGTCTCCGCATGCCAAATTCTTTAGAATCAATTACAGAAAAGCTTATAGGCGAGACTGAACATTCCATGTCAGGGGATCTACTTCAGATAACTGAAGTTTGTTCCTTTTTATTATTATTTTTTTAAAGGTTTTTTTTTTTTTAATGTTTATCTGTTTTTGAGAGAGCGAGTGTGTGGACAGAGGAGGGGCAGAGAGAGAGGGAGACACAGAATCCGAAGCAGGCTCCAGGCTCCGAGCTGTCAGCAAAGAGCCCAACGCAGGGCTTGAAACCATGAACTGCGAGATCATGACCTGAGCCGGAGTCGGATGCTTAACCGACTGGGGCACCCAGGTGCCCCTGAAGCTTATTCCTTTTAACTACCAAAACTTAATAACAATCATGACCATCATTATCACTCTCAATTAAAATCTTCGACTGCTTTGATGAAAACACTTTTCCTACACAATGGAGTTATTTTAGTCTAGAAGATTTGAAATTCTTTAAGTCATATTTTCTTGTTACCTTATTTCTTTGCCAACTGCTTTAAGCTTTGAGTAGTCCCTTTGACATGTAAAGCAAGTGACAACTTCATATGATAGTGTTACACAATATTGTCAGAGTGATCACTTGATATTTTCTGAAAAGACAGAAAGCTAAGGCGTTAAGAACAGCGGGGCGCCTGGGTGGCGCAGTCGGTTGAGCGTCCGACTTCAGCCAGGTCACGATCTCGCGGTCCGTGAGTTCGAGCCCCACGTCGGGCTCTGGGCTGATGGCTCAGAGCCTGGAGTCTGTTTCCGATTCTGTGTCTCCCTCTCTCTCTGCCCCTCGCCCGTTCATGCTCTGTCTCTCTCTGTCCCAAAAATAAATAAACGTTGAAAAAAAAAATTAAGAAAAAGAACAGCAACAAGCACAAGATTCTGCATCTCAGAGCATTCACAATTTTAACAGTACATTTATTAATATTCTATACACAAGTAGAGTCGTAAATGTATTATTAAGGAGACTTCAGGGCACAACACAGATCTGAACCTCATGGAGAAATTAATCTTAAATGAGTCTGTATTATCTCTCCTTCAACTCTTCAGAGTACACATGGAGCTAATATATATTTAGTTATTGAAATAATTTATATCTCTGTAGCATTTTTCCATAGAGAAATTCTAAACATCATTTATTAAATACTGAAATATTCCTATGAGAGAAGAGGATGAATCAGATATTGTTATTCCTCTTCTAGAATTGAGAAAACTAACATCCCCAAACGTTAATATGCCCAGAGGACTTATATGAACTATAATAAAGTTCCTTTCTCCTTTCTCCTTCTCATTGGGCAATCTTTGAGTATCATCCAGAAACCTGAATTTAGCCCTTAGCATTTTCAACTGTTCCAGGAATGGACTTTGTGAGAAAATAAAGATCACTGATTCCTGGTGCTCACAAATCCATTCTCACTGTTTCCTATTTCTAGTGACCACAGTCTCAGCCTCTGCCTGTCTCTAGGGTCATGCGGTCTTCATTGCTACAACAACCATGAATCTATCACATTTCACTATTAGAAGTAAATTGTCACTCACTTACATTCTATCCAATCTTGTTAGAACAATGGAGCTGTGCATCTCTAGAGAGTCAAGTAGCAAATAACAGATCAGCAAAGCATTCCTTCTTTCCCTTCCTAGATTTTGGTGCCTATGAGTGACTAGAGATATTGGTGGATGTTGGGCATGTGGAATGTCCTGGAGGAATAACTGACATCTGGATAATTACAGGGTTGTCGGGAGGATTAAAATTAAAGTAATACACATGCAGTGCTTACCAAAGGATCTTGCTCAAAGAATATGTTCAATAAATGTTAGTGTTTGTTATGTTTAGTCTTTGTAGCTTAGCTGGTAGAATTTGGAAAGAGCTACTAATTAAAATTCTGGTTACCATTTATTAAATTAGACTTAAATCTCATGATAAGGTTAAAAGGTGATTATCATATTTCTCCATTCCACAAATGAGAAAATGGCAGATTTGGGACTCGACAAATGTTTCTCTGATTTTATCAGGCTTGTTAGTTCATTCATTCATTCATTCATTCATTCACAAATACTTACTAAGCTCCTGTGTACTAGGCACTGAGCTAGGCAAAGAGGTAAACAAGACAGACCTGGTCCCTGCCATCACAAAACTTGGAGTCTGGGGAGGAGTCCAGACACAATATCATGATGTCCCAAAGCTTGCTCCCATTCTCAACCCTGCCATTTTGAATGCAAAGCCTTCTCTTCATGCTCCTAAAATAAATTCACTCTATTAGGCCAAGATGAAAGATATTTTACTGAAGAATGAATAGGAGAAGTTGTTTACACCTCACAATACACATAATTTCTCTCCAAAAGTTTCCATAAGCATCTTTGTCCTCATATTATATCAATCCTTAACCTCCTCACCCCACCACTGTCTTATACCCCCAGTCTCCCAGTCTAGGAACAGGCCCCTGTCCCTGCATCTGCCCTGAAAGCTGCTCTATAAATCTTTCTTCCTTATGCAGACTACTTAAGTCTTACATCTCAGGTGTCCAACAAAGTTCTCCAAACATTAGCAAGATTCTCTTCCTTATAAGATGGCCAGGGAATTATAAGTACATTATTATTTTCCTTGTCCCATAAGTAAACAGGCAGGTCTACTGTGGTATTATCCCCTGTGTTAAAAGCAAACATAAGAGAGACTTGGAACTTGGACTTAGGGCAGCAAGGCAGGTGTCCTGGAAGAATCTAAAGTGTGGTGGACGTTATTGTTGCCTCCTTAATGTTCATTGTTCAACTCTTGGTAACTACCCTAATTTGGTGGTGGAGATTGGACTGCCAGGGATAGTTATACCTTCTACATGAAGCCCACATGCTTTGGGGGAAATAATTTCATCACCCTCAACTCAAGTCTGATAGCATAAGTTCATACTTTTAGCCAATTATTGGTTCAGGTATAAGCAAGGACTAATCTGCAATATGACTGAAAAGATGTGGAAAAGAGAGACGTTTGCATGGGAAGAAGGTCTGGAAAAGAAACACTGTCTTTTCTTTTTTTTTAATTATTTTTTTAAATTAATGTGTATTTATTTTTGAGAGAGGGAGAGACAGAGTGCAAATAGGGAAGGGGCAGAGAGAGAGCGAGACACAGAATCCAAGGCAGGCTCCAGGCTCTGAGCTGTCAGCACAGAGCCTGACATGGGGCTCGAACTCATGAACCATAAGATCATGACCTGAGCTGAAGTGGGATGCTTAACCGACTGAGCCACCCAGGTGCCCTGAAACACTGTCTTTTCTTTAATGGACATGGATAAGGAAGGGCAAAGACTTAATGGTTACTGTTGGCCATCTGATCACCACAAGGACCAGCAGCCTCAGCAGCAAGGCTATGTTGCCCAGCAGAGCTAAAAAGAGATTAAACCCTTCATTACCTGGTAGAGTGGCTGAACTAATCTCAATGATGGGAGCCTCTCTTGTCTAGGGCGGCTTGGTTTGAGTTTTCTGTTACTTACAATCAAACCCAAACTAACTGATACAGAAGGTGAGATTTGATCAAAAAGTAGATAAGTCCCTTATCTACAATTTATAAGTTCATTTAAATGAGACAGTCTGATTTTCAAGACAAACATAAAATACAAGACAACTCCTACCTACACTTAATTGCCAGGTTGGCAATGTGATAACATAATTTTAAAAAGTATCTGATTTATAGGCGCACACACACACACACACACACACATCATACTCACAAATTTTCAAACCTAAAATGATTAGGAGCTACATAATGTGACATTTAAAGAGAAAACTTCAAAACTTTGTTAGAACATTTAAAAGATGATAAGATGATTCACATAAGTGAAGAAATAGAGCCAAGTCCAAGGTGAAAAGACAATAACATTAAGATGTCTGAACCAACCAATAGGATTGGATTTGAGTTTAATTAAATTTATAGATTTAATACTATTCTGGTTGAAAGCCCAATAATTATGTTCAATCCACAAAATTATTCTAAAATGTATGCATAACAATAATAACAACACCATCAACAGAGAGTATAGAAAAGAAAGGCAATGGAAGTTTCTACCAATATCAGCCATTAAAAACTACTATATAATAAAGATTAAAATAATGTGCTAGATAGATCACAGATAGATCACAGATTAGTGGAACCACATAAGGAGACTTAAAAAGACCTAACAATTTATAGGAGCATTTGCATGGAATAAATCAAAGTATAACTATTATGTGTGTATGTGTATACATATATATGTATGTGTGTACATGCATATATACACATACATGCACATACACATATGTATACATATATATAGTTTGATTCATTCCATCCAGGCCTGCACCCTAGGTTTCAAGGCTCACCTTAGGTGCCCTCAGCCCTCCTACTCCTCAAGGAGTCCACCTCACCCCCTGCCTCCAGCTGCAGATGCAGGTGGGAGGCTATAGCTGTGGGGGTGCAGAGGTGGGGTTGGAAAAAAGGATAAATGCATTCCAGACCTGCACATGCTAGGTGCCATGAAGAGAGTGTCACAAACTTGTTATCTGGTTCCTGATAAAGTCCTAATAAAAAGTCAGAGACAAAAAATCCTTGGCAGCAACCCAGTTGGGACCCCTCTCATTCTCGAGAGCTATGTACTTTCACTCAATAAATTCTATCACTTTCCTCACAAAAAGTAAAATAAAATAATCTAGTGCAAAATAGTTTTTTTTAATATAAGGAGAGAAGGAAGGTGTGTGGCAGACACTTCTAGTTGGCTGATTCAGTGGTCTTTCTCAACCTTCTCTTTTGCGGTCTTCTACTATTAAAGCAGGAAGAATTAAATTCTTTCCCAGCCACCATTACAGCTGGATGTGACCACATGATGTAGTTCTGACTGATGAGACATAAGTGAAAGTCTGCTGGTAGGTTTCTGAGAAAATTTTTGTTTTCCTGATAAAAGCAACTGATGTGGTTCCCACTGCCCTTCCTTCCTGCTTTGAATGCAACATTATTCCTGCTTTAAATACAGAGGAGATAGTTTGAGGTTCAGCAGCTATCTAGGAACCATGAGGTGATAAGCATGAAGCAAAGGCCAAGAGAATTTTAGAGTCTCCAGCCCCAAATCACTGAGATGCTGAAATGAGGCCAAAAGCTAGTATATCAATCATGGTGTTTTGCTTTGTTTTGTTTTGTTTTGTTTTGTTTTAAACTTTTCTATATCTGACATCTGTCCTGACATCTTAAAAATCTTACTGGCCTCGGGGCACCTGGGTGGCTCAGTCAGTTAAGCGTCTGACTTCGGCCCAGGTCATGATCTCTCAGGTTGTGGTTTCAAGCCCCTCATCAGGCTCTGTGCTTACAGCTCAGAGCCTGGAACCTGCTTTGGATTCTGTGTCTCCCTCTCTCTCTGCCCTTCCCCCGCTCACACTCTGTCTTTCTCTCCTTCAAAAATAAACGTTAAAAAAAAAAAAAAAAAAAAAAACCTTACTGGCCTGGGAGAACAGCCCTTCCAGGGCTAGCTAATATCTCAAGATAGTAAACAACTTACTTGGGAAGTATGCTTCTTACATACACACCAACCACTCCCTTTATTTCATTCTTACACACCAAGCCAATATTTCTCCTGTCCTAAATCATCTCAGGGCCAGGTACCAGGCAACTAGAGAGACCACCTTTATAGCCCAAAGCCCACCAGAATTATTCAAACTAGTTGTTCCTAAGCTGTTTGCTCTGCCTTGCCTTCCCTGCAGAAACCCCCATAAAGATTCTGCCCTAGGCTTTCCATAGCTACTGCTTCTGACCAAAACCTGATGCTCCTTCTGTGGTCCAGCATGGCATGGTGTGACCTCTTCAATCAGGAAATGTAGGTAATAAATTTTTTTTTTCAGTAACATGGATCTCTCTGTGTCATTACTGGGTCACTTCTGTAAACTAAAATCCCACAGGTACATTTCAAAATAGCTACCAACCTCTGGAGTTCTTATAAAGTGAGAAAAATAAACCTCTATCTATTTAAGCCACTGTTATTTGGATTTTTGTTACTGGCAGTTGCATAATCATAACTGATACAAGAAATATTTAATAAGAGGTATAAAAATTAGTGATTTTAAAAATAGCTAAGACTCACTATAATTCAGCTAAATTAATGAGTTAACTGTTTTATTAGAAGAAAAAAAAAGAATGTTGAATAAAAGATGGAGCAGATCTGTGAGAAAGAACTTTTTTCTTTCTTGAAGCTTCAAAAGGAACCATAAACAAAGTGATAGGTAAATATGTATATAAATTTTAAACTTCTGTATGATGAAAAACAGCAAAAATATAAGAAAACAAAATACAGAATATGAAAAATAGATACCATACGTGACAGACTATAGGGTCATAAATAAAATATAAAAGGACCTTATTCAAATTTATTAGTTATATTTCTTTACTCTGATAGATAAATGGGCAAAGAATATGAACAAGCGATTCCCCCTGAGGAGAAATAGAAACAGTAAATACACACCTGAGAAAATGTTTCAGCCCTGGTAGTGACCAAAGAAATGCAAATTAAAGCAACCTTGAAACGTTATTTGACGCCTACTAAATTAGCATATTTTAAATTGATGAGCTGGCAAGGAGACAGTGATATTGGTTGGTATTCATTTCGGGTGGCGCTACAAATCTGTACCAGCTTTGAGAAAGCACTGTGGCAAGTCAGCAGAGACACCGTGCCTTTTAACCTAGTGAATCCAGTTTTTGCAATTCACACTAAGGAAAATAAGTGAACAGAAGCAAAGAGACAGCCTCAGCACAGTTCTTCAGAGTCTTTGCAATTCAATTAAATTCAGTTAACATATATTTTACACATTCCAACCAGAGGCACTAGGGAATTAGAAATTAATAAGACACTACATCTGACCTCAGGGGGTTCACAGTCTGGCAAAGCAGGCAAATAGACAAATAACTACATTACGAAACAGTGCGGTAAGTCCAGCAATAAAAACAAAGAGGAAGTTAGATGAGCTAGATTTTCATGATGAGGCTTTCTAAGGGGGCAAAGTGAAACTATAGGCAAAAAGGCACAGAGAGTTAAAATACGCACCATGTGGGGCGCCTGGATGGTTCCGTCAGGTAAAAGTCTGACTTTGCTCAGGTCATGATCTTGCAGTTCGTGAGTTCAAGCCCCACATCAGGCTCTGTGATGACAGCTCAGAGCCTGGAGCCTGCTTCTGATTCTGTGTCTCCTTCTCTCTCTGCCCCTCCCCCACTTGCGTTCTGTCTCTCCTTCTCTCTCAAAAATAAAATAAACATTAAAATAATAAATAAATAAAATAGGGACAATGAGTTGTCCAGCAGTATAAGAACAGAGATTCCAGGACGAAGTTTGTGGAAAACTAAGATTTGTGGCACAGTGCAGAGAGCTGTATTGACCTTGTTTGACATCTCTAATAGAAAAACATGGAACATTCTGAAATCACCAACATTGGAAATATCTCTTTATGAATTATGATACACAGTGGACCATTATCCCTCCATAAGAATGAACATTATGAAAAAGTATATAAGACACTTAAAAACATTTAGGATACAGGGGCAGGATACCTGAGGGGAGAACAGCTATTGGCTTTGACAACCCTGAGCATTGCTCTGAAATTCACCTTTGCCCCCTTTTATCCCTCAAATTTTAAAAATTAAAATATAACTCACATGCTATAAAATCACCCATTTTAAAGTGCATAATTCAATGCTTTTAACATATTCACAGAACGGTGCAACAATCACCACTATCTAATTCAAGGACATTTTCATCACCTGAAGAAGAAACTCCCCATTCCTCCTGGCCTTCAGTAACCGTTAATCTACCTTCTGTGCCTATAGACCTGCCTATTCTTCACCTTGCCTTGAGAGAAGCCTCCAGAATTACTGCTGCCCTCCCGGGGTCTGGGTAAACAGGAGCAACATCTATTCAATGCTCCAGCCTCAGTGTGGATACAGGCCCTCCTCTGATGAGGAGCTGACTGAAAGACAGTAACCACCAACTATTAAAGGTTCAGACATAACACAAGGGAATTAAATGTAGCCTCATGTGCATCTAGAGACTGTTGCATACCTTGCCTGTGGGGTTCTCAAGACCCATCATCCTAACTTGAGCACCTCCTCCTTGAGGTGAGAACCTTTTCAGCCCCCAGTTCCCAGCTTCCCTCCTTGATATCTCGAGCCAAGAAAGGGGGGCCAGTGAAAACCAGTGTGAGAAGAGCATGAGGGCTGGGCAGGAAGCATACCTTCTGGTGGAGCATCTTCATTTTCCCACTAAGGAACTTGCAGGAGGCATGGTGAGTGTGGTAGCTTGGTCTCTGGTCACCTTCACCAAGTTCATCACCTCTCTTCCTCGCCAGCCTTATCGCCTGCCAGATGCCATTTTGTTCCTTTTCCAGGGACACTGAATGCAAAAACTGTGGTTCTCTGTGAAAGTGACCACTGACGGATTAGCTTGCAATTTGTGTTTGCTGTTTTTTCCCGAGTAGCTAAGTAAGACGCTGCACATGTGATGGTGAAGTTTAACCTTTTTGTTTTATGCACCGTGACATATTCTCTTTGATGGTCTCAGGTTAGGAGACCTTACCCCACTCTTTATGAGCAGACTACAGAAATGGGTCATTGCCCCATTTCTTGCAGTCCCCTCAATACAGCATGAGGCAAAGATGGGGATGAACCACAACTTTGTGTCAAAAATGCGGAGGCAGATGCAGGTCAAAATGTGTTATGGGGAGCACTACCCGGAAGTTAGGATATGCAGGGTTTAACCTGTCTGTTCTCAGCTCCCTCAACAATCAAGTGAGAGTTGGAACAGAAAGAGGGCCCAGTAGTTCTGCTAGATTGGAATAGCAAAGTTTCTCTAAATTAGTTAAGGTAAGGACCAACCTCGTTATTTAAGAACCATCTGGTCTCAGGGACCTTGGGAGAAAGGAGAAGGAGAGGAAAGAAGAGGAGGAACAAGTAAGGAAGGAGCTTAGGGAAGGGAAGGGGGAGATTTAGGAGATGATGGGAAGGAAGAGGACAAGAGGAGATGGGAGAGGACAGAGGGATGTAGGGGAGTGGAGAGGGGGGGCCAAAAAGAGGGAGGGAAGGGAATGGTGAGGATGAGGATGAGGAGAGAAAGGAAAGGAGGGAGAGGACAGGAGATGAAAGAATTGATGGACAGGAGAGAGGAAGGGAATGAGGGGAAGGGAACAAATGGGGCCAGAGGAGAGAATAATGGTAAATTAATAAACTTCATTGGAAAGAAGATGGGAAGAAGAGAACTAACGTTTCCAACATCCTACTAAATATCAGTTCTCAAAACTGCCTTCAAGGTGGGTACCAATACTGCTCTTTCACCAGGGAGGCTCTGAAATTTCAGACTCTTCAGGCCCCTCTCTTGCAGGCAGAGTGAGCGGTATCCCACTGCCCTGAGGGATGCTGGCGCAGTCAGACAGACTATGTAACAATCTGGGTTAAGTAATTTGCCCAAGGTCTTCACTGAGTGATTCATGGTGCTCAAGTTCAGACTCAGGCCTGTCCAGGTCTGAGATCTGTGTCCTTTCCAGTTTACTATGCTGAGAAAAGAAACACAAAGAGAAGTGAGGAGAGGTTTCAGAGTGGACACATCTCCATGCATGTAATAAAGAATGGGCTAAGAGTCTCAATGAAATCCACTTCAAAAAAAAAAAAAAAGGAGGAAGGAAAAGGTAGGCTGAGTTAAGTAAAACCTATACAATTCAAGGGAGCAGATTTAAGATAAAGTCTCAGAGGTGTTCCCAGGGCAATAGACCTTTTCCATAATTAACACATCTCCCTCTGCACTGAGCCGGAAGTAACTCTTACTGCCTTATTCTTTAATAGGGACGGAGATTTAATAATAACACTTCATTTTCTAGCACATTCACAATCTTGAAAGCACTTTTACATTCATTATTTCTTTTGACCCTTAACATAATAATAACAACAAGAGTTCAAGCAAAGATTTTGGAATAGGATCTCAATTTGATTGCCACCCCTGTCTCATGAGCTGTGTGACCTTGGGCTGATTAATTAACCATTCTGAGCCTCAATCTTTTCTCCCTTACAAGATGAGGATAATAAAAGTGTCTACCTCATAGGCTTGTGGTGAGCATCCAAAGAGGCAATACATGTCAGTGTTGGCCAGCATGTAGTAAGTGCTGAAGAAATGCTAACCAGCATTATATATCTATATACACACAGTATATAAGACCTGACATTATATATACATATAATATCTGATAATCTGACATATACATATATATACATATATATATAATTCTGGTTAGCATCATAATATAATATATAATATAATAGCATACTATATATATATATATATATATATATATATATATATATATGTCAGAAAGATTATGTGACATTTGAAAATAGGAAGAAAAGATTACTGGGTCTTCTTTCAGTGCAAAACTGAGATTAATTTTCTATTGACTCTAAAACTCTGAAGGTATAGAGGCTAACATGAAAATTTTTGTCTTGTGAAGATGCAAATAATTTATGTCCAATAGAGTAGATAAGCACAAAGATTACAGGACATTGATCAGTTTCATATCTAACTTAACAGTCTTTTACTTTTCTTTATAAATTGTGTACACGCACACACACACACACACACACACACACATAATCTCCAATGTTCTTTTGACCAGTTTTAACATCTTAATGTGTCCCCTTGATAAATAAAATCTTTGACATGTATTGTTATTATATTTACCTGAGTGATAGGATTTTACCCTTTTGAAAATTACGCTTTAACCTATCAGACAGCTAATACAGGTAGGCTTGCCCCCTCACCTTGAGAGACTCTGAAAATCAAAGAGATTTGACTTGCCAGAGTTAGGAGCAGAATTTGGTTTTCTCAAATTCCAGTCCAGCGTTTTTTTTTTTGGTTCCATCATATGCCTTTGCCCAAATGATCTAAAAAAATAGAATAATAGCAATAACGAATACAACACAAAATAATATAAGGCTTCAGTGGTTTCTAGGCTATCTTCGCAGCCATCTCCCCAACAAAGAGGAACATGAGAAGCCCTATGTGAAGCTGCTTTCTAAATGTTCTGCTTCTCTACCTGTTTTTTCAAACCCATAGAGGAAAAAGAGACAGTCTTTAAAGACAGCAACAGTCTAAAACAAGGAATGGGATGGGGAATCTGATAGTTCACTAACCTAGTCAAAGCAAACCAAAATTATTCTCTGCAAAATAAATTTAATCTGTATTGACTAGGTAGAGGGAGACTGGGTTGACTCTAACTCGGAACTGGAGCTGACTCAGCATCCCAGAAAACTTTATATCCTCTTTTCTCAGCATGAAAGGAATGTCAGCCTTCAAAATCTGAAGGGTAATTAAGAGTGAACCCTGTGTCAGTGGGCTGAACTCTCTGTCGGGCTCTGGATGGGGAATGTAACTAAGCTTAGCATGGTGCTCAGCCTCCAGTGGCCCAGGCTGTTCTGGAAGCATAAGCAGCAAGCAGAGCTGAGCAGTGGGAAAGTGAACGTGGAACCAGCGTTAATTTAAATCAAGTGGTGCCTGAATCAAGTGAAAGGAGCTACCCTTACCTGTATTATAACTGCAGGTATATTGAAACATCATAAATGAAGAGTGTTTTTTGTATTTAAAAAATACCACTGACATTGGGTTTGGGCACAGTTGGCCCTCACTTTTGCAATGCTTTCATCTCTAAATTTCTCTGGATTTCCTCCAACTCACTAGCTGCCCCTTCTCCATTTCCTTTGCTGACTGTTCTTCCTTGATTCCTCAATGTCAGTTCACACAAGGGTCATTCATCCCTTGACCGTATCTTCTTACCCACTCCTTGGTTTAAATGTCATCCATATGCTGATACTTCCCAAATTTTATCTACAGCTTCAAACTCTTCCAACTCAGAACTAATAAATCCAGCTGCATATGTAAGATCTCCACTTGGATGCCAACGATCATCTTAATATGTTTAGAACAGAGTTTTTGCTTCTATTCCCTCACTCTAGACCCCTGTAACTCCATAAAACAAATTTTGTGTCAGGGTCTTTGCACTGGCTGTTCCCTGGGACTGGAGCACTCTTCTCCTAGTCATTTCATGGAGAGCTTCTTATTGTCATTCAAACATCACTTCCTTGTGGAGCTCTCCCTGACTTCCCCTCTAAAGTAGGCCCTCCCTTGCCCAGCACCCCTTCCAGTCACTCTGGTGGTCATGAAGATAACCTGCAAAGGCTCCATAGCCTCATATTTATCACTATATGGAATTCTGTCACTAAGGATTTGTTTCATATTACTCTCCCTTCTACCCCACAGCTCTGCCCCACACCTCAACAGAGAATGAACCCTGAGGGAGCTGGGACTCATCTGTCTTAGTCACTGCTATTCCACTAACACCCAGGCCCTTGACAAATTGTTACTGGATGCATATATACACACACAAATGCATCTCTGGGGATCTGTTTTCCCATAAAACTGGACAGTAAGAATCACAGAAAGTCTGCATGATAAGTGGGAAGGAAGAAGATACCAGTTCAGGCATGACTTTGAATTTCTAAATTGATCTGGGGATAGTAAATGCCATAGTGACAGTAAAGAGGGCAGAGGATGTGTGTGTGTTAGGGGTATAGTAAGCAAACAGAAAATTACAAGGAATTAAACTGCTCACTTTCTAGACTTTGGGATTACAATACTCCCTAAGAAAACCTGTGAGAGACCAACACAGAGTAATAATTTTATTTTTATTTTGCTGAGTAAAGATACTAGGGAAAAAATTATCATCTACCGTTACTGTCACCATCATGCCATAAGATAAATGACATTTAACTTCCAAAGAGCAGAAAAGACATAACCTTCACTGTATTTTACTTTTTATTTTATTTTATTATTTTTTTTAAGATTTTATTATTTTTGAGTGATCTCTACACCCAATGTGGGGCTCGAACTTACAACCCCCGTATAAGAGTCACACGCTTCACCAACTGAGCCAGCCATGTGCCCCCACCTTCATTGTTTTTTTTTTAAATTGAATAAACTTTGTTCTGTGAAAACTATAGCTGGGCTTCATTTCCTCATGCATTCCCTCTATTGACTTCATTTCCCTCATTGTGCCATTATCCTTTGGAAATATCATCCCTGACATCATGGGGAATCACTGACACAAATGACTGGTTCAAGATCAACAAGCAGACATTGGCAAGTTTCCCAAGTCTGCTTCTTAACATGTCTTTGCCGACTTAAAACTCTCTAATAAATATTCTGTATTAGGGTATTTTAATGCACATGTGACCTCAGAAACCTAGCATTGAAATGTTACTTAGAATTTTTCCCATACATCAACCAATTATAAAGCCAGACATACCAAAACAAACAAAAGCCCAAATAAGATATCTGCATTAAATAAATAAATGAGTATGTACATATATGTACACATGTGCACATGGGTGTGTGTGCACATATGTGTGTGTGATGTATTAAGAAGACACTGATGGATCGACAGAGTTATAATATGTAAAGGAGATTAGTAGCACCTCCTGGAACTAATAAACAAGACATTCAGGATCAGTCATGTTACACAGAACACAAAGGAGAATTTCCTTTCGTTTTACTGTAAATGGTTT
This sequence comes from Puma concolor, assembly GCF_028749965.1. Taxonomy (NCBI): domain Eukaryota; kingdom Metazoa; phylum Chordata; class Mammalia; order Carnivora; family Felidae; genus Puma; species Puma concolor. The sequence continues at coordinate 68,021,902 of NC_141669.1, read as the reverse complement.
TAAAGATAAATGTTGCCTAAAGAATATAATAAAAGGGTACCAATAACAGAGACAACTGGAAAAAAGTGTGTAGTTTATGGAGGAAACTAAGAAACAAAACCAAGTGAGGCAGATGATATCAAGCATTATTTACATGTACTGCTGAACCAAATTATTTAGGAATAATGCCCACATGAGAAGGAGAATATATTTTGCAAAAGGAAATGTGAATAATTTCCTTAGATGACCTACTTCATATGAAAAGAGGAAAATTTGCTTGCAGAGAATATGCAGAATGCAAAGGACAGTGAGTGGAAATGAAGTTGTAATGGGAGGAGAGATTCTGAGCTGAAGGGGCATTAGCCAACTAGAATCTGAAAGTGTGGGCAGCTGGGACATGTGTCACAGTCCATTAGATGCCATTTTAAGAAATTAATTTAGGATTCAGGGCAGCACTGGTGACTGCAGTCATACTTAAGAAGCAAATAACAATAAGGACTAAGTGTTCTATGCATTTCATTGACCAACAGGCTCCTGGAGGGCAATAAACAGGGGTACACACTGGCTCACTATCTAGTGAGGAATCATAATGGTTCCAGTTTGGAACTTTAGCTCTGATCCACTCAAGTCAAAAAGTAAGAAAACTCAATTAACAGCTCTCGGCCCCCCCAGCCCTACTCCCTCTGATGAAGGAAAGGAGTAGAATGTTCTCCCACATCATCCCGAAGTCGTGGGGGTGTCTTCTGAGCTTCTGAACAGGAATCAGCAAATGAAACTGTTCAGTAAGCTGATACTGTGAACCACAGTTCCCCTGAAGAGCTTAACTGGAAAATAATATTAGTGGATAGATTTGAATTCCCAGTAAACCAAAGTTATTTTCCCTATTTATTTCTAGTAGAAATTGTCATATTTTAAATAAACATTGCATAATATTTGTGATTTCGAAGCAGATTCAAAACTTCGTCTTTTGATGCAGCAAACAGGCCTTTCCTTGGTACTCAGGACAAGCTAAGGTAGTTGGTACCAAGCTTCCTGGACCCAGAGAACATCTGCCAACACGCTCCTCCTGGAATCATCTTGAAAACTGAATGGCCCCCAGACTCTCCTGTTTCCCTTGGCTATGGCAGTCAGAGTCCACCGTGGGCTTAAAGCCTGCATACTTTTGGAGATGCATCCACAAGAGGAAGAAGAAGAACCAGTGACCCCAATTCATTTGAATTTTTTAAAAAAGTTTGCAAAGACTGCCGACATTTTTGCTTAACGCTTCATCTCAGCTGAACTTAGGTTAATCTTTCACTCCTGGGGAGAGTCTCTGCGAAGAGGTAAGGACAACAGGTGAGAGAAGCTGGCAGATGGGGATCCATTCAGTCTGCACCAGCAGCCACCTGTGTGTCAGTCTGACATACTGGGTCACCCTTCTCTGAACAGTAGTTTTCTTGGCTGGGTGATCAGAGTATTGATGATCTTGAAGGTCTTTTCTAGTCCCCAAATAATATCATTTGATGTTTATAACTTTATCAGACAGAAGTTTCGAATAGGTCTGTTGCTCAAGAATAAACTGTTACACCATTCCGTTGTCGCAGTGACCAAGATAACCAGATTTGAAAATCCTTGGCTGGTTATTTCAGCAATTGTGACCACTTACTGACTTGACCATGTTTTGCTTAAAACAGGTTTCAAAACAGTTAAAATAATTTTTTTTTTTTAAATAAGAATAACCACCTCTGATCAGTCGGTCTCCACCACATAATCCAACCTTGCTTATGGGCATCTTGAGACACACAACCCACAGGATGATTTTATAATCTCCCCTCTCTTAGTGTCTATAGCACAACCTTTTGCTGCATCCTAGATGCTTCTGGTTCTATTTTACAGCTCCTCTTTCTCTGTCCACCCCCTAAATGTTATTTCCTTAGCACTCTTTCTCAGGCCTTTTCCTCTCTCACTATATTTGCCCTCCTTGGATGGTTTCACCCTCAACCCACAACAGCATGCAATAAACGTTAACGAACAGCTCTGCCAGGGAGGGTAAAAACGTGTGCTGTTTGCTGATTTCTGTGGTGTAAATTCTCTCATCACTGCTGATCTCAAGCTACCAACCATTTGTGGAGCTGGGAACTGATGCACAGAATTGGCCCTTACCAGCTGTATGAACCAGCTCCAGCACCCATCACCCATCACCCATAACCCATCACTTCCACTGCCACCTACATACTGAAATATCCCTCTGTGTGTGTGACTCACCCATTTGTGAGCTTGTTTCACATTCAAATTGACCTAAATGTCACATCTTCTCAGCATCAAAAGGAGCAAAACAGACACACGATCTTCCTATAAACCTTTGCCTGTATTCCCCGTTTATCAAGGTAACCCCGCATAGGAGTGAGTGACCCAGGGTAGGGAAAGTATGCTAACCTTGAACTATTGTGTGGTTGTGTCTTTTGAGCAATGGAATGAAACCACATGCTGGTGGGTGGGGATGGAGTTTTTCCCAGCAGAGAGTGGATGTCTCTGCTCAATCATCCCTTGACGTGGTTTCTCTTAGGACAAGAAATGAAAGGTGGGGCGTGTTTTTGAACTGGAGTAGAGAAAGATCTAGGGCCTAAGACCAGCTGAGATTGAATCTGAGATACAGAGAAGCCTAGAATTGTTCTACAAGAAGAGGAATTGCTACTATCACATGGAAGCAGTGAATGAGAACGCCAGAGTTCTGATCTAGCAACAACACGAAGGCTGAGAACGTGAAGCAAAAACGGGGCCAGTTTCTGGAGACGCCAGACTGAGGCAGCAATTCTGGACCTGGCTAGTCTTGAGAAGGCCCATCCCATTTTCAAGGCTGGAAGGGGGCCCACAGGCAGCAGTCATACCATAAGTCAGCTGATCCCGCAGAGTAGGGATCTCAGAAGGGCATGAACAGTAGTAGCAAGAGCAGCAAAGCAGCAAGATTAGAAGGTTAGAGGGGACTCACCCAAGGGACTTGTTCTGTAGCTCAGTGGAGAGACGCTCTGTGACACTGAGAAATGACAGCCAGGACACTCTGGCAGGAGCGGGTTCCCAGCAAGTGGTTCTGGTGCAGGCTCTATGCTATAAGAATCTAGGCATATAAAGGAAGAATAACTTGAGCCCCGAGTCAGGCTCTGGGCTGATGGCTCGGAGCCTGAAGCCTGTTTCCGATTCTGTGTCTCCCTCTCTCTCTGCCCCTCCCCCGTTCATGCTCTGTCTCTCTCTGTCCCAAAAATAAAATAAAAAACGTTGAAAAAAAAAATTTAAAAAAAAAAATAAAAAAAAATAAAGGAAGAATAACTATGTCACAGTCACAGGCTAGCAGGGCCAGAGAATTCCCCTGGATTACATCTACTTCCATCAAATTAGACCAGTTACTGCACCATCCAAGCCTGAAAAAGAGGAGTGATTGTGTATCATCTGACCTACTGTGTATATTCAGCCACAAAGTCAAATCAGTTCTTTTGCCTGACATTGGCTTGAATCCCTCTTCCCTCTTCATGCTCACAGCCATGTCTTCAAGCTCAAGCCTTCATCCTTTATCTCATGGATTTCTCCGACAGTTTCCCAACTAGGGTTCATAACTTCTGCTTTGCTCGCTCCAATTAGCCCATCTACCACATGGCTGCAGAGTGAAGTTCAAAACAAAACAAAACAAAACAAAATGAACCCCAACCAAACAAAAAATCTGTCCAAGTTACTCCTTTGTTAAAAGTTTTTATTATAAAATCCAGACCCCTTGGGACGCCATATGAGTTCCTTCATGATCTTTCAGGATCATCCCATGCTTCCCTCATACGTAGTCATCTAGCTATGGGAAGTTGCTTTGGATCTTCTCCTTACCTTCTTTTTTATCATAATAAAATTAATATGTAATAATGTTTTAAAGTCTCATGTCTTTCTTCCATTAGAGTTATCTCTTCTGGTTCTTCCTTCTTCCTTTGTTTTTCCTCTATTCATCCCTTAAATGTTAGCTTCCCTGAGGTACTTTCCTCAGCTGTCTTTTCCATCTTCCCAGAAAATATAACTGGTTCCTGGGTTTTCTGCTTCCGCTTAATGCTGGATCCTTTTATTTTTTTTTTAATTTATTTTTTTTTTTAGAAATAGATTTTATTTTATTTTTTTTTCAACGTTTTTTTTTTATTTATTTATTTTGGGACAGAGAGAGACAGAGCATGAACGGGGGAGGGGCAGAGAGAGAGGGAGACACAGAATCGGAAACAGGCTCCAGGCTCCGAGCCATCAGCCCAGAGCCCGACGCGGGGCTCGAACTCACGGACCGCGCGATCGTGACCTGGCTGAAGTCGGACGCTTAACCGACTGCGCCACCCAGGCGCCCCAATGCCGGATCCTTTTAAATCTCTGCTGCCATGTCAGATTGTACTTATCAACTCCTCTGCAGAGTGTCACCCAGCTACCTTAAACTCCACATGTCTGAAACAGAGCTCTCCTACCCTCACATGGGTTCTTCCTCCTGGAGTCTCTACCTTAGTTATGTCTCTGGAATTTATATCAGTTATTTACAGCTGCCTAACAAAGCACCCCCAAACACTGGCTTAATACAACAGCCATTTATTATTGGCTAACAAATCTATGAGTCAGCTGGGCATTTCTGCTAATCTGACCCTGACTCAGCTGGTCCTGGCTGAGCTCTCTCACATGTCTGGAGTCTCTTCTGGGACAGCCACACCAACTGGGCCCATATGGTCTATCCTCCAACATGTTACACTTTAGGTTTATTCACACGGCAGAGGGGCAGAGTTCTAAGACAGAAAGCAGAAACCACTCAAGGCTTCTGGAGGCCTAAGATGGGAACTAATACACTATCACTCCCATTGCATTCTATTGGCTAGAAGTCACAAAGCCAGCCCAGAGTCAAGGAATGGAGAAATACCCAACACCTTCTGATGGAAAAAGCTGCGAAGTCAAATTGCAAGTGATGTGGATACACATACACAGTGTGGTGGAGAAGTGTAGGATTTTTGCAATCTACACAGAAGTAATCCTAGATACCTCCATATTGACAATGTGGTGGTGGTGGTGGGTGGTAGTGAAGGCAGCTAACTAACGTTTACTGAGTACCTAGTACATACTCTGCTCTGAGTTAATGTCAAGGAAAAGACAAAACTTGCATTGTGTTTAAAGTTATTCATTAAAATCACCTTTTATTTATACAGAAGTTTCAACTTTATTATGAGATGATCTAGAATATGTGTAAATTTAACCTAAATTGTATGGTAACCAATATGGAAATACAGTGATTACTACTTTCCTTTATTCAACTATAAAGCAAACATTGGTACTAATCTAATGCTTTGTATTCTCAAAAGCACTTGTGTTAGTAACTGTGCATTCTTACAAACAACTAAATTGGTGTCAAAATTCCTCATTCATGACTATGTCCCTGTCCTATAATGAGAAGGCTGCTTTGAGCAAGAATGGTTTAAAAACACAGTTGCATAGTTTAACTTATTTCACATGGATTAAATCAAAACAAAATATTTGTCATTTAACGACACCTTTAATTTACTAATCCCTTGCCCTCGACTGGACTAATTATGACTTTAAGGACTTTCTGGACATATTTTCCTATACTTTTCATCAGCTAAATGGGCAAAGAAAACTGAAAAATGGAATCTTGTCATCATCCTCAATAAAGCATATTTTCATATTCACTGAGATATTGCGTCTAGAATGGATACAAAATAAACTAAATTTATATGTATTCCATGATTATAAGTATTCACAAAGAAAATAATAGAAAACAAGTGCTCATCAGACTTTAAAAGAATTTTCTAATTCTTGCATGTTTAAAAATAATAAATAAATACATTTTAATAATAAATAAATTGTAGCCTCTGGTTTTAACTTTATGAAGTTATAAAGTAATTATATTAATTAATTTATATTATTAAATTATAATATATTAATTTTATAATTAATTTGTAATTATACTAATTTTAAATCATATAGGCTCTTTATTAATTTTATTAATCATATATAATATTAATTTTAATTGAAAATTTATAATTATGTTAATTATAAACATTAATGTATTGATATTATATTAAGTTTATATATTAAATAGAAATTTCTATTTTTATATAGAAATTTGTATATTTATATAGGAATATATAAATTATATACATTAATTATATTTATATAATTATATGATATATGTTTCTTTCCCATAGGTACTTTACATTATCTCATTTAGTTTTCATAGTAACTCTAGAAAGAAGTTGTTATTTTTATTAATTCCTTAATTTATAGTTGAAGTAATGGAAGTTTGGTATGATAAAATATGTAGCTCGGGTCACACAGCTACTAAGTGATAGGGCCAGGTTTTGAATTCACATAGCTTGACTCCAGGGCCACTCTTGGACAAAATGCTAAATTGGCACCTCTTTCTTCTTTATTTTCCACATCTAAATGATTTGCCAATTCTTTTCTTTTCTATTTATTGACCTAACTCCTTCTCTCCAACCCACTGGCTCTGACTTTTTTCAGGCTCTCATAAATTTTTGCCTAGATTGTTCCTTTAGCTTTCTGTTATTTCTCCTTATTTTTAGTCCTAAAGCTATAGTATAAACCTAGTAACTTTCTTGTTATTTAATACACTTTGAGGAGTAACATACAAATTAAAACTATAATGAGATTCCAATACTCCATTAGTCCTCTTGGCCTGCCATAACAACATACCAAAGACTAGGTGGCTTAAATAATAGATATTTATTTTCCCACAGTTCTGGAGGCTGGAAATTAAGATTATGGTGCCAGCAGGGTTTATTTCTGATAAGGACTCTCTTCCAGGCTTGCAGATAGTTGGCCATCTGACTGTGTCTTCACATGGCCTTTTCTCTGTGTGTGCACAGACAGAGGGAGAGCTTTGTAGTGTCTCTTCCCCTTTTTCTATGGACACCAGTCCTATCAGATTAGGGTCACCCTTTTATGACCTCATTGAAATGTAATTACTTCTGTAAACATTGTAAATCCAAATACAGTTACGTTGAAGGTTAGGGCTTCAGCACATGGATTTAGCAGGCTGGGGGTGGGGAGTGGGCAAGGCACAATTCAGTCCATAACAATTACACACATACACACCATAATAGCTAAAATGAAAAGGATGAACAATATCAATTGTTGGAAACTGGAACAACTGGAATTATATGCTGCTACTGGGACTTTAAATTAGTCCAATCACTTGGTAAAACTGGCAGAATCCAAATAAAGCTAAGTATATGCTAAGCTTAAGGCCCAGATATTCCACTCCTCAGTGTTTTATCCAGTGGAAATGCATACATATACTCACCAAAAGACATATGCAAGAGTATTCATAGCAGCACAACTTATAGTAGCCTCATACTGAAAATAACTCACATGTTGGTATGTAGTAGAAAGTATAAATAAATTATGGCAAATTCATACGATGGAATATTATACAACCATGATATTGAATGAACTATATCTCCATGTGTCAGAGTGGATGATGTTCAGAAACATAACGCTGGCTGATAGATGCCAGACAGAAAAGTACATATAGTAAAGTCCCACTTAAATAATGTTCAAAAACAAGCAAAAGAAATCCATTGTGTTAGAAGTGAAGCAGGTGGGCCTCCTTGGAGAGGGATGTACTAACTTGAAGGGAACAAGATGGGCCTACAGGGGTTCTTGTTACATGATGATCAAGTTTCTGGGTATCCAGCTGTGTTCAGTTCATGAACTTATCATATGTGCTTGCGGAACACTTATCACATGTGCATGTTTCTGCATATATTTTACATTTCAATTTTTTTTCCTAAAAAAAGAAATATTGTGAAGACTCCATCTTACCCAAGAATAAAATCCCAATACTTTAGCCTGACCTAAAGCCCTGTGACCTGGTCCCAGGTCAACCTTTCCAACCCTATCTGTACTAATCCTGGCCTTACCCCAGCCAAAATAAGCCTATCACCAAATACCTGCAATGCATCATGTTCTTTCATGCTCTCCTCCTTCCTGAACCATTCCCATTTCATCTAGCTGGTTAACTCCTTTTAAAACTTAGACTTCATTCTCCACCAGCAAGTTTTTCCTCACCCCACCCAACCCAGGCTGAGTTAGAAGTGCCTTCCTTGTCCTCCTTTAACATTCTATGTACTTATCACCCCTCCTACATTGCACTGTCATTTTTGGTTTATACACCTCTCTTCACTGATGAACTGTGAGTGGGTTGAGGGCAAGGCTTGGGTCCTTTATCTCTGCATACACAGCATCTAGTGCAGGGAGCAGCACATAGCAAATGTCCAATGAACAGCAAATGAATTAATAAAGAGATTAATGAAATTTAGCTTACATCTTGATTTTGGTACAGAATATCTCTTCAGTCATTCCATCAAGAAGAGTTGAAAGAAAGAAAGAAAGAAAGAAAGAAAGAAAGAAAGAAAGAAAGAAAAAACCGAATCTGGCAGCATAGACTATACCATGCCCCAAATTTAGTTTGCAATGAGTGCTTTGTTCCCCATGAACATTAATACCAGGGAAACCAAATACACATTTCTTAAAATGTATAATAGTAATATTGCCCATTCCCTAAAGACTGTCCAACTGTACAAAATGATTGCATTCCTCTGAAATATGGGTGAAGTGTTAATGTTCTTGGTTGGCTTGAAACTCAAGAAATTCCTCTCACATCTAGATTGGCCTTATTCCTTGGGTGGATCTGCCAAAAATTCCTCAGATATCCTGGTCTGGGATTTATGGACTGAGAGGTTTATGATATCTCAGAGTGTAGAATGGGCTATTGTTTTTACATATTAGACAGGTCAAGTAAATGCAATGAATGCTATGATTAGGCTCGGGGCCTAAAAAGTGAATCAAATTGACAACAGTCATTTTTCTATGCAAGTTCCAAGCAGGCTTAAACCAGGCAAAATGCTATGTGGTGATCATATTGGGTTCTCCACAATATTTCTTTCTACTTCTGAGTTTGGCCTTCAGGAATGGCTCCACAACAGAAAGCCAGAAAGGGTACTGATGATGAGGAGATTGCCATCATGACAATTCCTGGTAAAGAAGCATGTACAATGTGCAACGGAACTCACATAAATGTGACACCCGGGGGCGCCTGGGTGGCTCAGTCGGTTAAGCGACCGACTTTGTTTCAGGTCATGATCTCACAGTTTGTGAGTTCGAGCCCCGCGTAGGGCTCTGTGCTGACAGCTCAAAGCCTGGAGCCTGCTTCAGATTCTGTGTCTCCCTGTCTCTCAGCCCCTCCCCTGCTCATGCTCTGTCTCTCTGTCTCTCAGTAATAAATAAACGTTAAAAAAAATTAAAAAAAAAAAAAGTGACACCTGACCTCTAACTGCTTATCATTCAAAGAGTTAAGGCAAAGGTAAAGAGATACTCATCTATCTTAAACAGGTACAATCTGGGTAGGGGACCCAACCTGCCTTCAGGGCATCTGCCCACCCACATCAATGAGAACTTCTCATCTACTCCATCCTAAGGACCTGAACTGCAGGCTTATTCATACTGTCTCTGACTCCACCCATCTTCTTGAGCCATAGCTGATTGGACCAGACATAGACATCTGACTCAAGCAGGGCCAATCAAATTATCTCAGTTTGGAATTGAGCTGTGGTTAGCCTGGCTCTCCAGGACGGGACTGTGGGGCTTCCCGCCCAGCTGTTCGGGGTGCCAAGGAGTGGAGAAGCAGAGAGAAGTGAACCGTAGGGAGAGAGAAAAGATACAATAACTATCGAGGCGGGTGGGGGTGGCGAGAAGAGAGGTCAGTTCCTGACAGCTTTCCTGTTCCTGTTTTCAATCCTCTGGAGAGATCTGGAGGCATTCTCTGGCCGAGTGTGGCCTACACCTGACGACAAAATACTGTGTTTTTCCTCATGCTGGTTTGGATGGGTTTCTGAGTCCCAGGACTGGGACACGAACGCTCTGGTATTCTGGCAAGAGGTCTGTCTTCACTCCCCCAGTGCCTGTGGAAAAGGAGAGAAGGTTGCAACTGAGGCCCGCTGGGGGAGTGCACTGCGGCAGGCAGTCGGGGTCCACGGCCCTTGCTGGCTGCAGTTTTAGCTGTGAATGCAGTCGGGAGCTTGCGAGCTGTGGGTTAGTGGGGGTGTTAGTGTAGTTCCTTAAAAAGGGAAGCATGACACCGCGAATGATGACATCTGAGCGTCAACAACACAAAATTAAGCCTGTGGAAAATTTCAATTATGATAGCTAACACAGGAAATTGCATTTATGTATGGAAACTAAATTTAGAAGCCTGGACAGATTGACAGGATCCTTCCTAAATCCATGTAAATAGCCCATGCCAGGTGCCAGGAAGTAACTGCAGGAGCAGGACCAGCTAGGCCTGCAGGCCCCTTGACTGTCTTCTAATAACTGAAGGAGGAAAAAGGGCTTTTCTGTAGGCAAGTTAATTGCTCAGAAGTCTTATCTAACAGGTTAAGAGAGAATTAACAGTCTTTGAAAGAATCCAGTTCAAAGCTGTTCCTTTTCTCTCCCTTGCTTTGTGTTCGTAAACAAGGAAAGGGTGTGGTTGGAACTTGGATTTGCTCTGGGCAGTGTCTGTGCAGTCCTAGCTGGCTGCCAGAGGCAGGGCTGGGTGGAAAAGGAGGGTGTGAGAGTGGGTGAGGGGAACTTCTTCCTTTCATCTGCTGCGCCCCTGCCCCCCACCTTAGGGTTCTTTCCTTCCCATGCTGTTCCTCTACCTACCACTTCAGGTCCCAGTGACATGAAAACTGGAATTAGAAGCAGAGGAGTGACATTAATGGTGGTTCACTAGGGCAAGGACGTTGGAGTCAGGCAGACAGGTTTAAAGCCCTGTGACCACTACCAGTGCTTCTCTCAGAGCCTGACTAGAGGGGCATCTGCTCTGAGCTGTGAGGTCTAGAGAGCCCTACCTTGGCCCTCCTCATGTCAAGCTCCACTCCATGGAGGCAAGAGTCCAGTAGGTCAAAGGAACATGCCCACCAGAGCCCCTATCTTCTCTAGACCATGCTCCAGGTACTGAGACACCAGAATTCCCTGTGCCCATGGCCCTAAGTCTGTTTGCAAGACCTGCGCAGGCCTCTTCCCAGGCATGCCTTCCCAAGGGTATGTATCTCCTAGCTTTCAGGGTGGCTTAGGGGCAGCTGTAGACAGAACAGACAAGAGTTGGACAGCGTGTGCCGAAGTATCTGTGTGTGAGTTTCGGGGCTGGGAAGAGAAAGGCACCAGGCCAGGGACTGGGGCATGGCTCGCTGTGCACTGCCTCTTTCTGGCTCAAACCAAGAAGTCTGAAAATTGTAAATTTGAATCTGGCCTTCCAAGTTGTTATGAAGCAGGAAAAGAGAAGATATTGTATTTAACTTTAAGCTTGCTGTATAGCTTTTGCCATGGAATATGGGTCTCAATTTGTATGCTTGCTCCAAGGCCCCTAAATGTTAGGAGTGGGCCACGCTAGCACTTCAACACTGTGTGACCTTAGATAAGTTACATCAGACCTCTGAGCCTCAGTTTCCTGATCTGCAGAATGAAGGCAATAGCAGTGCGGTTATTTTTACAATTTAAAAGGTAATGCATTCTATTATTGTTCTGTGCCTTCTGGCAAGTTACTTAATCTCTCTGTGCCTCAGTTTTCTCATCTGTCAAATGGGAGGATGCTAATAGTACCCATCTTATGGGTTGTTATTTATTGATGTATTAAGGGTCTTAGAACAGTGTCTGGTGTGTCATAAATGCTATGTAAATGCCGGTGGTTATTATTGTCTACTGCACACTATCACCACTACCACCAGCTGCCCTATTGAATTAAAGGAATACGCACAACATATGCAGTGTGTAAGTCTCAGGGAGGCACACTGATGCCACATTTTTTAGTTACTTTGAGACTTGCCTCATACTCCAGTCTCATCCTGTGCTTTCAAAATCCCTACGAGACTTCTTAGGAAGCATGAAGCCTGTTCCTGCTTCCAACTGAGACTGTTGCTTTGGCCAAGTGTAATCTGATGAATACAAACTAAGAGCCCTGTCCTGGGATAACCCTCATTCTTCTCTGTCAAAAGCTTTGAGATCCACTCAGAAAGGTGAAAAACAAAACTTCAATCTCTGGGCAGAGACACAGTAGTGGCAGCAAGTGAGGAATGGGGGAGGGATGTTGGCTCCTCTCTCCTGAGATCCACCAATTGCCATTTCTTGCTTATGGAAGTTTCTCCAGCCCTGTGCATTGGCAGGCTTGGGTTTGGGAATTAACTTGAAATGTTAATTTTGTAAATACCTAGAGAAGGCTGATCTTCCATGCAAGGGGACTTGATTACATAGGAAGAACCTACAAGCCACAGAAAGCTACAAAATGGTTTTCCAACCACCAACCCCATTTCTTTCTGCTACACAACGCTGCCTCTGCAGATCAGCAGCTCTTTCTCCTACTTGGCACTCAGGCAGCCCACTCCCCGTTTGCTTCACAGCAGCTTAAATACCAGTACTGTCCCCTGGAGTGAAACTTAAGCAGGATACCAGAGAGGCCATTAGCAAAATGTCAAGCATCAAGCCCCAGTTCCTCACCTTTGCAGCATCCTCTCCCCAAGGACCCATAGAAGGCTGGTTCTTCCTGTGTCCCTGTGCTCTAGAAGCACATTTTATCTTAGGAACATTCTATTCCTTGTTCACGTAAAGGCATGGGTAACTAAGAGCAGCTATTATGCATTAGCATAATACTAAGAACAATATTATACCTCTCTCAAATTATTTTCATCTAAAAAAGCCTTAAGAAAGCCCTAAACCAAAGAAGTAAGACAATTTCAGACAACAGCAAGTAGAGGGTTTTTTCAGGGTGGGGTCTTGGGGAACGGCCTATTCCAACGTGCTTTTCATCTCAGAATCCATCTATTCAGCTGAAATGCTTTTCTCCCTGTGCTTTCAGGTATGCTGTTAGGATTTGACTCCGCGAGTTCATTGGCGTCACTGTGGTTTGGGGTGGTTGCACAGCTATTCCCCAGGGCCTATGAGCAGTGTCCACTGAATCCCTGAGGCCATGGTTTCCAACAAGGCCTTTGCTTTGGAATTCCCTTCTCCTTATGGTCAACAGCTTTGAGTTCTACAGACAGTCATGGAATGGTGCCCTGACCACCTTTTATTTGCATTTGGTGGTTCTGACACATACACGCACTCCTATGTTGTAAGAACAGAACCATTTTAACATGTTGAAAATGTGAGAGTGAGGGAGAGCAGTGCCACGGTGCTAAAAATGAGGGTCCTTGCTTTGATTGGCTCGAGTGGTGCCTTTGTTTTTAAGATAGTATTTGATACGGGATGTAAACATGTTAAGTTTGTTCATGCTATGCTGAACAAACCCAGCAGTCAATTGTAACGTCCTTGTGATGTTTCTCAAGGGAGGTAGTTGCTACGTGTGACTAGTAACCAATTTTTTCCCCCAAGAGTTAAACATCTGAGCTATTTAAATTTCTCTGCAAAGTATGAAAAGCAAATTAAGTAATCATGGCACAATCACTCCAAACAAAAGAATGAGGAGTGCAATAGTTGTTTGTTTGGTTTTTCTTCTAACTGGTTCGGTCGTTGGGGAACATCAAACTTGATGGCCAAAATTCAGTCAAAATCTCTAGACATTCGACGTTTATAGGAGATAAACAATCTCCCTTACAGATGATTAGCTAGGATGAATATCCTTGTGGTACAATCCAATCAACATGTACTTGACTACTGTCTGCTGCGTGGTACAGAATGAGTGTGTAAGTCCAGGGCGTGGGAGACCACTGTCGAATGTGTTATGGGTGTGTCCATGAAGCAGCAGAAATATTTTTCTCAACATTCTGTTTATGAAGTCCTAGTTCACTGAATAGCTGCTAAGGAGTGGAACCAAAAGATGTGATAGTCAATATGCTTCATCCATAAGACCTAATTTTTAAATAAACTTATCAGTAGCACAATAAGCCATATTCTATGCCAGCTTTTCTCTGCTTCAGAGAAGAGATGTTACGAGTTTATTTCTCATGACGGGAAAGTTTTTATTTCACTGCAGACGTACCTTTGTTTATTTGTAGAGGTGTTTCCTATTTTTTTCTTATCAAAATATTTCAGTTGTAGCTTAACAAATCAAGTAGGTATAGTAGGTTCTGTCCCAACCAAGTCAGATGAGTGTTTTTAATCACAGTCCTGAAGCAGATCCACTATGTTAGCAATTACAGCACGTTAAAAAAATAAAAAGAGAAAGTATTTTTGTTCCAGTGAGTCTCTCCTGTGGGAAAAAAGGCAGATGGAAAGAATAGCAATGATGAAACAAAATTAATATATCTATATTATATAACCACCAAAAAAGCTGTCATGCAACATTGCTGTGTTTCCTTTTACAAGTAATGTGCATTTTTTTCTTTCAATGTGAGTTTATCCTGGAGTCCACAGCAGTTTAACCTTAAAGGCATAGGATAGATATTGATTTCTGCCCCTTTAAGAAGATTTTTATGTATGTCTGTCTGCACAGTGCCATTATGTGTTGACTTCATAGTATAACACTCAGAAAATGTGTTTGTTTCCCTATTTCCTATTTTTTGGCTGTATGTGTTTATTTCTCCGTTTCCTATTTCTTGGCTGTGCTGGGGGCTGGGGGTGGATATTTCACTTTTGCCCTCCTAGACCGCCTACATGTGTGAAATCAAATTCCCAGCAAATGTATTCTAACTCCCTATGAGCAACATATGAAAATGTTTTATTATTGGAGACTGAACGTATTCCAGTTTGCTGACAAATCCAGCTCTGGGGTCTCAAAAGTTGGAGATTAATTTTTCTTTTGTCTCTTTCTATGAAGGAGTCACTAGTATTGAACAAGAAAAAAAAAAATGTGTTACTTTTAGGCCAGAGGAGTGAGTGTGGCACTTAGAGGAGGTAAGAGAGTTAATTGTGTGTCCTAAATTGAGCTGGCGGCAATGTACCTAGTGAATCCAGTTAACTAATCTTTAATTTTTGTACCAGGCACAGGGCCAGCACGTCCACTTAACTGGGATAGATGATTAAGAAGAATGTTGCAAAAAAGCTGAACATAACTCACTATCACCAAATATAGGTGTCTCTGAAGCTGACAATCTTGCTCCTACAAAATGCAATGACATGATCCAAACTGTGAGAAAAAGAATCCAACTTGGTTGGGATAGGAAAGACAAAGCAAAAACAAAACAAAACAAAAAACAACTTTGGCTCAGAAGTCATTTTCGTTTGGAAAGATTTCTGAAGATTGAACTTGGGCCGGCAGTGCATCTGACAATGCAGTCGGCAGACTGCCAACAAGAAGCCACGGAACAGAACCCAGAAGCTCGAGGTGGGAGAAAATTCAGTGGACACAGTCTATCTTCTGAAGATGCTCTTCTCGGAGCTTCTTGAGACTTTCCAGAGGCATTATTTCCAAACTTTGTTTAGCCATGGGGGAGGGGGGGGGGAAGAAGATTTGGCCAGCTGTAAACACTGGATTTCATTATCTGCACCCTATTTCCAGCTTCAGAACAATTTCCGCTTCTACCTTATAACCCCCCCCACAGCCCAGCCCAGTAGTTTAAGAATTTTGTCTTAAAGAATCTCAACATAGTTTTTTTTTTTGAAAGAAATTTACCACAGAGAAAACATTTTTTGAAAAGCCACTTTCCAATTATACACACAGTGTCCAGCGTACATGTTATAAACATATGACATATTTATGCATAGAGATCTGAATCAAGTAGGTGCCTTGCCCCTATTCGTTGTATGGAAAGTTCAAAGAGAAGGATCTATGTATGGCTTTCTTCTAGTTGGGTGTATTCTTTGGAGCACCTGTCACAGGGTGTTACTTAGGTGCTTCAATTAGCTAGACGAAATAATTATTACACCTCCAGAAAACAAATGGCTAACTTATTTAACATAAAAATGAGTGTTACAAATCAATAAGAAAAATATAATCCCGTGGAAAATAGGCAAAGGATAGATATAGATAATTCGGGGCGGGGAGGGAACCTTAAAAAACAGGAAATAGACATACAAAAATATACTTAACCTTGCTTATAGTTTAAAAATTGAAGTGATAATGATAAGGCAAGTTTCACTTCCCATTGGCAAAGATCAAAAAGGGTGTTGGTGGGGCACTTAGGTGACTCAATTGGTTGAGCATCCAACTCTTGTTTTTGGCTCAGGTCATGGGATTGAGCCCCTCGTCAGGTTCCACACTGAGGATGGAGTCTGCTTGAGATTCTCTGCGTCTCTGCCTCTGCCCCTGTCCCCTGCTTGTGCTCTCTCTTTCTCTCTAACAAAAAGAAAAAGAAAAGAAAAAAATGGTGGTGGTAAAACCAGGAGAAGATGTGAGGAAACAGTCACTTTCCTCCATATTTGTTGAGTGTGTTAATTGATATGTTTTGTGGTGGCAGTTTTGCAAGGTCAAAGTTGATCCAGAAGCTTTACTTTAATGAATAGAATCTATGAAAAAACTTACAGACATACACAAAGACAAAAATGTATATGGATGATGGTTGCAGAATCATTCCTAAGAGCTAAAAGCTGGAAACAAACCACTGAAAGGAATGAGGTAGACCTACAGGTACTCACACAGAAAGCGTTCCAAGAAACAGTAATAAGGAAAAAGGACCAGTTGCAAAAAATGATGTAGAAAATGATTCCATTTTTGTTCTATGCGAAGGAAAAAAATGTAATGGCATATATACTAAAATGTAAATACTGGTTATTTCCGGGAGTTGGCATTTTGGGGAGCCTTCCATTTCCACCTTACGTATTTCTATCAGATTTGATCACAGATGAAAGGTAAAATAAAAATAGTTTTAAAAAATAACGGTACAAACATCACTTCTGCAGTTTTCTTGCCAAACATGTTAACTCTGAATCTAAACATGAGGAAACAACCACATAAATCCAGACTGTGTGATATTCTGCAACATAACCAGGCGAGACTCCTCAAATTATCAATGTTATGAAAAATGAAAAAAAGACTATTCTAGATTAAAAATAACTAAAGACAACCAATAACTAAATGCAATTATGTGAACCTTGATTGGATCCTGAATGTATTAAAAAACATTATAAAGGACCTTTTAGGATACAGTTGCCTTGGTGAATCTCAGTGAAAGCATAGTCTTTCTAGAATTATATTCTGGGAAATGCTAGTATAGGAAATGCCCCATTAACTGAAATGTATTGTGCCCCTCCATGCTAGATTTCCCATGGATATATTATCTCATTTAATGTTTGTTACTTTTTTAAACTTAAAAAAATATGTTTATTCATTTTTGAGAGACAGAGACAGAGTGTGAGCAGGGGAGGAGCACAGAGAGAGGGAGACACAGAATCCGAAGCAGGCTCCAGACTCTGAGTGTCAGCACAGAGCCAAATGTGGGGCTTGAACCCACGAACTGTGAGATCATGCCCTAAGCCAAAGTTGGATGCTTTACCAACTGAACCACCCAGGTGCCCCTAATCTTTGTTATTTATTGAAGAAAAAGCTGATTTCCTTTTGAAGCAAAGACTCTATTACTATGATCCCTGAGGGATACTAATATATTCAATTCTAGAATATCTTATCTGGTTTATAGAGTTCTGATCAGTGCTTAGATGCCAACTAGGATTTATTACAAAGTTGGGGAATATCAGAGCTGGAGGGTATCTCTAGGGTTATATCAACCTCATTGATGGGATCAACCTTTATAATTTTACAAATGAGCAAAGGGACCCAGATAGGCTAGTGACTTAGCATAGTCAGAGAACTGGTTTTGGAAATCTTGCCCCCAAGTGTAATATTTCTACTATAAAACCATTAAGATGTATATAACTCTTGCTGAACATCAACAACAGAGTAGACATCATAATGGCCTGCCCTGAGATGGGCCCCCTCTGCAGAGAAAGAGGCCTACCACTTGTGGAGGAATTGCATGATAATCCTCAAGGAGCAAAGAGCCTCAGACTCCCAGCACTGTAATAATGCAGGCAGTCTGCCGAGTCCAGGCTGAACCAAGACATGACCTTTGCTTGACTTTTTTATTACATAAGAAAGCACGAGGAGTTCAGGCCAACACTTTTTTCTCCCTAAAAAAAAAAAAAAAATACAAAAGAAAAAAGAAATGACTGCTTATGGAAGATGGATAACAAGAATCCCAGGTCCTTTACTTCTCTTCCTGATAAACGTTTTCCCTCGCAGCACATTCCCAGCAGGACTCAGCCCATCTGGTAAAATGATGGGAGAGAGATTAAATCACTTTCCCTTTATAAAATGTGTGTACCTCCTTGTAACTGGACTAAGACTCCAGATTTACATTCCCTATTTCATATCTCTCTCTGAGAATAATCTCCTGACCTGCACAGTGGACTTAAGAACACCAAAAAGCTCTTCTCTCTGACTGGTTTATCAGGAAAATCATTCTCCTGATTGGCTTATGCCCACTCCTCAGGGGCCAGTGGAATGTTCCACACTGGTGATGGTGAGGCTATGACTTCTCCTTGCAGTGGGCCAGGTACGGGGGGGTGGGGGGGGGGGGGGCGGGCAGAGAAGCCAAAGGGTTTTAGAGGGCACATGGAGCAGCAAAGGTGAATAAGGCCAAAGTCTGTAGAGGTAATCTGAGTGTAAATAGTGGGAAGAATACATGCAGTGTGAAGTCAGGAGGCTACTGAGATTGGAGTTGCTAAGTTAAGGGTTTGGAACTGAATGGAAGTGGGCTCGTAGCACAGGCAAGAGGGTCTCCTGGAAGATAGCCCCAGATTGCAGCTGGCAAGTGTGGCCTGCCGTCTGTGGTTGGCAGGGCCTGGTGTTTGAAGTGGTTGAAGTTGCCAGGATCTGTGGACCCAGACAGGCCACTGGCCAGTGAACAAAACTAAGAGCACCAGGGTCTGAGTTGGGGTCTGAAGTGAAAACTGGATCTCCATAATCAAAGAGGTCAACAGGGTGTAAAGTCAAGGACTTATTGTTAGTCCAATAAGCATGTTTGGCAAATCAAGGGAGGAGCAAGAATGCGAGTGTGGAGCCCGAGAGAGCAGGAGGCCATAGTGGTCAATGTTGGAGGAGTGCAGTCCAGCACTGGGGCAAATGGGCTGGAATGATGCCAGGCCAAGGAGTGGACAGTACAGCCACTCTTCATTCTGTTTCTGTGCTCTGAATGAGATGTGTCTTGTGCCATTTAGAGTACCACCAGAGCTTTCTTCTAGAGGCTCGAAGATGGGCAAGTTCATCTAGATGGCATCAAGATGGGCAAGTTCATGAAACCGGGGAAGGTGATGCTGGTCCTGGCCAGTCACTACCCCGGATGCAAAGCAGTTATCATGAAGAATGTTGATGATGATACCTCAGACTGTCCCTACAGCCATGCTCTGGTGGCTAGAATTGACTGCTATCCCTGCAAAGTGACAAGCTGCCATGGGAAAGAAGGAAATCATCAAGAGGTCAAAGATCAAGTCTTTTGTGAAAGTTTATAACTATAATCATGCATGCCCATAAAGTACTCTGTGCATATCCTCTTGGACAAAACTGTCGTCAACAAGGATGTCTTCAGAGACCCTGCTCTTAAATGCAAGGCTTGATTAGTAGCCAAGGTAAACTTCCAGGAGAGGTACAGGACTGGCAAGAACAAATGGTTCTTCCAGGAGCTGAGGTTTTAAATCTGTTTTGTTTCAGTCATTAAAAATACACACACACAAAATGTACCACCAGAATGACTGTAGTTAGTAATACAGTATTACATATTTGAAAGTTGCTAAGAGAATAGATCTTAAAAGTTCTCATCACAAGAAAAAAAATGTAACTGTGAACAGGGACAGATATTAACTAGACTTATTGTGGTGATCACTTTGCAAAATGTATTTGCATGAAATCATTATAATTTCATTAAAATGAAACTAATATAATGCTATATGTCAATTTTACCTCAATTAAAAAAAATTACTACCGGTAACTTTGCTTGCTCTATTTCCTTCCAATTAATTGAGAGTATGAAAAAGAAAAGAGAATTTTGCTTATGGGGAAGAGTATGTTTGTGTTGACAGAAAATACTATTGGGGACTTCCAGAATTTCAAACACACAGGCATTCGTAAGGGAATATGCTGGGGCAGTAGGAAAGAGGGAATGTGGTCAAAAGGACTGTTCCATGATCAGCCATATTGAGTTCTCCAAGTGACTGGTTAGGGATCCATGGGTGTGGTTGAGGTGCTCTCTTTAGAAAAATTCTATGAGAATGCAAACATTTTGGAGCGGGTAGGTAACATTAGCACACTGGAGAGTTCTAACAGCTCAGCTCAGACACATCTATGCTTATGCCTGGAGGGAATGGAATGAGGCCACTAAGGTGCTGGGAAGGTCAGGTTCCCAGCACAGAAGCCTGGGGACACTCGCATGGACAGGCCAAGGGAGAAAGGGAGTGTGAGCTGTGGGGATGCTCCAGCATCTGAGCAAAGAGGAGGGTAGGGAATGGGGTCCATTTTATGGGATGCCAGTGTCCCTATCTATACTCCAACTTCTACCACACTGGGTCAACTTTTGTCTATTTTGCACGTCGGGTTTCTGTGATTTTCTTTTATTTGGCTTTAGACCATTTGAAAACCATCACCTTATATCCACAACACTAAGCACCTTCTGTGTTCTTAGCTGTGTATTGGATGCTATCTTGGTTTATTCATGTGGGAGCTTCTCTTCAAGGTGTTCACAGTCTCTCTGGAAATCCCAATTTTATGTAATGGCAACAAGAAGAAAATAAAATAGGGTAGGACTTAAGGGCTAAGTGATGTGTTGGGGGTACAAGTGACTCATAGTTTTGAGGGGAAAAAAAGGATCCCTGGGTTGTGGGGGGTGAGGACCCATGTCAAAAGTTATAGAAATTTCTACCTGAAAAAAGTGATATTTGAGCTGAATCTTAAAGAAGGAGAGGATTTGAATAAGTGAGGAAGGTATGTGAGCTATGAGAATAGCATAAACAAAGGTATAGAGATAGGAATGTTCAAGGCCAGTTTGGGAAACAATAAATAGAGAAAACATATGGAAGACTGACAGTGTTTTCCACTTTTTAAATTACTTATTCAGACAGTATCCTGAGCAAGAACAATTTCCTGTGGTTTATAAATAGGTCCCAGTTATTTTAGTAGAACGTAATGCTGATGATCTTTCATGGAATGTTCCACAGAGACTTCAGTTTTCCAAGGACCAGGAGAAAATGTATAAATGTGGAAGGAATGGTCCAGAACATGAAACACCATGAACAAAACCTAATACAAAGTGTGTGCAGAAACTTAGTGTTCCTAGCCAGGTACTTGTCTCCTTCATCCTTTCTCACTCCTGGATTTGTTTCTGATTTATGATGCAAAGTGCCCAAGGCTTCAGATGACATGCACCTTTGGATATGAAAGAGCGAGAATAGAAATTGGGAGATAATAAAACAGGCACCAGAGATGAAGTCATTTGTCTGAGCTCACAGGGTGGGTGGTGCCAAGGTTACAATTCAGGACGCACATCTTGAGTCTCCTTTCACCCAAGATTTCCTACCCAATTCCAAAACCAAGAAGCCACTAGAATGGTACAGAATCCCAAATCCAGTGGTTCCTAAGATGAGAACGTTTTCATAAGGCTGGTATGTTACATAGGTTGGGGATCCCAGCTGCCCGTGCTTGAGAAACATTTCAATGTATATGTCCATGTTATGGGGTATGCAAAAGAAGAAGATATTTATATTAATTAGGTTATGGGTGGATTTGTATTTTATTGCAATTAGTTAGCATCATTTTCAACTTTCCTGTGGGGTTCTATTTTCAATCTGTTTCACTAGCATTTGTATATATATATTGTTCATTTTGGCCTAAGAAAGATTATGAGTGAATACCGTCTTTTTATTTGTGTTTTTCCTTTGGGTTCCTCTTACTGTAGACTCCGGGCAAAAGAACTGATGGTTATCCTAAATAAGCTACCTTCCAATCAGAATGCAGTGGTAAAAGAGGGAGTTTGAACATTACTCACAGCTTCAAGTCACTAAAATTAAATTTTAGAGCAACAGCAGCAGCAGCAAAGTATGTTATTATGAAAACTTTCTTAGGAAAAATATCCAAAAGTCGATCTTGTCTGTATCTGAAGAGATCCCCGTCAAATGTCTCCAGAAGTATGAAATAACACTACTGTCAGTGATCCCACCAGTTTTTGCAAGAACTCAGGGTTGTATTTAAGCCTTTACCCACACCCCAGCTCTCTAAATAAGAATGGATGTTATTAAATCTCCCTCTTGTTCTTAGAGCTGGGTCATTTTATGGGGGTAATGAAATCAGCACCGATAGCATTTCTGGCCATTCCAATAATCATCCTGCAAATTAAAAAAATACTCATAGAATTGAAAAGGAAGCTCCATTCAACTTATCAAATGTAATAACAATTGCCTATAGAAATGACCTTTGACATACAGAATTTGTAGCCGGTAAAAGAGTATTATTTTCACACTGTGTTTAAGATTTGCAGAATACTTAAAAAAAAATTTTTTTTTTTGTTTATTGATTTTTGAGAGAGAGAGAGACAGAGCATGACTGGGGGAGGGGCAGAGAGAGAGGGAGACACAGAATCCAAAGCAGGCTTCAGGCTCTGAGCTGTCAGCACAGAGCCTGACACAGGGCTGGAACTCATGAACTGCAAACTGTGAAATCAAGACCTGAGCCAAAGTCAGATGCTTAACCAATTAAGCCATCCAGGTGTTCTGCAGAATACTTTTTTAATGACAAAGGTTTTACTTGGCTTACTCATGCCATACATGTAACTTTTACATTTCATGAGGCAATTTGAAGGAAAGGGTGAAGGTATTCTTTTTGAGCATACTCTCTTTTATAGTAATACAATAGCAATATCAGATTATAAATTAAACCACCAGCTAATCAGAAGTTAAGTTCACGGGCATAACCTAAAAAGCATACCCTACATATATTTTTTGGTTCCCAACACTGCAACATCTTTACCTTGGGGTGTGAAAGAACTAGAATAGAAATTGGGAGATTTCTAGCTTAGAAATCAAATCAGGTTTTCCCATTTTGATACTTAAACCAAGACAAAACAAACAAACAAAAAACCCACAAAACATTCCAGTCTTCTGAGATATGGAAGTTTAGATGACTTATTTTCTGTGCCATCCTCAGAAAGTAAGATTCATGTGCCCTTCATATTTTAACATTATAGATCTGTAAAGAGTGCCTGTATGCCCAGCTGATCAGGAAACACATCTTTCCTTCCTTCCTCCAGTATGTTCTATTCAGGCTTTCCCAAACCAGTATACCTCCCAGCACTATTTCCACTGAATATGACTTGAACAAAGGGCTTGGAAGTGGTGGGAGCAGAGTGAATCATGGTAAGTCTGTGATGCAACATCTACCTCTCTATTTATGAAGCATGGAAAGTATATTAAAATCTGCAATTAAATTGAGGTCTAATTTTGTTTATCTTAGCATTTCCCAAGTTTAGTTGACCACAAACCCCATTCCCCTCTAAGCTACGCACTAGTATTCTATGGGCTGTGTTTGGATAAATGTCAGCCTGGGCGCAGGCACTGGTTTTCATTCACATGCTGGCCTCAGGGGCTCTCTTGCCACTTGCTAGCTAGCAAGTTACTTTCCCTCTCAGAACCCTAGTTTCCCCATCTGAATTCTATTGAAAATGATATCTATCGCACATGTTTTTTAGGTATGTATGTATGCTCAATAAACATGTATCTCCTTCCATTTACAAACAAGGCAGTATAAATCTTTCTGTGTTTCAACAAGCATTCCAGTATCCTCTCTAATAGGGCTTTTTCCAGTCTCATTTCCTAAGAAAATGGAGAAGTGTTAACACTGCTTTAGAGTCGGACTCTCTAGAATGTAATCTTACAGTGTAACATTTGACTTAAGTTGACTTATCAACTCTCTCTGTGCCTCAGTGTCCCCACATGTAAAATGGGGATAATTTTAAGCAACTGGTACTTGCTTCACAGGGTTGTGAAATTTAAAGGCTAGTATTGATAAAGCAATAAGAATAACACCTAGTCTAGGGTAAGCATTCACTAGTCTCATTAAAACTACTAGTAGTCTTATTTTCTAATCATACACTGTGCTCCAGCCACAGTAGGCTCCTTGCTACCCAAAGATACCTGATGTTTTCCCATATTCACAACTCTTGTCTTTCATCTTTTTTCCCTGGTGAAATCTTATCCATCCTTCGAGGCCCACCACGAATGCTGCCTCCTTGATGAAGCCTTTCCAGATTTTCCCTAACCAGGTGACTTCCTGCTCCAAGGGATCCGATGCTGAAAGGGGCTTTGTAATCTCCTGGCTCTTACCATGTTTGACATTGCATTCAATAAGTTTTATATTCCTAGAGGCATGCACACGCACACACACACACACTCAGCATCCAGCTGTGTGATCTAGCTGGTACAATTTCAGGCAGGGAAGCAGTAAACCTAGACTCTGGCCCCACTCTGTAACCCTGGGGAAGTCACTTTACAGGAGCTTTGATTTCCCCTTAAAACAGTGGGTTGGATTAGGCCAGCTCTAAAGCCTCTTCTACATCTATCCTTCTGTAAGTCTAGTGTGCACCCCTTGGGCAGCCCTCTGTAAGCCTGAAGAATTTCAAGAGAATAGAAGGAACAAAATTTGAGCCAGAAATGTCTGATTAGAAACGCTTGCACTGTCTATAAAAGAACACAGACTGAAACAACCTGAATAAAAAAAGTGTGGCATAAAATGGAATACTGTGCAGCTCTAATAACAACAACAAAGAATATGGAAGCTTACCATAAGGAAAGCTACTAAGGAAAGATCTCTAGGACGCATGAAGTGAAAAAAAAAAAAGCAAGGTGCAAACAGTGTTTGTAGAATGCTCCTTGTTTTACGGAAAAGGGAGAGAAGTTATAAGAATATATATTTGATTTTGGTTATGTATGCCTAAACGGACACTGGGCAGGTGCCCTGGAAGAGTACATAGAAAAAATTTTTAAATGGTTAACTATAGGGGCACCTGGTTGGGTCAGTCGGTTGAGCGTCCGACTTTAGCTCAGGTCATGATCTCACGGGTCAGGGCTCAAGCCCTGTGTTGGGCTCTGTGCTGACAGCTCAGAGCCTGGAGCCTGCTTCGGATTCTGTGTCTCCCTCTCTCTGTCTCTCCCCCCACTCATGCTCTGTCTCTGTCTCTCTCTCTCTCTCTCTTTCTCAAAAATAAATAAAAACATTTAAAAAAATAAAATGGTTACCTATAGGAAATGGGCTGGGGTTTGGGACTGGTGGGAACAGGGTGAGAATGAGAATTTCAATGCATTCCTTTTAAAACCATTTGATCATTGGGGCGCCTGGGTGGCTCAGTCGGTTAAGCGGCCGACTTCGGCTCAGGTCATGATCTTGCAGTCTGTGAGCTCGAGCCCCGCGTCGGGCTCTGTGCTGACCGCTCAGAGCCTGGAGCCTGTTTCAGATTCTGTGTCTCCCTCTCTCTCTGATCCTCCCCCGTTCATGCTCTGTCTCTCTCTGTCTCAAAAATAAATAAACGTTAAAAAAAAAATAAAACCATTTGATCATTTACTTATTTATTTATTTATAATCTCTACACCAATGTGGGGTTTGAACTCATGACCCCCAAATCAAGAGTCACATGCTTTTCTGATTGAGCCAACCAGGAGCCCCTACCATTTTTATTTTTTAATTATGCAAATGCATTGCCTATTTGAAGAAAAAGTTAAGAGAAACCTCTGATTGTGACAATGTTTAACAAAAACAGATGTTTATCCTATTTGTTTATCTTCAGTTTTCAGTGAGGCTAGGGTCAAACTAAGGAATGATGTACTAATTTATTGCTGTACCTTTGTACTGAGATATGAATCCCTGTGGCATACTTGCCATTTGAAAGGTGAAATTTTGCCCATTTGGATATTCTTGAAGGTTTCTTCTCAAGCCAGCCACCTTGATTCCCCAGTTCATGCCACCTGATGCAGATAGATGCTCCGCAGCCAGAGGCCTCCACCCACCTGCTGGTAGTTAAAGGAAAGGCCTTGGGCTGCAATATCAGCACCCCTATTCTTCCTGGAGGATCTGGGAGAATTCAATTGAGGAGGAAGGGAGGGGGCAACCTAGCAAATTCTCAAATCCTCATGGAGGGCAAATGAACAGAGGATCAGAGGACTCAGAGAAGGCTCTGATTCTCCTTTTAGGAATGGTTAAAGATGGGGTGCCTGGTGGGCTCAGTCAGTGAAACATGCAACTCTTAATCTCAGGGTTGCAGGGTTCAAGCCCCATGTTGGGTGTAGAGATTACTTTAAACGATTAGATAAATCCTTTTAAAAAAAAAATTTTTTTTTAATGTTTATTTATTTTTGAGAGAGAGACAGAGACAGAGCATGAGCATGAGCAGGGGAGAGGTAGAGAGAGAGGGAGACACAGAATCCAAAGCAGGCCCTATGCTCTGAGCTGTCAGCACAGACCCTGATGCAGGACTTGAACTCACAAGCTGTGAGAGCATGACTTTAGCCAAAGTCAGATGCTTAACCAACTGAGCTGCCCAGGCACCCCAAGATGAGATAAATTCTTTTAAAAAAGTGGGGGGAATGGTTAAAGTGATAGCATCTACACTCCAACAGCTATGACACAGTTCAGGGAATGTTTTCAGATAACTTTTCCAGCTTTCCCAAAAAATCTATCTATCAGATGGTGCAAACCTTCCTCCCCAATGGGTGAAATCCCACGTTCTTCTCAAATTTAGGTAACCCACCACCTTAAGAAACTTAGACCTATAAATATTTTTGTTTCTACCACAGAGTCCTGCAGCAATTAGAAATCCAATGTACGACATTCTCAGATTGCTGTGGTCCAGGGTCCCATTTGGAGAGAATCCTGAGATTAAATTACTTGCAGCTGAGGCAGGCCCACGTTTAGCCAGTATATATTGCATCAAACCCCAGCACTCCTGCTTGGTTACTCCTGGGAAGGCTTCAGAAGAGCTTTTCAAAGCAGACCTCATAAAAACAAACACCCCCACTACGACCCCCATCTTCTGTCCCCTTAAAAAAGCAAACAACAATACCGCTCTGTTCACCAAACACAGGGGGATTTTCTGTTTAAAGTATCTTTTCTTATTTCATATTGGCAGGACTTGTTAAGGAACCGATGGCTTTCAAGTTGCATGAACTCTGAAACAAAAACATATAAGAATCCAGGTGCTTAAAACTTCCTCAAACTTAGATACCTCCTTACAACCTTCATCTAAAAAAAGTCTTTTTAAAGTTTTATTAAAGCAATTTCAGTTAAAAAAAAAAAAAAGGCGGTTTTGGCCCCATATTTTGACTCATTATGTTTGAGTGTAAAGCTAGTAAGTAAAATGTCATAAGATCCTATTTCCCTTTCCAGACTTAGAAACAAACTTAGAAACTTGGTGTCAGATCTGCGTTTGAATTCTGTTTTCATCACTTACTAGCTGTAAGACCTCAGACAAGTAACCCAACCTCTTTGTGCCTCAATTTCCTCATTGGTAAGATAGAGTAATAAAAGTACAAATACATGTAATAAACAAGTAATAAATAAAATGAGTATGTGTACTTAGCGGAGTGCCTAGAGATATATGTGAGTGACAAAAATAACAGTGTTAAAACAATAACAAAAAATTATTATACTTCATATCTCATGTAGGGGAAATACTAACTGAAATCGAGCAAATACAGTATTTCTTCATTTTTGTGATTCTTTACAGGCTCCAGTTTCAGTCTTAAATAAATGCTTATCATTAAAATTGAACTCTTGTTTACTCTAGCCTGCGTATAAAAGAAAAAACCCAAGAGAAGAAAACAGCCTGCCAACCATGAGAAGCGAGCAAGGAAGGAATTTCATTGCCTCCACAGCAAATGTTCAGATAGTCTGAGTGTTTTATTGTCATGCCCTGAGACACGGCATTTATGCTGCAGCTGGGCATCCCCACCTACTGAGAATCTGAGGGCCCAGGATGGGAAATGAGGACACTCCAACATCAAAAGTATGATTGGGGGGCAAAGTGGATAAGATCTAATCACACAGTCCAGACAGAAGAACTTCTCCTCAAACCAGTGGCATGTTAAACTTTTCTGACCTCTGTGGGGAAGTGATTTTCCTTCTCTTTGTTCCTCACCCATCAGCCTATGAATTTCTGCAATTTCTCAAATGAATTCTAGGCATGAATCTAGCCCACTTCTGGAATCCTTTACATAGGCTGGCAAACTATGTCACGTTGGGGGGTGGGGTTATCTTGAGGCAATGCCTCTCTGTCATTGCCAAGGTCATCTTTGGACTTCTGAAAGAATGACACCAGTCATGAAAATATTAGCCATGCCTGCCTTCTGCTCACAAGGGAGCACCAAGGCTTGCCACCCACACATACCAAGGCCATTGTGATGGAGGCACTATGGAAAGCCTGAAAGTTGGAGATTAGGCCTCACTTTGGATTCTCACTTGGTAGCATATTCCAAATTCTAGTTGCTTTTCTTCAGTTTTCCTCAGCCTAAGTAGGGAGGATGCCAATAACTGGAGTCCCCATTGACAATACCTAGAACAAAGTTATCCAATAGAAACATAATGTGAACCACATATGTAATTTAAAAATTTTGGGGGGATGCATGGGTAGCTCAGTTGCTTGAGCATCCGACTTCAGCTCAGGTCATGATCTCACGGTTCCTAGGTTTGAGCCTTACATTGGACTCTGTGCTGACAGCTCAAAGCCTGGAGCCTGCTTCAGATTCTGTGTCTCCATCTCTCTGTGCCCCTCCCCGGTTCATGTTCTCTCTCTCTCTCAAAAATAAATGAACATTAAAAATATTTTTAAATAGCCATATTTGAACAAATAAAAATAAATGGTAAAATTAATTTTAAAAATAGGTTTTATTTAATCCATCATATCCAAGATAATTTCATAGCAACATATAACAGATATTTAAAAAATTGAGATATTTTATATCCTTTTTTTTTTAACTAAGCCTGAACCTGGTGTGTATGTAGACGTCACAAAATTTACAGTAAAAGCAAGTAGATTCGAATATCCAAGTTGTTCCAAATACAGTTAACATTTTTCTGATAACTCAAACCAAGAACTGATTTTTAAATTTAAATCTCAATTCGTTAAAATTAGGTAAAATTGACGAGCACTGGATATTGTATGTAAGTGACAAATCACTAGATTCTACTCTTGAAACTAATATTACACAGTATATCAACTAACTAAACTTGAAATTAAAACTTCAAATATTAAATATTAAGTAAGTAAAATTAGAAATTCAGTTCTCTGTCACTCCAGCTACATTTCTAGCGGCTATTATTGTATGAGACACTGCAGGCTGAGAAAATAAAGAAAAAGTGCATGATGTTTTATGGAGAGGTCTTCTGCTGCTACATCCTCAAGTGCTATATGCCAAAGGGAGGGTCCAATAACTTTTTCTAGTTTGTTCCCAAAACAATACGGACTCAGAATCCCTTTAACATTTCTGTGGTGGGATAATTAGAATCAAGATGTCTGAAAATAGGCAAGTGGAATAATCAACTTACATATATGAGAGGTACATGGTGACAAACCCTTTCTCAAGTCGTGCATTGTAGGAAAGTTTTAAAGAATATGCAGAAGCCTATTCACCAGATAGGACAAGTGGTTGGTTGGTTATTGAAAAATAATGTTAAATGAGAAATAAAAAAGATTTTCACTTTTGAATTATATTTTTTTAATTGGGGTGAAATCCAGATAACCTAAAACTAACCATTTTAAAGCGGATATTTCAGTAGCATTTAGTATAGTCATTATGTTGTGTAACTACCACCTCTACGTAATTCTAAAACACTTTCATCACCCAAAATAAAATTTCATACCAGTTAGGTATGAAATTAAGTATACCCCATCCACTCCCCTGCTCCTCTCCCAGTCCCTGGCAACCACCAATCTGTGTTCTATCTCTGTGGATTTACCTATTCTGGACATTTCATATAAATGGAATCATATAATATTGACTTTTTGTGTCTTTTTTTCCCACATTATAGCATGTATCAGTGCTTTATTCCTTTTATGGCCGAATACTCTTCCATTGTATGTATATACCATATTTTGATTCATCCATTGTTGGACATTTGGGTTGTTTCTACCTTTTGACTATTGTGAATAGTGCTATCATGAACATCTGTGTACAAGTGTTTGCGTGATACCTGTTTTCTGGACTTTGGGGCATATAGTTGGGAATGGAACCGCTGGATCATGTGGTGATCCTGTTTAACTATTTGAGGAACTGCCAAACTCTTTTCCACAACATCTGCACCATTTTACATTCCCACCAGCAATATATGAGGCTTCCATTCCTCTACATCTTGCTGAATTTTCTTTTCATTCATACTTGTTATTTTCTTTTTCTTTTTCTTTTTTTTTTTTTTTTTTTTTAAGTAAAGCTATGGCCTAAATGGGTGATGAGCATTAAGGACAGCACTTGTTGGGATGAGCACTGGGTGTTATATGTAAGTGATGAATCACCAAATTCTACTCTTGAAATTATTATTACACAACATGCTATCTAACTAGGACTTAAATAAAATTAAAAAAAATTAAAGCTATCCTTGTGGGTGTAAAATACTGTTTCATAGTGGTTTTGATTTGCATTTCTCTAATGACTAATGATGTTGAACATATTTTCATGTGCTCATAGGCAATTTGTATTATCTTCTTTGGAGAAAATTCTGTTTGAGTCCTTTGCCCATTTTTTAATTGAGTTGTCTTTTTGTTGTTGAGTTGTAAGAGTTCTCTATGTATTTTGGATACTAGACCCTTATTAGATGTGTAATTTGCAAATCTTTTCTCTTATTTTCTAGATTGCTTTTTCATTTTCTTGGTAATACCCTTTGATGCACAAAAGTTTACAATTTCGATAAGTCCAACTTGTCTGTATTTATTGTTGTTTGTCATGCTTTTGGTGTCACATCTAACAATTCATTGCCTAATCCATGAGGCACATTTTGAAAAAATAATAATAGATTTATATCTGGAAAAAGACATAAAATTTTACTTTACTTGAAACATGAATTTAAATTTACCTGCTAATCAGTTGATAGTCAAAAGGTTTCTTCCAACATGTTTACTGAGTGAAAGACCACTTATTTTTGCATAAGCCACAACTATCTGATAGTTTGATTTCTTTTAAGTTGACTAAGAATTTAGAGATGCTTGCAAAGCAACCTGACTCCAGATATTTCAAAGTTTTTATGATTTCCATTCTTCCCTAAATTTTAGTGTTATCTTGCCCACATATAATTTGATGCAGTATTTTTAGCCTTTAACAGACATTTAAATAATATGCAACTTAGGGGCACATGGGTGGCTCATTTGGTTAAGTGTCTGACTTTTGATTTCAGCTTAGGTCATGATCTCAGGCTTCATGAGATCAAGCCCTGCACTGGGCTCTGAGTTAATAACATGGAGTCTGCTTGGTATTCTCGCTCTCCCTTTCTCTCTGCCCTCCCTTCATGTGCATGTGCACACGCTCTTCTCCCCCATCCCTCTGCTCAAAATAAGTAAATAAACTTTAAAATATGCAAATTAGTTATCGCTGAAATAAGTCTCTTTACACACTCATATTTATTTGGCTTATGTGATGCTTAATTATAATAAGAATAATTACTAAGTAAAATAGGTGTAACTATAACAAGTATAACTGGCATAAATAAATTTGGGAATAAACCCAACTGACTTGGTAAGTACATAGCACGATGGCAGGAACTGAAAAATACAGTTGTAGCAGAATACAGCCCACTGTCAAAGTGTGCTTGGTATGCTATGGACATCAGTCAATCTGCCCACAATACAGAGGGAATGAATTGTGTAATCCAAATGTGTTAACTGAAGAAGAGTTAAGAGAGCAGTTATTCTATTATTCTAGAGGTCTCAATTTAAAATTATTTAAAACATTTTTTAAACATTTTTAAACCTTGTGGTAACAAATACATAAAATTTACCATTTTAACCCTTTCAAGTGTACAGTTCAATGGCATAAAGTACATTCACATTGTTGTGCAAACATTACAACCATCAATCTCAAGAAGTTTTTCATCTTGCAAAACAAAACTGCTTCTTAATAATAATGCAATGTCAAGCACACAGCTCTGCTATGCTATCTTCTAAGCAGATACCAGTGGCTCTTCGTAGCAGTGTGAACTTGGGCAACTTATTTAACCTACTGTTGTCTTCAGTTTTCTAATGTATAAGATGGGATTAATATCTACCCCACAGGACTAACAAAAAGGACAAAAAAAATATTTTTTAAAGCATTTTAAAAACTGAAAGCATTTTACAATTGCTACTTATGTTTATTTTTATTAATAGAAAATTTGAGGAGACTTTCATAGAAAGCTAGGCTTCTTATTCTCATCACTTTATAAATATTATTTCTACATATTTAGATTATTCAGATTTATTATCCCACATATATCTTACTTGTTTATTGATTGATTGTATCCCCTACTAGAAAGGAAAATCCATGAAGGCAGTGATTTTTTTCTATTTTGCCCATTGCTCTATTTCATGGTCTAGAACAGATCAAAGTATATATATTTCCTGAATAAATGAGAGAATGAATTATTTCATACATCAGTAAATGTGTTATTAGTGCTTTAATAATAGTGCTTTAATATTAAAAACTATTAATTCATGATATTGATAGTTCAAACATGTAAGTCTTTACATCTTCCCAGTGCTAAATTAATATGTCTGAAGCCCCAAATAGAACATTTCTACTATGAGGAAACTTCCAGACTAGTTCAGAGTTGAAAGGAAGTCAAGTAGTAGGAGTAAATAGAAATGTAGGAGTAAATAGGAGTAATATAGGAGTATTAGGAGTAAATAGGAGTAATAGGAGTAAATAGAAATGAAAAACATTTATTCAAATGTTCAAAATGTGTTCTCAATTTCAAATTTTAGGGTATTATCAATACAATAAAAGATGGGTTTTAATTGGGTTGATTTTTTTTTTTTTTAATTTTTTTTTTCAACGTTTATTTATTTTTGGGACAGAGAGAGACAGAGCATGAACGGGGGAGGGGCAGAGAGAGAGGGAGACACAGAATCGGAAACAGGCTCCAGGCTCTGAGCCATCAGCCCAGAGCCCGACGCGGGGCTCGAACTCACGGACCGCGAGATCGTGACCTGGCTGAAGTCGGACGCTTAACCGACTGCGCCACCCAGGCGCCCCATAATTGGGTTGATTTAATGTAACCAAGGAAATACTTTAAGCACCAGTCTCTCTTTTCTAAATAAAACAGGCAGACAATACTATTGTTTGTCAATATCCGGTTTCAAGTGTAGCTATGGGACTTGCTTTGGCAAATGAAATGTGAGTGGAGGTAACCTTACGTCATTTCTGGGTGGAAGTATTTAGTAGCTGGTACTTAACCCTCCATCATAGTCTTTCCTTACAATGGAGATTGTGCAAGTACCCACTGACATGGAGGTACCATAATATTAACATATTCTATAATGCTGAGCTGACACATAGAAGACAGCTTCGCCAAGAGACGGTCTCTTGGAACCACAGTTGATTTGATATCAGCAATAAATTAACTCGTTGATTTGGAACTCGTGTGCTATACTGAGATTTGGGAACTGTGTATTATAACATCATAATTTAGTCTGTAGTGACATATATATATAGACAATCTTTTCGTCTACATTTTGAATGGGAAGTTAAAATAACAATTTGTATCTGCAAAAGTTTTGTAATAAAGTACTATTTCTATGGGAGACAAAGACATATATAATCACGTGGCTTCAAAAATGGAGAGTAATAGTATAGTATGTTACAGACATGATTATCAATGAGTTGTAGGTTCCTTTAAATCATCTTGATTTCTATTGTGAGGAAGAACTCAACAAAGCAGCTTCTGACATATTTGAGAATAATCCTTTTGAGTTACCATCATTACTAAGGCTTTTTATCCTTTTCTAGATTATTGCCTTTCACAGAGATATAGGTCTTCACCAATAATCTCTCCATATTTAGACTCTTTTATTTGTCCTGTTACTTTTTTTTGGTCAGCGGTACACTGGGCTCTTCTAGATGATTTTTTTTTCCACCAAAAAAATTCAAAATTGTGAGGTATTTATAGTGAAAGTCTGATGAAAACTCAGGTATTTGTAGTGAAACTTTGAATCCTTGCCTTTCACATTTTTGAAATACTTATTGGCACTTTACTAGAGTACCTTGCTAGGGTTGTGTGTGGCCTCCCTTTTTGAAAGAAATTTTTAAAAATTAAGTGGGAGTGGAATGGGGTAGGGGAGGTGACTCATCCATTAAATGGAGATTTATTCAAGTACTGTTATCTGTGATAAAGGAAGCTGTTAAGAGTCACCATTTCAGAGTAACACTGCAAGAATTTAAACAGGCATTTTCCACAATTGCCATTGTTTTCTTTGGTATTTCATTAACATTGTGGGTAGGGACTGCTGAGGGCTATGGAGCAAAATAAGTGAAAGGGAAACAACTTTCATTCCTGGTGGATTTCCTGTATTACCTAATGAGGGCAGCCACTTACGTGTTGATTCTGTACAATTCAATTCAACAAATATTTTTGAGCACCTCCTAAGCTCCTGCTATGTGCAAAACAGTGAACAAACAGACAAAAGAACCCTGTCTTTGGAGAGTTCACCTTCTGGCGGTGTTGATCAACCCTCTGGGAAAAATATTAAATTACTTGCCTTTCTCAATTTTTTTTTCATATATATCAAAAGTAAACATTGATCCAAACATCCAAACTGATGGTGAAGCGCTAAAAGGAAGAATCATCTTCACTCTGCTGGAACAATTTCATTTACATTTATTTAAAAATATATTCATTTAAAAAATACATGCAAAAATATAAACCCACCAGGCCTCGGGTCTATTGATTTGAGATAGAAGCATGATCTAAATTGTCTTTTTTTTTTTTTTTTTTGTCTTTATTCAGCGGTTGAGGTCAGATCTTTAGGGACAGAAGCCTTTGGGCGTATTCAAAGGAGAAGGGCCCTCTTCCTTGTGAAAGCTTGCAGTGCAGCCGTTGGCTACCTACAAGGCAGGCAGAACGTCAGTTTCCCCCGACTCTGCTCTCTAAAGAGCGTTTCTATTCGTGGACATGGTGATGACACCATCCTTTCTCCCCAACAGTGGCGGTTCCATAATTTCTACATAGCCTGGGGACTGACTGGGTGGGCAAGCTGGTTGGGAAGAGGCGTTAGCACTTGACAAAAACTCGAGTTAACGGCCGGTGTCCGTCTCAGGGTTTTTGGGTAGGGGAAGAAAACAAATCCTAAAACCATCGCGGGGCTTGCCCTGCTGCCTGAACGACCCCACTCCGCACGGGTGGCTCGGGAAAAGAACCCGGTTTTAGGTTGAAGTGAGTGAGCCAGAACGCCCAGAGGCAGGAGTTGGACAAACCACTTGTAGGGACTGTCCGCCCTGAGGGACACGGTGAAGAAGCACTCACAAATCGGGGGAAGATCGTGATTTCACCGAGGAACAACCCCTGCCCCCACCGCCCAACGTTTCCCACGGAGAGGTCACTGTGGCTCTTCATGAGGCTGGGCGGAACCTATAAAGCATCACCACCTATATCTAAAACCAAAACAACCAAAGGACGCTCTAAAACCTCTCTCAACACTCTCCAGCGCGTTCCAAACGCCAACATCGCGGGCGAAAAGAGGCTGCACAAATCACGTAGAAAATTAGGCTGCCCCTTTCTAAAGCGATAATCAAATTAGCCTCAAATTAAACGTGAAATTGGCCCTCGCCGGCTGTGGGGGACAAAGCCCCCATTGTCCCTTCGCCCGGGTAACGGCGGCGGCGGTGCCCACCCAGGCCAGGCCAGCCTGGCGGGTCCCCGCGGCATATGACGAGGTAGGCGCCAGCCCGGAGGAGAGCCTCAGCTGGGGAGTGCGTGGACGCGCGGGAGGTTCGGCTGGCGCGCGCTGCAGGCGCTGGGTGGGCGGCTGCGGGGCTCCCGACAGGCGCCGAGGGTAGGAGAGGGAGGAACTGAGAGAGGGAGGAGCAGTGAGCGGAGAGGAGTGTGGAGGGTGTGCGGGAGAGAGCGTGTGCGCGCGCGTGTGTGTGCGCGCTCCCGGCGCCCGCGCGCTCTCTCTCCCCGCCCCTAGCCCCCTCCCGGCCTGCTCCCTCCCCTCCTCCCCCCGCCCCGCGCTCCCGCCCAGCCCCCGGAATCAGTGCAGCTGTTGCCGTGCAGGCTGCGGATTCCTCCAGTCCCTCCCTCGGCCGCCTCTCCGCCCGGAGCGAGCGCGCAGCCCCGCGCAGCAGCGCCCACCGGTCCCGTCCTGTGAGCCCCGGCCCCAGCCGCGGACAGCCCCGCGGAGTCGCCTCCCGGCCCACCCGCCCGGCCGCCGAGGAGCGGGAGGAGGACGGGACCCCGGCGCCCCCACCCCCTTATCCTCGGGAGGTATGTGGGGGGCCTAGGCTGGAAGATGCCAACTCACTGGGGCTGCCTCCCGGGCGGGCTCCTGGGCGGCGGGAGGACAGGAGGAGGGGCGCGGGCCCAGGCCCGGAGGACGCCGCTGCCCCGCCAATGCCCTGCGCCTGGGGAGCGGCGTGGGGGCAGGGAGGCTGCGGAGCAGGGGCGGGGGCGGCGCGGGGAGCCTTGATCTCCAGTGCTTATTAGTACGCGGGCTATGCGGACAGGGGCGGCAGGCTCCGCAGTGAGGCGAACGCAGCTCCCCCGTGCGCACCGCGGCCTCCCAGCCCCATCTTCGGACGCAGCGGCGCGGATTCCTCCCTGCCTCCGCCGCCTACTCCCTCCAGCGGGGCGCAGCGGCCCCTGGTGCGGGGGTGGGTGCGGAGTGGGCAGCACGCTGGGCGTATTTTCGGGTGCCCTCTCTGCGGCAGGGGCTGGTGGGGAGCGGGGGCGGCGTTGACAGGGCCGGGCTGTGCGCGTAACGGTACGGGGGATGCGGCCAGGCGTGGTCCCCGCTGCGCTGCGCTGCAGCTGAACCGGAGGCGGCGGCCGGGCGCCCCCCCCCCCCCGCCCTTCCCGGCGCCCGCCCCCCGCCCTCCCCGCCGTCCCCACTCTCCCAGGGCTGGGCGTGAGCCGCCTCGGGGCGCGGAGCGGCGGCGGCGCCCGCCCTTCAGCTCCAACCACCGGCTCTTCAACAGGTTTGTATCAGCGCGGTGACCCTCCGGGCTGGCCTTTGGGGTGGTGGGCTGGAAGCCCCTCTCGTCTTCATCTCTCACACCACGCCCGCGGCCCTCCTTTTTGGGGGGGAGCCTTCTCTTTGTTTTTGTGAGAGGAGAGATGCCAAGTGTCTGCCGTCAGATGGGGAGGGGAGTGTTGTGGATGTCAGTATACGAAACCAAGTCCATTATTTTTCCAGTCAAAAGCAGGGCCACAGAGCGAGGAGAGGGCGAGTGTGACGGTGCTTCAGCAGAGGAGAAAAATGGATTCGGTGGGGTTTATTTGGGCGGGGATGTGCTTTTTTGGCAAGATGGATGGCTCCCAGTGCCCTCGCCGTGATGCAGCACAATGCAGCAGTATCGCAGCCTCCCCTGGTTCTCGCTGCCGGGGCTTGGCACGGCCACTCGGCGCCTGCGGCCCCCGCCCGGCCCCACCCAGGCCCGGGGCTGCCCTTGGCTGAGGCTGGGAGCTGCTTCTACCTTGTCATGCTGCTTCAGCTGGATGTGGCGTCAGGAGGACCAGGTCACCTAGCAGTGAGGGGGGGAGTCTGCTGTTTGGGGTGAGCCCTCCCGCCCCGCCTGTCGGGCTGTGCTGGGAAGAAGGGGCGTCCTGCAGCGCCAATGCAGGCTGAGGGAGCCGGCCTGCGGTTGCGGACGGGAATCTGATCTTCGACCTAGGGACCTGAGCCTTAGGGAGGGGCTGCAGGGAGGACAGGCCCGGGGGTGTGCAGAGGCAGTGGTGCAGTCAGTATTGGGAGTCACAGTGTTTTCTGTGCATTACCCATAATCTGTGACTGCAACCCAGCTATCCATCGATTTCTTCATATGTGGAAAGTTGATTAATTGGAGCTTCACAGCGATGACATTACAGTACCTCTGTCTTTGGTTAATATTAAGAATATGAATCTTTCCTATAGGAAACCATTTTTTTGAAATGAAATGATTGGTGTGTTTTAGTTCTTATGTCTCTGAGACATTTCTAAAAATACTAACATTCAGTAAGTTGTTTTAAAAAGGAACGTATTTTTTGATGGATTAAAAATTGTTTCTTTAACCTGTATTTGCTGTATTTCCATCATTTGCTTTTTTCTGTAAATCAAGTACAGTTGCATATTTGGATTCTTTCCTAAGGATTATTAGGTAAGTGGGTGTCATGATTGTTGGTCAGTTGGTATTCAGATTGATTTAGATAGCCAAGTGTCCAGTCATGACTAATGGAATTATCATGGTAACTGACTGCACTTGTGTTTGTTTATATGTATTTTTTGCATACATATTTTTTTGCAGATGTGGCTGGGGAGGGAGACCAAGAGAAAGGGGAGACCACCAAGGCCTCGGTGTCTGGTATTTGGTCAGAGGAGATGATTCCCAGTGTCCTCATCTGTTTAGTCTGGGAACATTGGGAATTTCTCTTCTAAATGCTGCTTCCACAATTCATTTATTCAGTGTGCGATGGCAAATGGGATACATCTAAATGTCACCTCAGGCTCTTCTAAAATGTTTAAGTGAAAAAGAGAATTTCAGTATGCTAACTGGAAGGGAAGGTCAGTGTTTCAATGCAAGGGCGTATCTACTTTTATTTTTAAAAACTCTCTAATGAATCCAGCTTAGTGGCATTTGATTTTATGGGGCTCTTCAGAGGAGAACTGAATTTAAATTGTGTGGTTTATGTGCATTGTTTTGAATTTCTCTAATAGACGGCCATTAAGATACAGAATTTTTTTTAAATTTGGATTTCATCGTTGCTCTGGTTGTATAAAATTGTGATGTCTACGGATGGTTGGGAGTATTGTTTCCATGGATTATCCAGACATTTTGGATTTATTATGTTGTAAAAAAATATCCTGTGTTGATGGCACAGGGGGTTTAGCTGTTCTGACGTACACACCAGGTGCAGAATTCTGTTAGGTTATGCTGTTTGTAACTCTGTCATCTCTGGACTAACCAAACCCTTCATCTGAGAGTAGCATTGGGGCCATGAGGAAACTGCTGTCATTTGGCCGTCTCCTGCTGTGCAGGCTTTCTGTGCAGAGCATCTCTGGGGTGAGACTAGTAACAACAGTCTGTGATGTTGTAGGAGCAAGTGAGAAGACTTCACTCTCTACTTGTGACACATCCTTAGCAGAGACTTGGCACTGGCGTTTCCTTGGAAGAGTCTG
Organism: Puma concolor; assembly: GCF_028749965.1. Lineage (NCBI taxonomy): Eukaryota > Metazoa > Chordata > Mammalia > Carnivora > Felidae > Puma > Puma concolor. The sequence continues at coordinate 67,982,648 of NC_141669.1, read as the reverse complement.
TTTGAGTGGTTATTGAGTGCTGTATGAAAGCATGACTCTACATGTAGAAGTACTATTTTGAGATGGAAGGATTTTACTACTACTAAACAAACAGACATGATGAGTGAATATTATTTGATGTGGTTTTTGTTAAAATAATAAGCTTTTCATTTTAAGAGCATATTCTTAGGAGTCTAAAGCTATACACACACATGTATATATACAGTGATGTGATGCTCCTTTAATTATTTTGGGCCCTGACCAACATCTGCATTATAATCAGTCTTTAACTAATGTTCTGTGGCTTTCCTTAGGGTAGTCCTGGTTTCTTCAATACTATTGGGAAACCATTTTTCCATTAGGAAGGGACTAATATGTCTTCTGGAAAGACTACTTCTATAGGTTTGTGGAAGTGAGTAAAACCCCTCATGGGTTTCTCTTGTAAATTTTCAGTCCTTGCTGTCTCCCAAAGCACCTTTTCTTTGCAAAAGACCTAGTTTAGTATTCTTGATTTTTCTTTTTTTTTTTTTTAATGTTTTGTTTTTTGGGGGGGCGGGGCAGAAAGAGAGGGAAACAGATCATCCCAAAAAGGCTCCCTGCTGTCAGTGCAGAGCCCATGTGAGGCTCAAACTCACAAACTGTGAGTTCATGACCTGAGCCGAAATCAAGAGTCAGATGCTTAACCCACTGAGCCACCCAGGCACCCCTTCTTGATTTTTCTGATAACAGTAATCCTGTACCCAAGTTTATATAGTGTAGGAGTAGTATCATCAATTTCTGTATCTTAGTGGGTAAAATGAAATACCCATACTTCTGTTTTTAGACATTACCCAAAAAGGTGTTCTCATAATGTATTGATATGGTATGGTAGTAAGGTTTGTGGAACAGTAACATCAGGAGTGATAAATACAGATTCTTAGAGGTCTCATTCCAGATCCACCCCATCAGAATTTGCATTTTAACTAGACCCCTAAGTGACTTATATGCATGTTAAATGGAGAAACTGCTCTACTTCTTCAGCTAAGGGACCTCCGTATCACAAGGTTCCTTCTGGTATCTTTCTTTTGTCTTTTGCTAAAGTATCAGCACGTTTTTCCCTTTGTGTTATTAAGTGGTATTGAGGAAAGGGATGCACTGACTGTAAATCACTTAATACAGGAGTACATTGTAAAGTTCTTTAATCTTTAGGTGGAAGACCCTTACTTTTTGTAGTTTATTTAGATTAGTCAAGTTTTTTAGTTCTTTTCTAGAACACTTCTAAAGCTGGTAAACAATATGCCCTCCCTGTCTAGAGAAAAAGGCCTTGGCTTTGAGACAGCAGAACTGGAGTCTGGAAAGCTTGCCTGACTGAGTGCAAGGTGTCCCCTCTGGTCCCTTTGCTCTCCTCTGACTGACATCTTGTTCTCTGTTGTCAGTTACTTCTGGTATGTTTGGTGTCCTGCCCCTCTGGTCCATTGCCTTCTTGAAGTTTTTTATTAAGTGATTTGTACATACAAAATAATGCTCATAAAAGATATGTTACAGAATCATAAAACAGTGGACACTCAGACAAGCACCACCTAGTAGAGGAAAAACCTTATCATTGTACATTCATAGTCCCTTGAATGATTCTCTGTCATCCCATCTGAAGCAACCACTGTCCTGAGTTTTAGGCTTATCCTTCCCTTGTTCTTCTTTATGGGTTACCCTTTAAAGTTTTTTAATTTAGTATGTTTTTGGAGTTTATGTAAAAGGAATGATACTTCATGTATTTTTCTGTGTCTGGTGAACTTTTATTTATTTATTTATTTTTAATTTTTTTAATGTTTATTTATTTCTGAGACAGAGAGAGACAGAGCATGAGCGGGGGAGGGGCAGAGAGAGAGGGAGACAGAATCTGAACCAGGCTCCAGGCTCTGAGCTGTTAGCACAGAGCCCGATGCGGGTCTCGAACTCACAGACTGTGAGATCATGACCTGAGCTGAAGTGGGACACTTAACTGACTGAGCCACCCAGGCACCCCTCTGTGTCTTGAACTTTTAGATTAACATTTTATTCCTGGGATTCATTCATTTTGTGGCTGTGGTTCATTCATTTTTACTGCTGTATAGTATTCCACTACAGCTTATTTATTCCTTTTACTGTAGATAGAGATTTGGATTGATCCCAGTTTTTTGCTCTTACAAAAAGGCTGCTGTGAATGGGTCTTCTACATGTCTCTTAATACATATGAGGAGATAGATTTAAACATACATACACATATTATCTGCCTCTCTGAGGAATGAAATTTGCTGGATGATAGAGTATGTGGATTGTCAACCTTATTAGATATGCCAAACTATTTTTCCCAAGTGGTTGTACTGTTTGTGTTCCTACTAGTAATGTATGTGTTATGATTAGTCCACAACTTTGCAACTACTTCATTTAACAGACTTTAAACTGTTGTCTAGTTGATATTTATGAAATGTCTCGTAGTGCTTTTTATTTGCCATTTCCCTGATTACTGAGGTTAAGTATCTATTTATATTATTGGCCATTTGGGTTCCTTCTTTTGTGAAGTCCCTGTTAAGTCTTTTGCCTGTTTATCTTTTAAATTTGTTTCTTACTGTTTTGTAGGAGTTCTTTATGTAGATTGCTTCCTAATCCCTGTGGATTATATGTGTTGCAAAAATTGCCTCCCAGTTTGTGTTTGTTTTTAAAAACTCTTCTTAGTTTCTTTTGATGAACAGTCGTTCATAATTTCAGTAGCGTCATAATCAGTTTTTGTCCTTTAAGGTTTATGAGGATAATTTTGTTATTGCAGAAAAATTTTTTTCAGTTGGGAAAGAGCATGAGTTTTGGAGTCAAACAGATCTGGGCTCAGATCCTAATGCTATTCTGTATTGTTCATGTGGCCATAGCTAGGTTCTAGCCTTGGGCTAGTTCGTTACTCTTGAAACCAGTTTCCTCATCAGTAAAATTGAAATGTTAATACTTCCTCATACAGTTGTGAGACCACAGTGTATGGTGCTAGGCACTTAGTAGGTGTTCAGTTAATAACAGTTCCTTTACTTTCTTTTCAAACTGCCTAAGCCGTATTAGCCACTAACTTCTTTTAAATGCTTTCCCCAAACTACCTTAATATTTTTATGTCAAAAGAGGTATTAAACAGCTTATTCTTTTATTTTTTAAAAGGCTGTTTTACCAATGGAATTTATGTATTGATAAGCACAGGTTGTACGAGACCACTTACTAGAAACTCTTTGTCAGCTCAGGTTCCCATTCTTGAAAGTAGTATGATAGTTCTTTTTACCAAGAAGCATTTATACTACTCTTCTCCCTTTGCTGTATCTCTAAGATTACTCTTCAGTATTAGTTTTTGATACACTTATTGGATACTGGATAATAATTACTGGATACCTTCTCTTGCTAGGGCTTGAAATTGGGTTGCAGTGATGGTGGTATGGGCTGGTTTAATGTTAAATAAGATTTAGTTCCTGAATCTAAGGACTGTATACTCTACTGAATAGAATATACTCTCTGTACATCCATAGAAGATAAAAAAACCTCTTAATGATCTGGTGTGTGACTTTGGCAAGCCATTTACCCTTCTGTTCTGAGTTCTAAATTTGTAAAATGAAAAACTTAGATGAAATTATAGTGGGGGATAAAACCTGGCACATGAGTATCATTCCCTCTGTCCCTGGCAGATGTAGAAAATCAGCCCTGATACTTTTTCTGCAAAGTTGAGATAGAGCCTCAGTAACTTTCTCAATGCAGTGCTTCAGGCAGTGACTACCGGTTGATCAGATCTAATGCTTAATTTTTAAGATCCCATATACCCCTAATATTCTGTGATGGTAAGATATTGGAGTGACACAGCACTCTGGAAGAGTTGAGAATAGAGTGGAACAGGAAGAAACCAAAAGCAGGGAGACAAGAAATAGGTGATTGTGGGGGTCTGAAGGTTAAGGGAGCAGGTTATGGTGATAGCCAAGGAAATAAGAAGGAGGGGAGAAAAGGGAGAAAGGCTGTGAAGGCCCAGTCCTGTGCCAGCTGTTTGTAGGGTACATGGATGGGAAGTGGAGCTAAGTGGATGAGGAGCTCAGGTGATAAAGATTTCAAATTTGGATGATGACAGAAAGCATGGTTGGTGATGATGAGAGAAATAGACCCAGGAAAGAGTGGAAATCTGGTTGGTAAGAGAATCAGTTTTGTCTTTAAACATGTTGAATTTGAGGTTCCAGTAGAACCCTGAGTGGAGATAATGGAGAAGTTGAGACACATCAGGGCTAGTGTGGCTCATGGGAGGCTGTTGGATGCAAGGGTCCCAAGTTTCAGGCTCTGGAGTTACACAACCTAGTGACTCCTTCTACAGGCTAAGTGACCTTGGGCAAACTGCCTTAACCTGTCTGTGTGCCTCAGTATCTCCATCTGCATGGTGGTGGTATTGACAGTACTTGTCACAAAGGATCATTAAAGTTAAGTGAGATAATCCACTGCCCATTACAGTACCTTTGATTAGCATGAGACGTGGACATTTTGTCTCAATTTTATGCTTTCTTTCAAATAAATATTTTGATTTATTCAAAAAAGATATATCCCGGTAAACAATACCATCATTCAGATAAATAATGCTAAGTTCAATCTACATTAAACTCGTCCTTATGTCTGAATTATAGGTAAGGCAAACCTAACTAATACTTACTTTTAACAAACAAGGAAACACTAAAATCCTACTACCCAGGGGAAAGGATATGAACAGATGGTTCAATAACTATAACTATATTGAATTATTCAAACTCACCAATAATACAAAACACAAAACAATCAGATTAATTTTTCCACTTTATTTTTAATTTTTTTTTTCAACGTTTATTTATTTTTGGGACAGAGAGAGACAGAGCATGAACGGGGGAGGGGCAGAGAGAGAGGGAGACACAGAATCGGAAACAGGCTCCAGGCTCTGAGCCATCAGCCCAGAGCCCGACGCGGGGCTCGAACTCACGGACCGCGAGATCGTGACCTGGCTGAAGTCGGACGCTTAACCGACTGCGCCACCCAGGCGCCCCTAATTTTTCCACTTTAATTAGTAGATAGATAATACTCTCTGGGATGCCATGAAATAGAAGCTCTGCATTACCTGTCAGGAGAATGTTTGGGTTAATACAAACTTAGTAGAAAACACTGGGTTATATATATAACAGAAACCTTAAATGTTTATAACTTTTTGGAGTGAAATCCCACTTGCAGTTCTGTAACCTAAAGAAAGAAATAAAAATAAGGACAGAGTTTTTTTTTTTTTTAAGTTCTTTAAAAAAAAATTTTTTTTAATGTTTATTTTTTGAGAGAGAGAGACAGAGTGTGAGAGGGGGCGAGGGAGGGCAGAGAGAGAGAGAGAGAGACACCGAATCCAAACCAGGCTCCAGGCTTTGAGCTGTCAGCACAGAGCCTGACGTGCGTGGGACTGGAACTCACGAACCATGAGATCATGACCTGAGCCAGACTCAACCAACTGAGCCACCCAGGCACCCCAAGCACAGAGGGTTGTTTTTTTTTTTTTTTTTAATTTTTTTTAATGTTTATTTATTTTTTGCGGGGGGGAGGGGCAGGGAGAGGGAGACAACAGAATCTGAAGCAGGCTCCAGGCTCTGAGTTGTCAGCACAGAGCTGGACATGGGGCTGGAACCCATGAACCAAGAGATCAAGTCTCAAGTCAGACTCTTAACCTACTGACTCTTAACCGAGGCACTCCCACCCAAGGACAGAGGTTTCTAAACAAGGATTTTCTTACCAGTATTTATAGTGAAAAAGCAAATGGGACATACTCAAATAAATTATGGCACAGGATTGGCTGGAATTCAATATAGTACTGGTTTGTTAAAATATTACTGAAATGGGAAAATGCTAACAATATCATATCCAGTGGAAATATCTTTATGCAAGGGTATATAATAGGGCTTGACTCCAGTTTTGTTTTATTAAATAAAAGACTGGAAGGAAATACATTAAAATATTAGTGGTTTGCTTTGGATGGTAGGTTGATGGGTGATTTCCTTTCTTACAAGAAAGGAAATTCCAATGATGTAATGTTTCTTATTTTGAGTTTTGAAATATTTTATAAATAGAGAAGAGTACAGTAAATATAACAGACTATCATGAGGGCTGTTTTTAAATGATCAAAAAAGCAAGCGGCTTTTCATTTTAAGAAAGGAAAGAAAAAAAGCAAATGTGGCCACCTATAGATCATTATTAAAGAATCGTTTAAACTTCCAAAGGATTGCCTCATCTGTCCTTCTGTACACTTTTCTAAGGGCAGAGGAAAAATGCGTAAATCGGTATCTTCAGGGTATAGAGCTGAGAGGAAGTAGAGCATTCAGATGTGATGGCATGCTAATGTGACTTTATACTAACCTGGGTCAGGTAGAAAGGTGGGGAAGACCAGGATTCTTTAGTGTTTCCAAAATGCACACTTGGGAAGAGAGGGCCCTGGAATTCTGTGACATACTTTCCTCACTTGTAGAAACCCAGCTACTGCTGGGATGTAACCATTAGGCCATCATGTTTCCTTGGAATTGGTCAGAAATATGGATAAAATTCCAAGTGAAAATTTTAAAATAAAAATAACTCCAGATTTATATTACTTCCAATTAATGGTTTCTCGCCATTTGGGAGTAGTGTAGGCTAAGAGTGAGAGGAATGAATTTTAATAATATCCTTCCTTCTTTGTATGAAAGGAAGTTCTTAGGTATGCATATGATTTATTGCATCTGTCACATAGGTGAAAAAGAGATGTATGTGTGATTGAGTAATCTCCACCATGAACGGAAGCAGAAGGCTATTTTAAGGCTTTGAAAGTGGGGAATTTTGTGAGGATAACATTTTGAAGGTGAATCTTAGGTATGAATCACATTGCCCTTCACTTTGGTGGAAATGTTTGGAAGGAAATAGTACTTTTTGTTTCATGGTGCAAATCCCAACGGTATTGGTACTTTGTAAAATGTAGCTTGTAGAAATGAACTGATTCACTTCCACGAGTTTTGTGTTTTTTTCTGCCATCGATTTTAAGTGGTTGATTGGGGGGGGTTTCAGATTAAATGTGCTTTGAGATGTGAAAGTAAGATGTTATAATTTCAAGATTGCTTAGAAATTGACCCTTGTTTATAGGTGTCATAATTCCATTCTTAATAAACTCTAAACTATGAAAGTAAACACCTGAGCAATTTTTAAAGCCATTTGACATCTCTGATGTGGAATATGGAGCATCCTTGTTTTTGATGTTAACATATAAACTTGAAGCCATTGGCTACGCAGTAAAGTCTGTATTAGAACATTATTACAAATTTTTATCCAACAGATGAACTAGGATGAAGTGCAGAATGCTGTATGTTAGCAGAATTTATTCTTTGGAGGTATATATGTATAATTAAATATACCTGTGCTTAGAACGTGGTTATCGCTGGTGATGGGATTGTGGAAGAGTTCTGATGTCATCTCCACATTTCCCAAATTTTTAGAAGTACCTAACGATAAACTCTTGCTCTTTATCAAAAATATCCTCACACCACCAATAAGCCTCATTTTAGATGGATAACAACTAATAAGTAAAATGACTGATCAGCCAAATATACCCTTTGCTATTCAACTTTTTTTCTGCCAGAACTTACAGGAAAGCAGTATTAATACTAAAGATGTAAAGAGCACTGAAATTTTGAAAAGATTTTTCCATTCCATATTTAAATATGCAGTTTATTAGAGCCTTGGCGTTTTAGTACTTCTGTAGAGTGTGGGAAAAATGTAGGAACTGGGCCACAAGGGAGCGGGTAAAAAACATCCTCCAGGAGATCAGCGTCTATGGCTACTGTCTCTGGCTCTGAGTTTCTTGTTGTTTCCTTACCCTCTTGGGTAGCAGTTTCAGGGATAACTTTTGTTCTAGTGTGTTTGCTTCAAGGCTAAATCTAAACATTCAAGGGCTGTTCATTTTTCTGAAATGTTTTTCACCAGCTTACAGTCTTTGGGGTGGGTTAATGCATGTTCTTATCATGGTTTACTCCCCCTCCCCCTTTTAGCCTTTTTATCTTACTTATTTAAAGGGGAAGGAAAACTTGGGTTCTTCCCTAAAACAACGCTTATTTATTTTGTTCTCTGACGTTTAAACATTTTATATTGTATTTTTAAATCTGTAGCATGGGAGTGTTTTTATAGTGAGTAGAATAGTCAGTAAGAGTTAAAATATTCACTTTTTTTTTTACCTTCTTGGAATCCCTGAATATTTGACAGTGTCTGCCACTATATATATAGTATGTGTAATTTTTTTTCTGAGTGGCTTCTGAGGAATATATACTTTCATAAGGTTATAAATTAGCATAAAATCATCTAACATAAAGATTTTTTAACATTTTATTACCAAGATAATAAATGTTTATTGTAGATCATGGAAAATAAAAGTGAATGCAGAGAAGAAAATTAAAGTCACTAGATATTCAGTGACTCCAGCAACACGCAGTTAACATTTTGGTGTTTATCCTTTAAACCTCTTTTCCCTGTGTATGTATTTGTTCATCTCACAAATAAGGGCCAAATTCTCAGATCTCAGGCTAAAGATGTCAAGTTTTGACAGTTTAAATAATCACTTGATACATGTAGCATGGCAAAACATAAAATCCTATTACTGGTCGTATTTAAAGCTGTGGCATGGACACTGTCTGTTGCCTAAGCTGTTTTTAATGGTGGGGGTAGTAAAGAAAAATGGTGAAGAAACAGAAAATCCAAATTTTATTATAGATACTTTTCTTCTTTCAAGAAAAAAATACAGTGAAAAAAAAAGAAAAAGAAAAAATATATAGTGGAAAAATACCAGAAATTAAGTTCTCATTAGATAATGTGTGTTTTCTGTTTTGTTTTGGAAAGAATTCTCATCAGAGTTGCATTAATTCCCTCAAGGGACATCTCTATATGCTTTGGACAACATCTGATTTTACTTTTATCTTCAGATTTCAGAGAATCTTTAAAACAGCTACCCCATAACATGTTACAAATGGAATGGATATAGTTATTAGCATCTTGGTTTTAGAGGTAATAAATTTTACTGGGCTGGGTTTGGCTGTAACTGTTGAAAGCGTATACTAGAGCTCGACCTTCTTAGGGTCTTTGTATTGGCTGAATTCTTTAAAGTACTGTCTCTGGCTCTAAGATCTGTTTCAACGAGAAAAAGCAACGTACTTACTGGATTGTGCAAGCCAGTTATTTAAGCCCTGGGACATTGGATGGATGGAGGTGACTTGTTAGTGCTTCTTTGTTACTGTAATTCTGGTATTGGCCTTTTCCTTAAAAAGGTACTAAAAGAGTTTTTTTCATGTGCTTAGGGAAATGAGTGGAATACCCTTTCATTGGAAAAGAAAGTCCTTTCTAGCAGTTTCCATGAGGTACTTTGTGGTTGTTACTGGTCTTGTTTGGAGTGGTGGGCCCTGAGGAAAAGTGGCAATTGTCCTTCTTCCCGGGTTTAAATACTGAAGGCCAGTGGTAGTTCCTTTTACAGTGTAGAGGAAAACTCAGCTGGGCTTGGTGATGGATGGACCGAGATTGGGGTTTGGAACTTAGCTGTGCTACATGGACTTCTTCTCTCCAAATAAGGGATTCTTCAGAAACTCCCAACCTGATAGGAATCATTCTTTTTGAGGGTGGCCACAACTCATCAGGGGAAATGCTTGATGGTTATAGTGCCTGGGCTGTCCGAAACCTGTAGTAGGTACTTCAGCTTAACCTCCAGACACCTGCACATGTTGGGTCTAGCACTTGGGGAGGCACTGAGGTGAGACAGTGCTCAACGTGGTCCCTGCACCCCAGGTTACGGGGAGATGGGGGACTAGGATGTGGCCTTATGCAGACCTCTGAATGGATAAGTACACCTGTCACTTTTTAAGGAAGCGAGTGGTGGTCAGAGGTATCAGTTGGGTAATTTTTCTGAGAGGGGCCTGGTCCTTCTCACAGCAAGGTTGACAACTCTGTGTTGCCAGCTGTCCTTAAATACCCAACTTATCTCCTGGGACGGAGTCAAGGATGTACTATGATCCTTGGAGCAAAGACATTCGTGTGCTGTGCTATTGAGCAGGAAAGAAGCCAGTGCACACTTAGTGGTTTATTCTTTGTTTTAAAGGTAAGTTTTGTTTTGGTTTGTTTTTGTCTGTTTTTAAATCAACACCCACTGCTAAAGGAATTTCTGAGTTTCCCTGATAATCAGGATGATTTCTCATTTTGAAAAGCTTATTTTGCTTTTGAAGTGTGTGTTCCTGACTTTAAGAATACCAGCTTTCATTTAGTTCTAAGAATCTTGTTCAATTCATAAAGGGTGAAAGTTTAATTAGAGAGCAGGTTAATTTGGGGCACCCGGGTGGCTCAGTTGGTTAAGTGTCCGACTTCGGCCCCGGTCATGATCTCGCGGTTTGTGTTTGAGCCCTGTGTGGGGTTCTGCACTGACAGTTCAGAGCCTGGAGCCTGCCTTGGATTCTGTGTCTCCCTCTCTCTCTGTCCTCCCCTGCTCACGCTCTGTATTTCTCTCTCTGAAAACTAAATAAACATTAAAAAAAAAAAATTAGAGAGCAGGTTAATTTATTGTTTTATTCCTGCATAAGACTATTCTTATCTGTCAGTTTAGTATTTATTTATATATATATTTCCAGCTCTGAGGAATTATTTTGTTAGTGTATATTTACATGAATATTTTATTCCTAAGTGTGCATTTTTGTTGGGCTACACTCTTGTAAAGAAAACTTTTGTTCAGGTGCAATAAATATGTCTTTAATGGGTCATATTTGAAAACTGGTTCTCAGTCTTCTCAACTTTTAAAGTAAGTAGATATTTAATGTAAAGAGTACCTTGATGGCTGGTCTATCTCTGGAATGTTGTGCAGCTGTGCAGAGTATGAGGCTCAAATGTGCTAATTAAATATATTTTTTTAAAGCAAGAATGGAATGTAGCAGCATGTGGTTAACCATTCCGGTTTGTTTTTGAAGAGGACTTTTTTTTTTTTTTTTGGCCAAATATTAACAATTAGAGAGTATGTTGACTGAGAGGATGTATTACTAGGTTACACTGTTTTTTTTAAAGGAAGTAATGGGACTTATTAAATACTGATATAATCCTTTAAAATATATCCTAATTAATAATCTACTTCAAAATGTAGACAGTGAGAACATTACTAGGGTTTTAGCATCTGTAATTAAGGTGTTTGTTTTTTAAGATTTAATCTTGCTTTTCCCTCTCTATATCCGTTCTCCTTTGTTAGTTGAGAAGTACTCAGCCTTCTTTTGGGCAGTGAAGTACAGCATTTCCCCTCCCCCCCCCCAGTTTGATCAGTATTCTAATATTTTTTTTGGGAACCAACTGTACATTGGATCATTTGGACTAAACGGTATCCACACAGATGGTGGTCTGATTTTTTTTTTTTTTTTTTTTTTTAGTCAGACATTGTGCAAAGTGATCTGATGGGAATAAATGGCAGGTTGGTTGTGTAATGTGGCCACATCTTACTTAGTGTATCTTTAGAGATAAGTGGGATGTGATTCCAACAAGGCTGTGCATCAGAAGTTGGAATGTGTTGGAGAACTGCCAGGAGATTGGGAGCAAGCTGTATGACAAGCACTAATGCGGCCTTGGCCTGCCTTAAAATAGCGACCGTTCACAAAATATCTTGAAACTTGTCATTTCACTTGAGCAAAATCACTCCTGTAAACATATTCCCAAGAAATAGAAATGGTTGCTATCCTCTTTAGTTTAGTAAGGTTTACTATTATTTATCTTTTTGTTCCAACAGTCTTAAAAAAATCTTGTGCCTGTATATAGGAAAATTCTTCTGTGTAACATATTATCTTGGGTAGTTTTATCGGGACTAATTAGTAATGCCTTATCCCAAACTTCACATTGAGGTTCCTCTGCCCCACTCATCCCTCTCACTGCAAAATATGTAGTCTCCATGGTTTGAATAGAAATTTGGGCCCTAAAGGATAAAAACTAAAGCCCTATATTTTATGTCATAAAATATATGTGGATATGAATTGTTGATGTGTGAACACTAAAACATTGTAGAAGGATAGTAAAGGGCATTGGTTACTGTCCTGCAGAATGTTTTTTTCTTTGTTTATTGCTTTTTTGGGTTTGTATTAAGTTTTTGCCATTTATCTGCAGCACTTGATTCTTGTTTGTAATTGATTTACTTTCTAATTCTGGTCTCTCAATTTAAAAAAAAAATAGGCTTGTTTTTCAAAGTCAGGATGGTAAACTAAGGAGGACTGGGGTGTGCAGTCTTTCGGAGGAGTCCTGTACAGGTTTGAGCCCGATGGTGACATGATCATCACCTGCAGAGGATGAGGCTTGGTGGCGGTGAGGGCTGCCTGTGGGGATAATACGGTCAACTTACTTACTAGCTTGGGTACTGTGAAGATGACGTTTTAAAAAAAGGAACATTTAGATTATTGAGAGGAAATAAAATAAGAACAGAGAGGGCTTGGATGTTAAATATAATATGAAAACAGTGAGGGGCACCTGAGTGGCTCAGTCGGGTAAGCGTCCCACTCTGAATTTCGGCTCAGGTCATGATCCCAGGGTCATGAAATCAAACCCCATGTCGAGCTCAAGCTGGCTTGGGATTTTTCTCGCTTCCTCTGTTTTTGTCCCTCCCCTGCTTGTGCTCTCTCTCTCTCAAAATAAACAAACATTAAAAACAAACAAACAGACAAAAAAAAACAGTGAACTTCATCTTGAAGGGCTTAAATACAAACCAAATTTCTGTTAAGAATTTCTTGAAAGATGTTACTAACAGATATTTTAATTATCCTCTAAAGTCCATTAGAAATTTGGACTTAGACTAATTGCAGTAATTTTAGAGCTTTTTAGAGTACTTTGCACCATGGCTTTGTTTCTTATGTATTGCTGTGGTTAGATTTAGAAGTCATGAATTTTGCTTTGTCATTTTCAGTATCGTACACATATTTCAGAGGGCCTCTTCTCGTATAGAAGCATTATTTCTGGCTCTTATGTAAGTGCCTTTATACAGAGATTTTTATTTTATACTTATCAGGGCTTTGGTCAATAGAATTGAGGTTATCTTTCTACGTATGTCTTTAGAATATGTAAAAAAAAAAACATTTTGCGTTTTTACCACATGGAAAAATGTTCTGTGGAAAATGCATGGATACATCTTCTTTAGCTGTGCTGATCTTTTCATTTTTAGATGGCAAATGAGTTCTCTGTATGTTATTGTTGATATGTTGGAAAATGTATTTATTGAGCCTGTGATTTCTAAGTTGTTTTATGTTTTTGTCTTTCCTTTTACACATTCCTTGTTTTTTAAACATACTCTTGGATAAGCAGATTGGTAAATCGAGTTCAGAAGATGTGAACTATGAGCTAGAGCCACCAGTTTTCTTTTTACTTAACACACCATTATCTGATCTGCTTGCAAAACTATTTTGGATGGTTTTCAACTCAGATCATTTAATCTTGCAAGAGCCTTCAATCATTCCCTATAAGAAGATAAAAAGTAAAATATTTGATATCCTTTTCCTAGGTTATTGTCTCAATTAGAAAATTCTTCATTTTAATTTTACACTTGCGTACTGGATGTCATCTCTCTGGGTTTCTATTCCTTGTATTGGCACAAGCTCATAAGACTGGGAACAAATATTTAGCATTCAAAATATTCCAGGCAAAAATTTACGGAATTTGCTTATAAATGTTAGGGGATGCACAGAACAGACACAGGGTTTTAGCTGGCTCTTTGTGCAGTGTGAAGGCAGATGGAAACATTACAGAAATCTGCTGCAGATGGCAGTGGAGTGGACAGGTGAGGACCACATGGAAGTTCATACCAGGCGTAGATGGAGTAGTGAGTTGGTATATGAAATGCTAGCCATCTTAGATGTTTCTACAGCTGTTGTCAGCTAGCTGAAAATAAATTCAACTTGCTGGAATGGTTAAGAGTTGCTGTCTGAATAGGCTTAGATAAAATAGTGCTTTAAATGCCCATGACAATGTCTGTTGTAACATTATTATTATAGGGAAAAAATGGTAATAAACCAAATACTCATCATTGGTAAGTTAGTGGAAGAAGTATTATGAAGGCACTACAACGTAGTGGTTAAAAGTGCCAACCCAGGGGCTGCCTGGGTCTGAATCCCAGATCTACCATGGACTCACTTTGTGACGTTGGGCATGTCATTAACCCTACTGTACTTGTGTTTCCTCATCTGTAAGATGGGGGCAATGATGATACAGACCTTGAGGGTTCTTGTGAGGATTAAGTAAGTGGATATAAATAATGAGATTAGTCTAATAGTGGCAAATATATAATTATTAGTTATTATATTGATAAAAATATTATTGAAGACATTCTAATAACAGAGCTTTTTAATATAAAGGAATAAAAGCAAAACACAAATTTATATAAATGATATGATCTCTTGCCATTTGCAACTATGTCGATGGAACTGGAGGGTATTATGCTAAGTGAAATTAGAGAAAGACAAAAATCATATGATTTCACTCATATGAGGACTTTAGGAGACAAAACAGATGAACATAAGAGAGAGGAAAAAAAATAATATAAAAACAGGGAGGGGGACAAAACAAAAGAGACTCATAAATATGGAGAACAAACTGAGGGTTGCTGGAGGGGTTGTGGGAAGGGGGATGGGCTAAATGGGTAAGGGGCATTAAGGAATCTACTGAAATCATTGCTTCACTATATACTAACTAATTTGGATGTAAATTTTAAAAAATAAAAAAGTTAAATAAAAAAACAAAAAAATGATATGATCTCAACTATGTAGAACAACAGACACACACACACACACACACACAGAAGAAGGAAATACTCCAGATTTTAAGTTTTTGTAAAGTGTGGTGGGATTGTGACTTTTGTTTTCTTTTCAGTGCTTTTCTATATTTTCCAATGTTCACCAATAACATGTCTTACTTTTATAATTTGAAAAAATAAACTTTTTTTCAAAAGTGCATGTCATGCCTTGTAAACAGTTAGTATGTTAATTATAAGAACATCCTGTTTATTCTTTGAAAGCTCAGGACATACCATTTGGCCAGAGTTTGATTCTACAGTACTTTCACATTCTTATAAAGTGCCTCGGCAATAAAACTCCAAACTTTTTTTTTTTTTAATCTCATGACTTAGATTTTTCTGCTTATTCAGATGAATGGTATAGTAAAAAGAATGGAACATGTAGTTACATGAGTTCCATTTGTTAGCAATATGATCTTAGACAAATTATGTAATAGAGTTTTGGTTGTATCATGTGAAGGGGAGATGATGCCAAGGATGATGCCAGATGATGGTAGTTATCATCTACCAACTACCACTGTGTCAGTCTGTACACATTTCTGGCATTCAGTAAGTGATTCTATGTCCCTTACTGCCCACCTTCACTCCCCACCCTTGTCAACAAACAAACTAAATTTGGTCACTTCACATTCGTCCGTACCATGTTGTTTAGTTTTAACTCCTTCATCTTCATTGCTTAATGTAAGATTCAGTAGACCAAAGTGGCTTTCATAAAGATTCATTTTTATAAGCTTATTCTGCTGTCTATCCGCCCGTTCTTCTCATACATCTGTGTATTTATTTTGTCACTTCTAGTCAATTTATATAGCTCTATTTAAGACATTTCCCTTCCATAGTGTATCAAGCAGTTTAGGCTTGGTGTGTAGTAACAAACATCTCCAAAATCTCAGTGGCTCAAAGCCATAAAAGTGTATTTCTGATTCATGTTACATGTCCATCATAAGATGGCAGGGGGCTCTGCCTCACATTTTCTAGCTCAAGAACCCTGGCTGATAGGTCATAGAAAAGCCCTTAGCCAGAACTAGTCACATGACCTTGCCCAACTGCAAGGGGAGCAGGCAAATGTAATCCATCCATATGACCAGAAAGAGAAGAGACTGGGTATGTGTGATGATTAGAAGTTTTTGACCAAACCTAGATAACAGTGTAGGTCCTTTACATTGTCCATCAAGTTCTTTGAAGCACTAGCTTTGCAGTATGTTAACATGTATTATTTATGAAGAGAATGCTAGGCTAAGTAAAATGTAATAGGTTAGAACTTTTATAAGCTAATACGTATTCTGAGGGAGAGGGAGAGAAATAAATATATGGTGTTTCCCAAATTTACCTGACCTTGGAATTCTTTTTTTTTTTTTTTATAGTCTCTTTTAGGCTTAAGGTTTCATAAAATGTACTTGGGGTACACTAGTATGAAACACAGAGCAAAAACTAGAGTTTCATTTTAATTATTACATAGACTAGGAAGAAGCTTTGTTTTTATTGTTAGAAGAGTTGCTTACTTGAAGAGTCTGATTTCTATTATGAATCAAATTGCAGGCCCTCAGTTTTTTAAAACAGTCTTTTTTAAAAATTTCGTCATTATTGGTTATATGCCTGTGTTGAATCCATATGATTTTTTCTTCATTTAGTTGCTGTTGTGTTCCAGGCCTACCATTGGAAAGAGAAAGGTAAACAAACCGTGACCACACATCTTAGTTGTTAGAAAAGATTAAGTTGGTTTGAACAAATGACCCAAACGCATAGAATTTTTTTTATTGGCTTCAACACTTTTTGTGGGTTCCCTCTGAGTTTCCATAATACATTTTCCAGAAGTTTTGACACTACTGAAATGAGAGCTCTGGTAAACAGAGAGACAACTTTTTTTGAGAGGTATTGCATATTTCTCTACCAAAAGGCTTTGGATTTAAACACGATATTTGTTGCCAGGGATTTTATGCCTGCATATGTAACAAATCTCAGTATATGGAAGCTTTCACTTAAATGTGGCTGTAAACTTCATGTAATAAAACTTTAGGTAAGGAGGTGCTCTTCCTGTTTCATGACTATGCATGAGTAAAACTTAATAATGACCAACTCTCCAGACCTTTGAGTTTATGGCTTTTTTGTTTTCTTTCTGTCTTTTTTTTTTTAATTGATGAATTCAGTTTTTATTAGAAATTGTATGAAATCCAGGCTGAGAATTGAGTTTTCATTTTGTCTTTTCTTTGTTTTTTTCCTTTGTGAGTGAAAAATTGCCCAGGGCAATTGTTTCCTGATGGGAAACATGCTTCTAAATCTTTCAGCTAACTCAGTAGCACCCTGCTGCCCATCCAGCCCCTTTACCACTGCCATTATAATCAGGACCTGGCCAGTAGTAAACCTGCCTTTTGAAGGTGACTGGGGACGATTTGAGGCAGGGAAAATCTTCTTTAGAGCCATGGTTCCATTATCCTTTTTGTTGATTTTAGTATCACTGTCGAAAAAGCATTCATGACCCATCACAAAAACATTAAAAAGCATTTTTCACATGGCCTAGGGCTGACAGAAGTCAAACTTAATATATCCGAGGAGTGTCACAAACATGAGAGCCATCCCTCTTTACCACAGGGCTGCTCCCAAGCCTACTCACGGGACCCTTGCCTGTGGCAGGTCTTCCCTGTGTTTGAAGACCTCAGATCTTATGTTAAATTTCAGTAAAGGTAGCCTTGGTGTAGGTCTGCTTTGGAGGGAGGATTGTTCATTTCCTTCAGGGAATAGTAATGTGGCCCCATCGTGGATCTTGTGGACCTGCTAGGAAGCCAGCTGTTAGAAAATTTTGTGGTAGAGTAATGTTTTCCCATTGCAGGCTGCAGCTCATGGTCAGAAAGATTGTAGAGAATACATAGAATTAGAAGCTTTAGAGCTGGGCAGGACCCTATGGATTTTAGTAGTCCATGCCTTTTGGGGAAAGAAGGAGACCAGCTCAGAGAGGCCAGGTAAAGCCACACAACCTGTTGGTAAGGGCTGAAATTGCCACCACTGCTTACTTGGGCCATTTTAAAACTATACATACATGGTGAGGCTACAAGTTAATGCTCATGTTTGCTGTTTTCACTCTGTCAAACTAGCATTAATGTTTAATGGGAAATATTTATTGGGAAAATAGATAGTGTTTTCCCATAGATTAAAAAAAAAATGAGAGAGTTGTTTGCTTTTGAATTAGGGAAAAAAAGAAAGCCCATTGTGTATGAAACTAAAAGTCGGCACATACAGCATACCCACCTTTGTCTTAATAGAAATAGCAAACACCTGTGTCCTGGCAGCTCAGGCTAGTCTGGAAGAAGGTGAAGGTCATTGTAAAGTAGAAAAGGATTTGGTTAAATATTGCTCGGATAAGCTGAATACCTTTAAAAATTTTCAGACCCAGGGATGTGAATAGAGGCTGACAGGAATTCTCTGTGCCCACAGTGGGTTTGTGTTGTATTTTATCAATGATTTAAAGGGGGATAAAGGACAGTTCTGAAAAACATGGTCTTACCAGTTCTACCCACATGGATTTGTCAGCATGCAGGAAATCTGGGGTATGATGGGGTGAAAGTAAAAAGAATAAATCCCATCATCCCAGTCTTCTGTGGAAGGTAAGACTTGGGAGGGTATCTTACAGTAGTTGAGTTCTGTTTCTGGAGCCACACTACCTGATGGAAGCCTGCCTCTGCTGGTTATTGAGTGTGGGTCTTTGGTTAAGTGACCAGGTAATTTATTGTCTAAACTGGGTAGTTTATGAGAGTGAAAGGGGGCCCTCTTAACAACTGTGTCAGGACAGCATGCATAAACTCGGATTGTCTGAGGCAAACCAGGTAATATGGTCATCCTAGGCTTATCAAATTATTCCATCTTTGTGTCTCAGTTTCTTCATGCTGTAAAATGGGAGTGATGATAGTTCTTACTTCTTGGGGGAATCAGATTAAGTCCAATAGAACATGTGAAGTGTTTTGAATGTTGCTTGGCACATAATAACTGTTCACTAAAGTCATCTATTAAAAAAACTATTATTTAGGATACTTAATTCACATGACAACCACTTACATATTCAGTTTACTTTCTGGTATCTTCATATTATTTCTCCATAGAAAATTTTGCTTTTAATTTTATTGATGGAATAATAACATTTACTAATGACTACTTCTATTTATGGCACCATCTCAAACTTAATTTACTTGATTTATCTGAGGCCTTTCCTCAGATAAAGGCCCTGAAACTAAAATTTACTGTTACTGTGCCAAATACCCAGGTATATGCACTTAGTTATATAATTAGCATCTGTGGTCCAGAGAAGGAAAGGCATTGGGACACATGTTTATCAGGTGGTGGCAAATTAGTGTTCACACTAGGGGCACAGTTTTTATAGTTGGCCCTGAGAAATAGGAATGGTTGGATAGTTGATGGGGGGGGCGGGGATGCCAAAACTAGGTCTCTTCCTTGACTCTCTCAAGCTGGATTTTCCCAGCACAGTGATGTGTCGGGTTGATAGATTTGGGAAAAACAAAGAAACCAGAATGCCCAGTTAAGTTTGAATTCCAGATAAACAGCACATCTTTTTTAGTATAAATACGCCTTATGCAATATTTGGGGGTTACTTATACCAAAAATTAATTTTTTATCTGAAATTCATCTTCAGTTTGTCTTTCTTTGTTTATCTGGCCATCTAATTATATAAAGAGCCTTTTTACCCTATTCAGTCTACCTCACATTCAGATATATATACAAAAGTATAGTCCAGTTGCTACTGTAAACTTTGTGTGAACTATAATATAAAAACGCACATGTGTTTTACTCTCCATTGGAATGGACAGTTGAGAAGTTGTTATAAGGAGCTGCTGCTGGGTACCCACCAACGCTAAGATGGAAAGGAATATCATCTGGTTTGCCACAGCAGCAGGGATTACATTTGCTCTGTGAGAACTTCTTGGCTGTGAATGTGGATGGACTTAATCCAGCCCTTTCTCCTTGGAGGGGAGGCCGTTGGGTAGGGTGAATTGTTGAAGCCTTGGTCAACTCAAGTTCTCAGTTTTATGACTGAATTATGTTAGTAGTAATCAGGGAAAGTGGGGGAAGATGTAATTTTGGATCATTTATATTTTACCTCTCAGTAGAGGGAACAACTTACTGTCATTAAGAGTGACCTTCAAATATTCTTCCCATTAAAATCGCCTCTTCCTGTTTTTGACTTTCAGTACTGCTGCCTAGAAAATGCTGGTGAATTTTTTGCATCAGCCTTGGAACTCTGTCAGCATTCCACCTGAAGGGCACTGTGTGCCTTTGGGAAATGCTGATTGGAAGATTAGAGGCTGTGGGAACTTGAGTGACTGTTTGCATTTTTTTATACTCTGGGTATAATGCCTCTGTTAAGTCAAGCCTCAGAAACAGAGCTGCACCAGGTTAATGATACACTTGATGAAATTAGTAATGGCAAATGAAGGTTGACATTGTGCCCACCCGAGAAGAGCGAGCCAGAAGACATGGGTTTTGGAGTGATACTGGCTTTTTAATTACTGCCGTTTAAAAAGTTTCATGTGCTCCATGAAAAGGCACAAGTGTCAGGTTACTCTTTGAAGAAAAACCAACAGTGGCAAGAGCTTGCTGTCAGACGCAGATAGTATGTGGGTGAGTTAGCCAAGGAAAAATAATCTACTTAGAGCTGTTTATTCAAAGTGCTAGATTTGGAGGTGCATTTTGTTGCTAATTGGTGCCTTTCCAGAAAATAAATTACTTGTATGTAAAGACACAGGCTAGCCAGGCTCTGGATGCTGATAGTTATTTTGAAAAACTCTTTTCCTTCCTTGTTTTACTTTCCTTTTTGAGCTCTTTCCTTTTCTACTCCTTGCTTTCTTTAGCGGCCCATTCCTTTTGGATATGGTTTTGCTCTTGAAGGAATTCTTCTAAATTTGTCCTCGTGTCTTGGGATTGATTTGCACGATGGGGAGAATATTTGACCCAATTGTTTACATAGCTTAGTGTTTGTCAATGTTTTGTTGGATGAGGATTGGCTATTAATGGTAGAAATTTTCGCATTTTAGAGCAGTGATACTCCTTCTTGTCAGCACATTGACATCACCTGAGGAGCCTTTAAAAATGCAGATGTCTGGGTCCCACCCCAACAAAATTTGCTTTAATCATCTGGTGGTAAAATGAGCACTGGGACTTTTAAGAGCTCTCCAGGTGATTGAAACATACAGCCCAGTTTGCATATTACTCTTTGCTCTCAGAATTATGACTCTAGTGTATGCTGTCCAGCAGGGTAGCCATGAGCCTTATGCGGCAACTTACATTTACATTAATTAAAGGTAACTAAAACTAAAAATTCAGTTCCTCAGTCACACTGGCCACATTTCAAGTGCTCAATAGCCACATAAGTCTCATGGCTACTGTTTTGGACAGTGAAGATATAGAATGTTTCCAACATGGCAGAAAGTTTAGATTCAGGCTCTCTCTGTAGGATGTCAGCAAAACAGGGAGAAGCCATGAACATTGGAGAGTTCTGACACAGGAAAGACAGACTTGGAATAGAGCTAATCCAGCAGGACCTGCCAGTACCGAATTACCACATACGTTTTTAGCAGCCTTTTTCTCAATGGCCTTTTGGCACCAGAAGTCTTGCAGCAGTTGGTGAGATGGATTATGTGTCGCATCTTGCTGAAAGGCCCTGTTTAAAGCAGGCTGGCCCGCCGGGGTGTGGTAAGGGTGAAGGGCAGGAAAATGTGAACTCTGAGGAGTCCAGGGCCAGGAAGGAGAGAATTAAGCTTTATTTTCTGCAGAGCTGAAGAATGCCCTTTAAGGGACTAAAGCCTGAGAATGTGGGGTAAAACTACGTGAGAGGCAAAAAATCCCTTCTGTTGAAGAAATACCTTCCCCAGTTGTTTGCCGTCTCAGCTGAACTCTCAGATGTGGGAGAGAAGGGTGGTGCTAGCTCATATTTCCAGTGAAATTTCCATTGTGGGTTCCCATGTTCTGGAGGGAGGGCAGATGGAGGTTAAGAGAATGGGATCAGACTAGATCATTTTTATTCAGACATGTCACATAAAATCCAAGTACGGTAGGGTTAAGGAAAAGAGAAAACGGTAGAGGCAAAATGTAGTATGCCGAAGGATGTAGATTTTCTAAATGATGCTTTCTTCAGGCAAACCCTCTTTCTAGAATCTGCCTTCTTTCCGAAATCTACTTCTTTTCATTTTATTGTTTATTTTTGGCAGTGCGTTGAATTCTGTTCCTCTTCTCATCTCAGAGTGCTGTTTCTTGCTTCATTATAAAAGGTGGCATGTCACATGTCCTGCATGGTTACACAAGCTGAGTGTGAGTGTGTGGATGATCTCTTGGGACCGTCTTCCTCAGATTTCAGTGTTGTGCATTATCTCATCCTAGTGGCTTCTTTGTGATTTATAGTTTCCTCCTTCCCCTCACCATTAAAAAAAAAGTCCTATCTCTTGTTATATTTTTGGCTACAGAATAACTCCAGATGGTACATTTTTGTATAGGGGGAAAATAACAGAATTTTTCACACTTTCTGTGAATTATTTTCCTACTTTCAATTTTAATGAAGTTATTAATCTTACAAAGGACTCATTTGTAAAGACACTAATCATGAACAAACACACTTGTGTACAGTATTTAATTCCACTGGCAAAAATTAAGAATATTATTACCCTTACGCCTTTGTATTATTTGTTACCGTCTTACATCTTTAGCATCAGATGCTAAGGTAATAATCCATTTTTCTAGAAATGGAATGAGTGCCAAAAGTGGGATCAAATAAAATGATGTAATCGAAAGTACTTGGAAAAATACATGGCAATATAGAGATGTAAGTTACTGATTTTTACAGTTATAATTCTGAGTTGAGAGCTGATATGTTTCAAATGATGAAGAGCTTTTGCAAAGAGCATGCATACAGAAATCCCTAAGTGGGCATGTTTTGCAAAATATTACTGAGTATGTGGATTATTTATAGAAAATGTTCTTTACTTTGAAATGATCTTTTCTCTGTGGTTTTGAATCAGTTGGATTTTTCTGGATCAAAGAGAGGACCTATGATCTATTCTTTGAGCCTGAAATAGTTTTAATCCTCACTGTGTTTCTATATGAATACAAGGAACGCTTTAGCATTCATCATCCATTCTGATCTCACAGAGCCATCCCAAGAATCTGTTTAACTTTTCTGGTTGATGATGCAGAGAACAGAAAACAACTTTCAGACATTTTCTAAACAGATCTTTTAATTCCCAAAATATTTAAAGGGTCTTCTCTGGTCGTGCTCTTAAGTCAGGTAGCGCCACGTAAAAGGGAAACTAGGTAGGACATCTGAACAATCTTGAAATTACTGAAGTGGTGGCAAGAAACTTCTTTCAAAAGTCAGTTTTCCAGAAATTTCTGATTGGGAATAAGCACTTTAAAATAACTGAATTCTCTCATTAATCTGTTACATCTTAGTTTTCCCTCAGTAGTGGATATGTTTATAAGGTTGCTTCCACAGCCTAGATGGGCGTGGAGCTTCAGTTGGAATGTTGAATACTTCCCATTGCTGGGCTCTGTGCTGGCACCAGTTCTGCCCTCATGGGACAAGTGTTCAGAGGAGGAAATAGGGAACCAGTGACGAGTCCTTGTCATTGGTATAACTGTGAAGATAGAATTGACATGTCTTATTTAGGTAGGTGACAGATATGAGGGGATAGGGACAGCTTTCTGAAGGATGATGACCTGAGATGACTCTGGAAGAATGAATGAATGGTGTTAGCTGGAAATATTAGGGGGTGGAGAAGTCCCACCCGAGGGAACAGCATGCACACAGCCATGGAGAAAGAAGATAGTGTGCGTTGGGGAAGTGTTCTGCTATGGCTGGCGTGGAGGGACTGTGTTGAATGTGGTTGAAGCAAGATGAAAGAGGTCTTACATACATTGAAATGAGGTTTTACCTCAAAGATGAAAGGGGAGGCTTTGAAAGATTTTAGGCAAGTCTGTGTATTTTTCAAAGCTCACTTGAATTCCAGGATGGAAGAGAATAAATTTTTATAGGGCACAATGGCAGAGTAGGCCATAATTCTATCAAGAAACACTGAGGGACTTTACCAAAGTCAGGGTGATAGCTCATAATATTTAGGGGGGGTCCAGAGAAACTGTTAATAATAAACCTGACTGACAGCAAAAACTGAATCCCCATGGCATCGTGTCTGTCACTGTGAGGTTTTACCTTCACGTAGTCATACATTATGAATAGTCTCCAAATCTATATTCAGTGGTTAAAGATTGTCCACATTATTAACAATTCTTTATAGTTTTCAAATATTTTCTGATTACAATTAGAAAATTGTAGATATTATGATTTGAACTATTGTGGTGGTCAACATTCTTTTTTTTTAATTGTTTTTTTTTAATGTTTATTTATTTTTGAGACAGAGAGAGACAGAGCATAGTGGGGGAGGAGCAGAGAGAGAGAGGGAGACACAGAATCCGAAGCAGGCTCCAGGCTCTGAGCTGTCAGCACAGAGCCCAACGCAGGGCTCAAACTCACAAACCGTGAGATCATGACCCGAGCCAAAGTCAGACGCTTATCCGACTGAGCCACCCAGGCGCTCCTGTGGTGGTTAACATTCTTGATGAAGAACTGATCGGAAATTGTTGATCATATTATGTAAGAATAATTTTTAACTTTTTATTTTTTTAAAATTTACTGAGAGAGTAAAAGAGCATGTTAGTGGGGGAGGAGCAAAAGGAGAGAATCTTAAGGAGGTTCCATGCTTAGTGCTGAGACCAACTCTGAGCTCAGTCTCAAAGTCGTGAGATCATGACCTGAACCAAAATCAGCACTTAACTGACCGAGTCACCCATGTGCCCCTGTGAGAATAGTCTTTTAGAGTAAATATGTACCTGAGGAATCTCATGGAAAGTAAAATTTTAAACATCATATTTTAAGTGTCTTATAGCCATGTACCATTTAAAGTAATTTTCTTGAAACTTCTCTGGTTTGAAGAATCATTTTTAAGTAGCTGACTTCTGATTTTTCTCTTTTCTAAATCCAAATTGTCTTATTAGAGTCTTTGCTTATAGACCCTTAAAGAAACAGGCATTCCATATTGCTGGTGACCATAGTTAACTTCTTAGATTCTGTTTCCAGAGAAATAATGTGGTACTTTAAGGGCTTAAAAAAAACCCAACAACCCTGTAAAATATTTGTTTTGAGAAATACATAATTAAAGAAAAAATTTATGATTAGGAAAGTAATACATTTAAGAATTTTCCTGTGATCCTGATGCTATTCTATCCCCTGTTAACATTTTGATAAATGTCCTTCTTCCTGGTCTTGTTTATTCATACTTGCTCACATACATACAACCACATAATTATACTTTTGTTTTTATATAATTATGTTCCCTTTGTTATGTCATGAGTTGTGTCCATTTAAAAAAATTTTTTTTGAACATTTTTTTTCATGGCTATGTAAAGTACCCATGGCTATGTAAAGTACTCTTATTACTGGGCATTTAGGTTGTCTTCACCTTTTTTGCTGCTATAAAAAGCCCTGTGATGAGCATTACTGAATTCAAACTTTTATCTGAATTCTCGTTTTTCTGAAGATTTCTAAGAGGGGAATGCCTAGATCTAAGGAGTTTTATTTAACACCTGTTCTAAGGTTATGTGTTCCCAGGACCTCCTTGCAGGTGTCTGTTTGACTTCTTCCTATGACAGATAGCTTCAAGCTTAAGCAAGCTTGATTTGGGTTTTGTTACTTGAACGGTTTGTTTCCCTAACATTAAAAAAAATGTTCATTTATTTATTTTGAGAGGGAGGGAGAGAGAGAGAGAGAAAGAGAAAATCCCAAGCAGTGCAGACCCTGACACAGAGCTTGAGAGAGAGACAGAAAGAGAGAGAGAGAGAGAAAATCCCAAGCAGCACAGAGCCTGACACAGGGCTTGATCTCACCAACCACAAGATCATGACCTGAGCGAAATCAAGAGTAGGATGCTTAACTGACTGAGCCACCCAGGCTCTCCCCTGCTTCTGTAACATCTATGTAAAATCATAGTGGTCTTTGTGCTGAGGAATCATGGGCATGCGTGTTAGGTCTCAAGCAAAGATACTCCCAGCCTGCAATAGAAATGTACTTGACTGCTGTGTAGAATTTCCTTTCTTTTCATCTGGAATGAGAATGAGATTTATTGGTTTGTATAAACTAGAGCAGAAGGGTTAATAGAAATAATAAAAGTTGTCAGACTGTTTAGCTCTATTATGCTTTTATACTTAGAGTCCTTTAAATCTAGGGGCGCCTGGGTGGCGCAGTCGGTTAAGCGTCCGACTTCAGCCAGGTCACGATCTCGCGGTCCGTGAGTTCGAGCCCCGCGTCAGGCTCTGGGCTGATGGCTCAGAGCCTGGAGCCTGTTTCTGATTCTGTGTCTCCCTCTCTCTCTGCCCCTCCCCCGTTCATGCTCTGTCTCTCTCTATCCCAAAAATAAATAAACGTTGAAAAAAAAAATTTTAAATCTGTTTAGAAAATTGTTGTGTAGTGTAAAGCATCCACAGAATATTGAATACAGTGTTTACCAGTGAAAACCCAATCTTTTGAAGTTTGGATAGAACCAAGGAGCAGTTTTCTTACAATTTCCTCTGTGTTCCAGATTACTCTTATTTTTGTATTCTACAAATGTATGCTTCTATCTGTTCTGAATTTAAATAGGTTTAAGTTGGGGGGAGGGTCCTAGACTAAGAATGTTTCCATGTAGAATTGCTTTTTCTATTTTTAGCTCAAGTTGTATTTACTGCAGAATAGTCGTTTAAACAAGAGGCCCTTAACTCTCACATCTAATTTTGAATGCCAGTAGAACAGGGTGAGTATCAAAGGCACAGAAAGTTAGCATAACTTCCCCAAAGTCACATGAGTGGGTTACTGTCTTTTCTCGGAACATATAAAAAGAAAGGGTCCTTCTTCAAGACTGATAGAATCACAGTGTCATGCTCTTTCTCGCAACACCACTGTAGAGAATTACAGAGAAAGAAGCAATTAAATGGTGCCATCCAAATCCTGAAAAGAATGAGGCTCAATGTAGGGGAATTGGGCAGTGGATAGAGTGCGAATTTTTGTATAACTGTAATTGATATAGGCATGACTCATTTGAAGTTAAAAAAAAATACTTCAAATGTGAAGACTGAATTTTAAAAGTTACAGAGAATGATTATTCACATTATAAAATGACTCATCCCTTATAAAAGGGATTTATTATCTTTCTTTTAAAAGGATATTCCCCTAGTGCATTTGGGTACTTGTCTGCTCACTGTCTTTTGTTTTGTTTTGTTTTTTTAATTAAATTAGAATACTCCAAGATTCAGTTTCTTAAAAAACTTACACTATGACCTATGATATGACCGAGGTGTTCCACTCCTAAGACATTTACCCAAGAGACATGAAAGCACGTATCGACACAAAAACTTGTATACAAATGTTCGTAGCAGCTTTATTTGTAGTAGCCCCAAACCAGAAACAGCTCAAATATCCATCACAGGTGAATGTGTAAATGAACTGTGTTGTATCTGTACAATGGAATACTACCCAGCTATAAAAAAAAAAAAAAAAAAAAAAGTATTGCTGTGTATAACAACAGGGCTGAATCTCAAAGTAATTATGAAGAAGACAGAAAAATTTCATACTGTGTGATCCCATTATTAGAGAATATGTAAACTAATCTATAGTGACAGAAAGCAGATGTGTGGTTGTCTGGGGGGTGGGGGGGTGTGAATACATGGAGGTGGGACAAGAGGATGGACTACAGCGGGGTATGAGGAAACTTTTTGGAGCGATGGATGTGCTCATTGATTGTGGTGATGGCTTCACAGGTGTATACATATGCCGAAACTTCTCAAACTGTGTAATTTATATATGTGCCGTTCATTGTATTTCTTTTTTTTTTCAGTATATGAAATTTATTGTCAAATTGGTTTCCATACAACACCCATTGCTCATCCCAAAAGGTGCCCTCCTCAATACCCATCACCCACCCTCCCCTCCCTCCCACCCCCCATCAACCCTCAGTTTGTTCTCAGTTTTTAAGAGTCTCTTATGCTTTGGCTCTCTCCCACTCTAACCTCTTTTTTTTTTTTCCTTCCCCTCCCCCATGGGTTTCTGTTAAGTTTCTCAGGATCCACATAAGAGTGAAACCATATGGTATCTGTCTTTCTCTGTATGGCTTATTTCACTTAGCATCACACTCTCCAGTTCCATCCACGTTGCTACAAAGGGCCATATTTCGTTCTTTCTCATTGCCCTGTAGTACTCCATTGTGTATATAAACCACAATTTCTTTATGCATTCATCAGTTGATGGACATTTAGGCTCTTTCCATAATTTGGCTATTGTTGAGAGTGCTGCTATGAACATTGGGGTACAAGTGCCCCTATGCATCAGTACTCCTGTGTCCCTTGGATAAATTCCTAGCAGTGCTATTGCTGGGTCATAGGGTAGGTCTATTTTTAATTTTCTGAGGAACCTCCACACTGTTTTCCAGAGTGGCTGCACCAATTTGCATTCCCACCAACAGTGTAAGAGGGAAAAATATGGAACGCTTCACGAATTTGCATGGCATCCTTGCACAGGGGCCATGCTAATCTTCTCTGTATCGTTCTAATTTTAGTATATGTGCTGCCAAAGCAAGCACTCATTGTATTTCTTACATGTCAACTATACCTCAGTAAGTCCCCTCTCCTCCTGCCTACTGGTTCTACCACTCTTTTGCATCCCTCCCAACCCACTCAAAGTCAAGAACGTGGGCAAGAATGGGCCAGCATTGTAGTCTGGGGTACAGAATGCTGTGCTAGATATGGGCATAGGGGTACAATGAAGACACCTGCAGGAGGTGATCTTGAGCTGATTAGGAGAGAGGGGTGTTACATCTGAATCTGGGAATGTCTGGAATGAAGGTATATGTGGTCATTCCAGGGGATGAGACTGGGGGAAAGCAGAGGCCTTGTGTGCTTATCGGAGAGTTTGACCAGTGTTGAAAGCCCTGGAGCATCACTGATAGCTGGTAAGTAGGGGGAAAGACAAAATCAGCTCAAAGCCCTTGCCCATATCTGGGAAAATGAGGCAATAATATCAGGTTCAGAGCTCAAGGAACCCATAGGAGATGCTACTCCCCAGTCCAAAAAATGTTCCTGCCAGAGAACCTTGTTATCCAAGAGGGGACTATCTTGCCAGACTCTGCTCTGTCCAAGAAACTGCATACCACATTGGAATCCCACCTGTACAAATACTTAAAATTTTTCAAAAATCAAAGTGTTCTTTGTAGGAACTAAGAAAAATAGGTTTTTTTTTTAAAGAAAAATGAGAAAAATTAAATTGCTTTTCATACCACCAGGCAGTGCTAACTTTTAACATTTTGGTGTATACTCTTCCAGCTAAAGGTATGTTTTCAAAAAAAAAAAAAAAAAGAATCATAACATACTCATTTTGTTACCTGCTATTTCATCTGGTAATTGTCCCATATTTTACATATATCTATAAAATATCATTGTTTTTATTTTAGGCTTGAAAGTCCACATATTTTTTATGTATGTGAGCGTGTGTGTATATATGTGTATGTGTGTGTCTGTGTATATATATGTGTGTGTGTGTGTTTGTGTGTGTGTGTATCATTATTTAACCAAGCTCTTTTTGGGAATTTTGTTGTTGTTGTTAAAACATTTTTTAAATTCTGAGAACATGAGGATTTTATTTAAAAAGGAAAATAAAGAATCCGTAATTTATTAAAATTTTATTCAAACATGTATTTTTTTTTTAACGTTACAGAAAAATAGCCTTGGTCTACTGGATGTTAAAACCAAATGAAGGGGAGGGAGGTCCATTTCTAGAATTACACATGGGTACATACAGTGGTTCTTTGTTATCCAGTGATAATTATTTCATCTGTGCTGTTCGCAAAAAGCAGCCACTGATGTGAATTCTGTTGTTTCAAAGGAAGATTTCTTCCTTATCAGAAATAAGTTAAAAAGTAATAAATACCAGAAATAAGTTAAAAAGTATAAATAACAGTAATAGTTAACTTTTTTTAATGTTCCATGTATTGTAAATATTTTATGTGCATTATTTCCTTTGATTCTCAAAACAGTTCTATGGAATATAGGTTCAATGATTATTTCTGTTTTACAGATAAATTAACTGAAGCACAGAGAGGCTAGTAGCTTACCCAAATAAGTGATTCATTTAGATTATGAAAACATACTCAGTGTCACGTCATTCGTGCACACAGACATGCAAATTAAAATAATACTGCAATACTAATTTATAGTATTATGGTTAAGATCACTTAACCATAACACTTGAGGAGGCTGATCAGGGGAGAGGGGAAACAGGCCCTCTTGTATAATAATCCTGGTGGGAAAGTGCCTTTCTGTAGGGCAATAGATTGCTCTTCTAGAAATTTATCCTAAGAAAATAATGGGCAAGGTTACAATGATATTACCACATTTATATAAAAAAAAAAAAAATACTGAGCATAGTTGTCCCCTAAGTTGTGTCTTATAGGGACTTGGTTAAATAGATTATAGCATATCCATACTGTAGAAAATTGCTCAGCTATTGGAGATGATGATTTGGGCATGTGTTTACAGAAATAGGTGCTGAGGAAATAGTAAATAGGGGTAAACATATAGTGTGGAACATGAGGATCCAACATCTGTGTCCACTTTGAGCTCTTGGTTGTGGGTATTTGGCTCTCCATGAGGAGCCAGCATACCTGGCTTCCTCTGTTTTCTGTAGTGCCGGAGAAACTAGTCCTCTTTTGACCCAGAGAATGCATGTCCTTTCAAGGAACCTCTGAAGTTTCTGTGGGGAACCCTCTAGGGTTTTCTGAAAATAAGTAGGAGAAGAAGGAAGAGGAATGATGAATATCTTTCATTTAACAGATGCAGAAGCAGAATTTTACAACTGGGAAGTCCAGCCATAGCAGAGCTATGAATTTGTTTGGTTTCTCCAGCCCGCGTGTAAGCCCACTTGAGTACCTTTCCTCTTCCCGTGAGACTCGCTCCACCCTATAAGTTTTCCTCTTTACCTCTTTATTGTTATGGCTGTTGGTGCTAGGACTTGACTTTTGTCCTACCGGAATTTACCTTTCCAGGGTTTCATCTTCCCTCAAGTCCTTGTGGATTCGGATCTTGTATTGAACAAGGATTCAGTGTGTTACTGTTCTTAGGGTGATTGAACTTTCACAACTGCCTTTTTCTTAAAAGTGTAACTATTTCGGGAATTGGCAGAAATCGTAACACCTCCCCACCCAACCCCCCCACCTTCATGGCAGCTCACCATGAATCCTTCTCCAAGACATAGAACTTAAAGGCTGCCTTGATATCAAGAACTTTCTTATGTTACAGAAAGAACCTTCTGTGGTTCATTTTGAAAAATATCTGTAAATATTTTGAGAACTGAATTTTGGGAATGGCTACCCTCTGGCTGAACTCTGCTTACAAAATCCATAAATACAGGGTTTCAGTCTTTCACAGCAGGACAGGTGCAAGTGTGTGCCAGTGAGTTTACAGCCAGAGACCATTCTGCAAACATCCTGCCAAGAGAAGAGTTGAGAATAACAAGGGAAAAAAAAAAGAGTTTCTGGTTGGCTTTCTTGTTGAAGACATTCGTCAAGAGTCATGCTGCTGTCAACTTGCTTTTATGTATTTTTGCTTAAAGAGAAGGTGTTAGAGTCCCTATTGGAAAAACCCTTTGTGTTGTTTTATTAGGTTAGGTTAGGCCTGGAGATGGGACCTTAGGTCTGGAGGTAAACCCAAATCAAGGAGGCAGCAATAGAATTTTGCCTAAGAGCATAGATTGGTGCCTCCATTGGGGCTTTCTGCAGTGATGAAAGTATTCTCTGTTTGTGCTGTTCAATACTGTAGCCATGATCCACATGTGCATATGGCTAGGACTGAGGAGTTGAATTTTAAATTTTATTTAATTTTATTTAAATTTAAATAGCCACATGTGGCTTGTTGCAACCATACTGGATGGCATAGGATAGTAGACTCACAATCTGGACTACTTGGGTTCAAATCCCAACTCCACTAGCTTTGACCTTTGACCTGTGCCATAATTTTCTCATCCATAAAATACAAAAGATAATAGTCCCTACCTCATAAAGGTTATTTGAGGCTTAGGCCGGCACACAGAGCTATGTATGTGTTAAATGATGCAAATATACATACCTCTATAAAGTTAAAAATTAAAGCCCGATCCACATTGTATTTTCTTTCAAGAAGCTCCCAAGCATCAATGATCAGTGCAATTTTCTTAAAACCCTTTAAATACTATGGAGATGAGTGCTTACTTTTTGCCAAGTGCTATGCTGGGTGCTGGAGATAAACATTGTGGGACAAAAGAGACCTTGTTTTTATTCCTCATCCTAATGAAATAGGTAACGTTCTAGCAGAGTATTCTCATCTGATGGATATGGAACTTTAGATTGGGATAGGACTATAGAAGTGTAGGGTGAGTAAATGTTTCGGTCTAGACTCAGAAACTTGCAGCGGCTGTGCCTGCTCCTGGCTGGCGAGTTGGGCTTTCAGCTCTCATCTTCTTACTGCTGACTCATGCTTCCCATTGCACTTGTGGGGCCAGGTGTGACTTGAGCCGCTCATTTCCTGCTTCATGAACCTGGATGTGAGGTTACTGTGTGTTCTCTTATGTAAAGGATTGATGTCTCAATTCTCAGATGATGATCCTTCTCCTATTTGGGATCTTATTTATAAGATAGTGGCAATATGATTTAGTAGTTTGGGGTTTGTTTTAATTTTTATCCTTAACGAAATAAAAGTCAAAACCCTTGTTGGTTGCTCCATTTTTTTTGGTTGGTTGTTTAACTTAACCGGTTCATGAGATTGAAAAGTCTCTGCTGGACCATGTCATTGTCACTACATTGGTTTGTATAAACTTAAAAAAATAATAATATAAAGTCCCAACATTTATAAACTACTAAAAGTGAGAGGCTTTTGAACCATAATTGATTTGACAACAAGTGGACATATGAAGGCAGGTTGACTGTTGGTTTGCCTCTCGATTCGTTTTCAGCACTTGCTAAAAAGTGGAGGGAGGGGAAGAGAATGGACCGGTTTGCTTTACATACGAAAAGTATTAAAATGTCAGCCACTGACAGAAGAAAAATTGTTTAAAGTTAAGTCTCTAAATGATGTCCTAAAAACACAACATTTGTAATTATCTAATTAAACTAATAAAGGCTACAGGTAATAGAAGTAATATGGGGCATTTTCTGGCAGATAAACCTTCGGAAACATTCACATCTGCACATGATTATGAAGCCCTGTTGTTCCTTCACCTTCTCTTTTCCTTAGCCCACATTTCTCACTATGAACTAATAGTACATAACAATAAAACCCTGGACAGCAGCCAACACAGAGTTTGGCTAACTTTGAGAGTGTTTGTGAAAGTTGAAAAAGCAATGCAGCTGTTACACTGGGTACTTTCCAATGGAGAATATGTTTTCCAGATGAAAGAGCAAATAGTAATTTAAATGTAATCAGTATTTTTGGCATCTTGGTATTATAATTCTTTTCACTTTTTGTTATGTTAATTGTTCATTTCTTAGAATTTGTTTTGTACTTTTCTGTGGTCTATAATAGACTAAAAATGAGGGAATGAACGAATGTTTTAGCCAGTTCTTTGTTTTAAAAGAAAACAAATGACAAGGAGTCTCATTTGTTAGTTAAAGACTTAAATAACCACAAAATTTTCATTAAAGATACTTTATTGTGAGACTCATGTTTCAGGCAGCAAGAGGGAAGAACATCTAAATCCCAAATACAGTGTCCAAATTTTAGAACTGACTGGAAACTTCCTAGAACATTCAAGCAGGCTGCAACATCAGTGTTTATCAGGTGTTCTCAGGATGGGGCTGGCTGGAGATGCCCCTTTCTCTGACAGACTTGCCTAACGCTGTGATGAGCTCACCTTTTTCCTCTCCATCCACTACCCTAAGTGGGGAGGAGTGCAGATGATTTCCCTTGCGTTCGAGGCTTAGGAAGGCTGTTGTTTCCTTTAGGCGGGAAGGGCCTCTATTTGATCAGTAAATCTCAGCCCTTAGTTTTAAAGGTCCCGATGCCCACCCACATCTGAGCCTACTTAAGTCACAGAATTACCGCGAGGGATTGTGATGTGTGGCTGGAAACTGCTGTTCCAGTCTGGACCTCTCTCTTTACAGATGGGGAAACTGAGGCCCTGAACCTTGAGGTGACTTGTCCTAAGGCCCCTTCTGGGACTGACATAAACATGGGATAATTGGCTTCCGGAAGGGATGTCACAGTCTCTGATTCTGGATCTCTGGTGATCTCCTGGGTGTCTGTCCCCTATGGAGAGCCCGGCCAAGCTGCTACAGAGGGTAGGACCCCATTAAGGAGGATGAAGCATTGATCAGCCTGTCCCTTTCATCCAAGTAGAAACTGCCCTCTATTTCCCCACTGGAGCTACCACATTCCTCAGTGAGAGGCATGATAAACTGCCTCAGGTTCTCTGTTTTGTTTTGTTCTGTTTTTTCCAGAAACAAATAGGTTTGCAATTAGCTAAAATGAGATGGCAGCTTCCAGACCAGTTGCTGTTTATCACGAAAGAGTCTTTGGTATAGCTGGTCACGTTTGCATATCTTAGAAGCCTCTTTCTCTATTACTATTCTCTAGGGAATAGTAGAGATTATTTAGGCAGTGTTCTGGATAACTGACAATTTCTAATGCTACCTGTATCCATTAAGGGTAGTTTAAAGCAATTAAGTGCTAACCTGACTGGACAGTAAGGTACAGGTCTGCAGCATCAAAGAGAGGGATTGGACCCCTGGACTCTGAATTGGTCCGTGACTTTTTGTGTTGGAGGCTTTGTCTAAAATGCTCTCTTTACCTGCCTACTTCTGCTAGCCACTTGGTCAGGTCTGTGCACAGTGGAGGGTGGTAACCTGGCTTGCCCCCTGGCCCAACACAGGGCACATGTGGCGCAGCCTACTTGGGAGATGAA
Source organism: Puma concolor (assembly GCF_028749965.1). NCBI lineage: Eukaryota > Metazoa > Chordata > Mammalia > Carnivora > Felidae > Puma > Puma concolor. Next base: position 67,947,864 of record NC_141669.1, on the reverse strand, counting down.
GCTTCTGAGGAGAGGAGAGTACAACGGAGGGGCTGGGGAGTTGTGAGACAAGAGGAAGCTGAGATATGGAGTGACTTTTGTGCATAGAGACTTTTGAGAAAAATTTGATCACATTTTTGGTTAAGTGTTTACAGCTCCCTGAAAATTTGTGCTGCAGGTGATCATTAGCATATTTTGGAATGTTTGATTGAAAACCACTTGCATTTTAAAGCAAGACTGGATTAAAGGGCCTTGGTTCATTTCCAGACCTGCTGTTGATTCTTGTAACATGACAGCATCCATTTCCAAATGTAAAACTCGGAGAAATGAAGAAAATAAAAATGCATTTTTCTTTCAGGACATGAATCAGAAAATTCATTCATCTCTTATCTAAAAGACACTCACCGGCCTCTGAAATACCCCCCTCCTTTCCATGAGAGACAGTAGCTGTGATGGGGAAGCTGGTGGTTTTCTGCTTTTTAGCCCTGAAGGCCTCACCTCTGCTATCATCTGGAAGCTGATGGTGAAGGTTTGTTATTCTTGTCAGGAGCAGGTTCCAGAGACCTAAGGAATGTAGACAGTAATGGACAGCTGGCATCAATTTAGCGCTGTGGGATGGTCAGGCTGATAGAATGGTCTAGCTGTACCTGCCCGCCCCTCCTCCATGAGGAGTTGGTTTACATCAGAGAGGGCTGCTCCTGACATTGCTATTTCTGGCAACAGAGGCGTGGCAGAGATGCAAGATCCCTCCTGCTATTTAGAGGAAATGAAATAAATATTCACTTCAGAGAATACCTTTTGGGGCTGGGACGTGTATGCATGCAGGCTCCCAGCCTGCTTTTTCTGCAAAGTTCTGTACATAAAGATTAATGGACTTAGTCTGAAGTCAGACAGAGATGTGTTAATGAAAAATCTATCTCATTGCAAAACCAAAGGTAAACTCTGGCTTTGGGGTGTGTGTGTGTGTGTGTGTGTGTGTGTGTGTGTGTGTGTTTTCTTCTTGGAATGTACACTGAAAGCAAGGGGGAGGGTCTCCTCCTTCATTTGTAAAGCCTGTGGAGCTGGCTAGCAGGACCTTTCTGGAACTTCTTGAGGGAGGTTCCTAGAGTGTGTGGGAGTGGTGAGCAGTCTCATTGAAGAGGACCAATGCTGATTGGGTTTGTCCTCATTAGGAATGAAGAGAGACCTCTGCACAGACTCCTGAGTTAGTACATCAGCCAGCTCATCTCAAGGAGAATGCACTTGATGTCACTGCCGTGTTCCCTCTGTGGTCATGAGGCAAGAGGAACACTGATACTCCCTGGCTGTGTAGCTGGCATATTTCCTGGCACAGTAGTCACTCTAGATTTTACACGGAGAGGGGTTTTAACAGTGGGGTATGTTTTAGTCTTCTGGTCAGCGATTGCTAAGTTAAAAAAATCTTCTTGCCCTGTAGAGCGTACTTTACTGAGCTGATTAATTTAAAAAAAAAAAAAAAAAAAAAAAGGCATTTTTGGATCCTGGTCAACCATTCTCACCTGCCCCCAAGACTGGAGTCTCCATTCTGATGTCTTATACTCCATTTCTTTGCATGCTCCATTTGAAGATAGAAGGATCTCATGGGAACTTGGCTAGTTTTTAGTAGACTGTGTAAACCATTGGCTGCCTTCCATAATGTGAGGGGTCTCTGCCCACCTGCTTAGTGCCTTTGCAGTCAGAGCAAACTAAGCAGATCAATACCCTCCCTGTTGTCTTCCAGTGAGGCAAGTTGTGTTTTAAAGAAATCTCTGACACTGGCTGCCTACTCCTCCCCCCTGGAGGGTCTGAGGGATTTAGCAGAATTTAAAAGTATCCAAGGCTTGGGGGCGCCTGGGTGGTGCAGTCGGTTAAGCGTCCGACTTCAGCCAGGTCACGATCTCGCGGTCCGTGAGTTCGAGCCCCGCGTCGGGCTCTGGGCTGATGGCTCAGAGCCTGGAGCCTGTTTCTGATTCTGTGTCTCCCTCTCTCTCTGCCCCTCCCCCGTTCATGCTCTGTCTCTCTCTGTCCCAAAAAAATAAATAAACGTTAAAAAAAAAAAAAATTAAAAAAAAAAAGTATCCAAGGCTTACAGGCAAGAAATCTCCATAAGTATGGCAATGACCATTCTTGTAAATCACCATTTTGATCCTTGCTCTCACAAACAGGTGTCTCATTCCTAGTCTTTGAATATATCAACACTTTTTGAGCAAAATGGCAGTATCAAAAACACATGTACATCACCAGAAAGCAAAACCAGCTAACTTCTGGCAGAAAAACTGCTAAATGACTAATTCTTCATCATCCCATAGCTGAGTATGATTACAGTGAAGTTTTCCCACACTTTCTTAATGCTTCCAAATGTATTCACTTTTTTCAGAAATGTTATGGTGCAGTCGTGATCTGCCTCTAGAAAATGGGTGAGAAAAGGACACATCTAGGAACTGCATTTATTTTTCTATTTTTTTTTTTTTAATTTTTTTTTTCAACGTTTATTTATTTTTGGGACAGAGAGAGACAGAGCATGAACGGGGGAGGGGCAGAGAGAGAGGGAGGCACAGAATCGGAAACAGGCTCCAGGCTCTGAGCCATCAGCCCAGAGCCTGATGCGGGGCTCGAACTCACAGACCGCGAGATCGTGACCTGGCTGAAGTCGGACGCTTAACCGACTGCGCCACCCAGGCGCCCTAGGAACTGCATTTAAAACAGCCATAGCAAAACCAGTTCTCTAGCTGATTTGGTACCTTGGTTATTTGATCTGGTTTGTCACTCTCGTTATGTCAGGACTTAGCTGGAAAATGACCAATTCTGGATACTGGATATGTGTCCATTGACTTTTAAGTACAGTAGATGGGACTGATGAATTTAAAATCTGATCGGGGGATCACAGAGTAATTTTTTTAAGGAATCTATTTGAAATGCAGCACCGTTCTCCCAAAACTGAAGAAGTAAAGAGAGGTTTTCATTTAAGCCGTGTAAACAGAGGGTTTATGAAGCACAAGCTGTTTTATATTCTGACATTCTGACTTTATTAAATAAAAACTTTTATACATACATTTAGGTATCAGGAATGTCTCTACATTTTGCAAAGAACCGTCCCAGACTCAATAATATGCTTTGGGTCACAGAGATGTTATGCCAGCATAGGCAGTATTTTCTAATTAAATAAAGGTTTTTTTTAATGAACATAGGTTTTACTTGGTACATTATGGTATTAATAAAAGTATAAAGTTGCCTAATAAAATAATTGTTTTGATAAATATTTTTAGTGGTGCACTTTAATGTTTTCATCAAAATGACTAAACCTGGGTGGCTTAGTCAATTGAGCATCCAACTCTTGATTTCAGCCCAGGTCATGAACCCAGGGTCATGGGATCTAGCCGCTCATCAGGCTCTGCATTGACTATGGAGCCTGCTTGGTATTCTCTCTCTCTCTCTCTCTCTCTCTCTCTCTCTCTCTCTCTTCCCCACTGCCTCTCTTCCCTTCTCACACTCTCTCTTAAAAAAAAAAAAAGTAAAAACCAGTTTCAAAACTGTTTGCCAATTTTTTTTTCTACTGGGGTTGTGCAACTCAATGAAAATATTTATAAATGTTTGCAGAAGAATACTTTTGTTTTAAAGAGAATGCAAATACTTTCCTTATATGGAAACACAAAGAATGGCTATAATTAAGGTAACAGAGATCATGTTAAAAATAGGAATGGAAAAGTCATTCTCTTGAAATATCCTTTAAGCCCCATCCAAGAGAGAGTATCGTGCATACCTTGGGAACTAAGTTTTGAGTACTGTACTATTACTACAGTGTACTGGTTGTAAGAATGGTAAATACTTTGTGGTTAACCAAATCCTAGGGGCCTGCTGGTTGGAAGGGATCTTAGCATTCATGTAGCCCAGCTTCCCACACAGTACTGGTTTCCTCTGTAGCTTCCCTGTCATATGGTACTTCCCCCACCCTGTGTGAACTGCTGGTGATAAGGTGAGCTCCCTGCTCTCTGGCCAACCCTCTGCATTTTTTGGAGAGCTCTAGTTGTTAGAAAGTGCCTTCTAACCCTGAGTCACTATGAATTTGTTGCTCCCTGTCTGCCAAGGAGTTTGTGCCAGTGCCCACATGAGAGCTCCTGAAGCTCTTCTTAAGGGTAGATGCCTTATGTCCCTCTAAGACTTGTTCCCCTGTGAGGTCCTGGCTCCTGGGCCTGGACTTCCAGGTGTCTTCCAACCTGGCTACTCACTTCTCAGCACTCTAGAGTTGGTCAGTGCTCTGGGGTGATGACTTCATTTCTAACAACCAAGCCACCCATGTTTGTACTCTTTTGCTGGCACTTCATGTTGAGCTTACCACATTTTCTAAAAATCTTTTTTTTTAAGTTTAATTATTTATTTGAGAGAGAGAGAGAGCGCGTGTGCCTGAGTGCACAAGTGGGGGAGGGCAGAGAGAAGGAGAGACAGAATCTGAATCACAACAGCCACGCCATCAGTGCAGAGCCCGATGTGGGGCTGGAACTCATGAACTGTGAGATTATGACCTGAGCCGAAACCAAGAGTCGGACCCTCAACCGACTGCACCACCCAGGTGCCCCTGAGCTTACCACATTTTCTTTGGAATGCTGTCAGTTTTCACCTCTTCCAACTTTGGGTACTTAAAATGGAGTACCGATTGTGTTTTTGAACAGTTTTGAGTCTCTTCTTTGTCTGATGTCCTTCACTGTGCTAAGTATACTTTCTGAGGTTTTTAGGTATACTTTCTGTCTGGGCCCTGGGTTATGGACCTGACCCACCACACTTTTCATCTTTGACTTGGCACCCTTTGACTATGGCTCTTCAGCCGACAATGCAGTTTTTACTGAGGAAATTATCCTCTGTAATTTGAAGTTGAAGTTGTCATTTGAAGTTTTTCTTCTTGGTCAGTCAGGGAAGTTAAAAGTTTTAATGTAAATATAGTAAAATTATGCAGATAATTCTTGATCACTTAGGAGTTTATTCAGATTTTGTTTGAGTTTTGCTTTCATTTGAAAAAATTTACCATTCAATACACTGGACATTTTTTTTTTTCTTGATACAGCAGATTTCATAGGGAAAGTGCTTATAATACTCGTGGAAGGTGAAGAATTTTTTTAAGTTTATTTATTAAATGTTTATTATCTGCTATGTGCTAGATATTATATCTACGCATACATTGATGAAAAAGAGAGATGCCCTACTCATGGAGAGTATAGTATAGAAGGTGAGATAGTTATTTAACAAATAATTACACATATAATTACTTAAACGCTATAGGTATGTGCCATGAGGAAAAGATACCAACAAGAGCATATAATAGGAGGCCATGGGTTGGGACTGGGAGCTTCAGAAGAGCTTCCTAAGAGAAGTAATGTTTAGGCTGACCTGGTTCTGTTGTCCCAGTCTTTAAAATCACAGTTACTGAGAGATAGTAGCTCTGTTGCTAATGAGATTAGTAAGCTTCCCTTAATTACAGGAATCTTTTCGAGTCGGCATTAGCGTTTGATGGCAGGAAAGACAGCGTCAGAGTTCACTCAGACATCCCTAAATATCCAGTCACCCCCTGATTTTCTGCCCCCTGATTTTCTCTCTGCACAGGATCATAGAATGCTAACAGGATTTATTGCCTCCAGTTCTCTAATTTACCCTACCATCCTGTTCATTCTTCACTCTGTTGCTGAGTTTGGCAAAAGAAGTAACTAACTTATTTGAAAGCATTTGGAAGCAGGAAAAACAAAGTGCATGTTATGTTGTAGGTATTTTGGGAAGTAGAAAACTGGTTTATTAATAACATATTTCAAGGAGATGAAAGTCTAGGCTTGATTTTGTTCAGGCGAGGAGTTCAAAAATGCAGTTTCCAAAATCATATCAATAGGGAGCTTTTAAAGGGAATGCTCTGGATGCTCTAGTTCTTGTTCTTTTAAGCCTATTTTCTGCTGTTGGGGGGAACAAGGAAAGTTGCTGGTTTCCTTTGCTCTTGAACCTGATTAAGGACTTCACCAGCTGAGACCTTATTTTCATTTTGAAGTGATTTGAGCAATAGCAAATTTGAATTGCAGGCCCATGCCCCTGTAGCTTTGGGTAGGCCATGCTTTAATCTTGGCCTTTGTGAGAAGTTTGGTGTGGGGTGCTGAGCTGACTCAGTCGGTCAGGTTAGGGTCTGGCCCTGTGGTAGATGTACTTGTGTTTGGTCTCCTATGATGAAATGCATGCTCTTAGTTATATATCAGAGAGTTTCTCTGTCATTCTGAACTTGAGGGAACAGTTCAAACACTGTGACTCCTTTTTCTCATATATCAACGTTTAAATATCCTAGAAATCCAAAATGGATCTCCACATTTACTTTAACTGACCTTTGTTACCAAGGTTGATACTGAGCTCCTTTGGAATCAAGCTTTTGAAAGTAATGTGCAGAATTCTAATGGAGTTCAGCCTGTATTAATTGTTAAACGTTGTTTTTTTTTTTTTTTTAAGTTTTTCAAATTGATCAGTTCTAAACAAATTTTAGTAATAGAGGTTTGATCATATTAAAACGGCAATTATTTGAATGTTATTTTCTGAAATTAATGTCAATTCTCCTTTTCAAGTATCATAGCCCAACCTTTACTCATTTTGTTCATATGAAAGGTTACAGATTTCTAAGTAGCTTTGGGAAACATTCACCAGGCATACATAGGGGAAAGGCTTGTTGCCAAAGTATTAACCTGAGCAACGAAAATTGTTTGAACCTCTCTCTGAGAAAACTTAACTAGAGATATTTAAACCTTTGGAAATTTGGGTATTAGACAAGCCTAGGGTTTTGGTCATTTTGCAAAGGGAAATGATTCTTAAAACATTACGTATTAAGATACATGTATTTATTTATCCCAAATGAGATTGTGAAATTAGTGATTGCTCCATTCCTATTCAGATATGATCTGTCTTATTTTGTAACATTTGAAAGCAAACTTCTCGTAAAAACTGATCCTTTTCTAAATGAAACTGAGTGAAGAGAAGGTTCCCACGTATGTAACAATGAGAATTTTATTGGGGTCCAAGATACATTTGATTTAGGCAGAAAAAAGCATTGTGTTTCAGAATTGCTCTGGAGTTAACACTGCTCCTGGCACCTGCCATTTTAATTCATAATTGTTTTTGAGCACCTGCTGTGGCTTAAGTCTGATGCTGGTGTTGGCGTTATAAAAATAAGCAGAACAGAGAGGATCCTGGCCCTCGTGGAGCTTAGGGTATGTGTGCCTCATTCATCATTTCCCATAGTGTTGTTTTTCATTGCCATTTTATATATTTCCTTCATTTGATCACTATTCCAGGAAATAGAGGTACTCATTTTCGCTTGATAGATTTGCAGAGGATTTTGGCAATGGGCTACTCTAGAAGGAAAACTCTGCTTTCCAAATAGAAAGCACATTATTGCTCCTCTATTGTTCCGGTTAGGCGCACATGATACTGACTTAGGAAATTTCTCAAATAAGGCAGTGATATGCCAAACTTACTGAAATTCAGGATCAGCACTTTGGCAGCAGTGCCATTAGGCCTATATTCTAATGTAATTTAAAACTGTCTGGGAATAAGGGTAAGACCAAAATAGTTACTTCTAATGGCTCAGAAATCCCACACTGGCTATCATATCAGATCGTGGTGTTAGGTCTGCATTGAGTTAATGATTTCAGTTTTAATTGCTTCTCTCTGTAAGGAGACAAAAAGAAGTTTGGTCTTTAGCTGCCGATAAAGATAGCCATATGTTTAGTAGAAATTATTGTATTATTTTTTTTGTTTGATTCAAGTTAAGTGATTTTGAGGCATATTAGGTAGACATGGCAAAAGCTTTCTTTCTAAATAAATCTTTTGTTTTCAAAATAAAAAATCTTAGTCTAGATCTGTTTTCAAAATAAAGCTATTCTAAAAAAACCTTCAGGGCTTGCAGATTTATATTTAGAATTGGGTGATATCATAGGTAGGCAGAGAAAATAAATTAGGTACTTTGTTTAAAAATTTCATTTACAAATAGTAAAAGAGGATAAATTTCTATTCAGTGTATTAAGAATTTTTCTTTCATTTAAAACGGTCAAATAATAATTCTGTTTATAATTCCACTGGTTTTTGTGCAGCTTACCCTAAAAAATAGAGGAAGGTCACAGCAATGCCTTGTTTCCCCCCCTACATTATACTCCTCCTTGTTGTAGAAATCTGTTGTTGGTCATTGTGTAATGTAAATTGTTAAGCCATAGTGATGGACTTTTTAAATAGATTGCTTTAAGATAAAATGAATTATGGTCAATGTATTGCTTGCTAGTGAAATGTTTTAAAATAATTAATTTCCTTTACAATAAGGAAAGGAAATTTCCTCCTCCAAATGGTAGAGCCTGGCTTCACGTGCCCATGTTAAAAAATAAAATTTGTTCCTAGGACTTTGTTCATAAAACTAAGTATCAGCCTTTTTGGGGCATCTTTTACTTGTGTAGGAAAGAGGTTATTTCTAAATATTGGGAATGAAGTCCCTTTGAGCTGCTATAAAAAAAAATACCATAGATAAACAGCAGACATTTATTTCTCATGGTTGTGGAGCCTGGAAGGTCCAAGATCAGGGTGCTGGCAGATTTGGTGTCTGATGAGGACCCGCTTCCTAGTTCATAGATGGCTATCACATTTCTGTAACCTCTCCTGGAAGAATGAGGGAGGTTATACTCTGTGTCTGTTCTATAAGGACACTAATCACCTCCCTCAAACCCCACCTCCCAGTACCACCATATTGGGCATTACAATTTAACGTGAATTGTTGGGGGGACACATTCAGTCTATAGCAGAAGGTTTGTGATAGGTGCTTTTTACTCTTAGAATGTTGTAGGGAGAAGGTGGCTTAACCATCATCATTTCTCTAAAGGACATACATTAGTGTTTGGGAAGAGAAGCTCACTGTGAATTTTTACATCAGAAACATGATGAATAGGACCTTTAGTATATGAAATTCTAATCCTTTCTACAAAAAAAAAAAAATTGTTCTTCGTCTTCCTGTCTTCGGTGGCTGCCTTCAGGTCTTCATTTACTTAAAAGTGATACATGTTTTCTCTTAGCTTGGATGGTGCTTTTTAACCTTTTTTTCATTATTCCTTTTCTCTACCAGGAGTCTTTTAGACATTTTTCCCCCTAATCTTCCATCCATGAAATTTTAATACTACAAATACTCCAAATCTCTGTACTTAACATTGGAAAGAGTATTTTCCCCCCATTCCCAAAATGAATTTTCACTCTTTGGGAGGAATATCACCTCCATTGAGAATGCACAATTTTGGAGGCCCATTTAGGTCACTTGCTGCCTTAAGCAGTTAATTAGACTTTGAAGAGGGCTAATCTATTTCCTAATTTATTGAAGAACCTTGAGTCCATTAGATATTTTTTGATATAGACCACTATTAAAGGTTTGTGCTTCAAAATGTAGGCTAAGTCATTCATTTAAAACATGGGCTGTGGAGTCCTATATACTGGGTTCACATCCCCTTGGCTTCTTCTTTTCCTTGCTCTGCTACCTGGAGCAAAGCCTTAGTTTATTCATAGGGCTCATAGGGGTGCCTGGCTGGCTCAATCAGTAGAGTGTGCAACTCTTGATCTTGGGGTTGTGAGTTCAAGCCCCATGTTGGGTGTAGAGATTACTTTTAAAAAAATAAATAAATGATAAAGTAGGACTAATAACGATATCTTCCTCAAAGGTTTCCTGGGAAGGACTGAATGAAAAAGTAAGTAAAGCACTATGCTCACATAAAGTAAGCCAGCATGAAAATTAAGCTATTTTAAGTATTATTAGCATTTTCTTTGGTTGTTAAACTCGTCAGCTCTCTGCATTTTAAAAATTAGATTGAGGGGCGCCTGGGTGGCGCAGTCGGTTAAGCGTCCGACTTCAGCCAGGTCACGATCTCGCGGTCCGTGGGTTCGAGCCCCGTGTCAGGCTCTGGGCTGATGGCTCAGAGCCTGGAGCCTGTTTCTGATTCTGTGTCTCCCTCTCTCTCTGCCCCTCCCCCGTTCATGCTCTGTCTCTCTCTGTCCCAAAAATAAATAAATGTTGAAAAAAAAAAATTAGATTGAGTTATGGCTCAGGATTCAGAGGTGACAAAGATACTATGGATGTTGGGCTCACAGCTGTGACATGGTCCAGTTGTTTAACTCTTTGGGCCCCAGGTCCCCCATTTCTTTAATTAAGATAGAAAACAAGTTGGTTGAAATGTCATATATGGCTGTAATCCTAATAAACATAAATGGATTATATTTGTCCACAAAGTGACAGAAACTCTTGGATTAGATTTTAAAAATGAGAGGCATAACTAAAACCTAAAACAAAATGACTATAGAAGGTAAGAGTGGAATGGAAAAAATATACCAGGTAAATATTACTATCAAAGAAGTAGAGTTAATGTGTGACTAGGGAGAAAATGGACTATTTCCATGTTATTAGCCCACCAAGAAGACAAAATAGATATGATTTGTATTTGTATGTATCCAAGGAATTACAAGGAAAATCTGATAAATCCACACTCACAGTGGGAGATTTTAACCTATTCTGTCACTGATAAATAAAACAGACAGAAGTTAGTATAAAGTATTTGAAGACCACCTTTGTTAACGATGGGTAGTTATTAAACACGTATCTGAGCATACCTCCCTCTCAAAATGGCCTGATTCTATGAATTGTTTGTTTGTATAACTGAATCATGCTTTTTGTATAGTTGGTGTATTCCTGTAAAGCAGCAAGTAAACTGGTCATTTTATTTATTTTTATTTTTTTAATTTTATATTTTATTTTTAAAAATTTACATCCAAATTAGCATATAGTGCAACAATGATTTCAGGAGTAGATTCCTTAGTGTCCCTTACCCATTTAGCCCATCCCCCCTCCCACAACTCCTCCAGTAACCCTCAGTTTGTTCTCCATGTTTATGAGTCTCTTCTGTTTTGTCCTTCTCCCTGTTTTTATATTATTTTTATTTCCCTTCCCTTATGTTTGTCTGTTTTGTCTCTTAGGGTCCTCATATGAGTGAAGTCATATGATTTTTGTCTTTCTCTGACTAATTTCACTTAGCATAATACCCTCCAGTTCCATCCATGTATTTGCAAATGGCAAGATTTCATTCTTTTTGATTGCTGAGTAATACTCCATTGTGTGTGTGTGTGTGTGTGTGTGTGTGTGTGTGTGTGTGTACACACAATGGAGTATGTGTGTGTGTGTGTGTGTGTGTGTGTGTATATATATATACACATACGTATATATATATACACACATATATATATATATGTGTGTTGATAGTGCTGCTATAAACATGGGGGTGCATGTGTCTCTTCAAAACAGCACACCTGTATCCTGTGGATAAATGCCTAATAGTGCAATTGCTGGGTCTTAGGGTAGTTCTATTTTTAGTTTTTTGAGGAACCTCCATACTGTTTTCCAGAGTGGCTGCACCAGCTTGCATTCCCAAAACTGGTCATTTGAAATTTTTTTTTTTTCAACGTTTATTTATTTTTGGGACAGAGAGAGACAGAGCATGAACGGGGGAGGGGCAGAGAGAGAGGGAGACACAGAATCGGAAACAGGCTCCAGGCTCTGAGCCATCAGCCCAGAGCCTGACGCGGGGCTCGAGCTCACGGACCGCGAGATCGTGACCTGGCTGAAGTCGGACGCTTAACCGACTGCGCCACCCAGGCGCCCCAAAACTGGTCATTTTAAAAATGAATGATACTGGGGTGGCTGGCTGGCTCAGTTGGTAGAGCATGACTCTTGATCTCAAGGTTATGAGTTCAAGCCCAATGTTGGGCATAGAGCTTATTTAAAAAAAAAAAAAGGAAGTGAATGATACTTCTATAAAGGACTGGAACTGGGTATGTGACTTTGTTAGCTATCACACTAGAACTTATCATTTATGTCTTGGTTTTGTGAGCAGAGAACTCTGAATACTTAAGATGATGTCTTGGGACTTATTGTGAAACTAACTCCATGAACCTGAATAACAATAGGTTAGCTGAATTTATCCTTCACTTTGGTTCTAGATGTGGTTTCTTGCAGATATTCCTTTTTGTTGGCTGTTTTATTCATGCTGCAGAATGATTCAGTGGGCACATTGCAAACAGGGTGTGACTGCCTTACTTTCTGTGGATGTTTTATAGTTGAGAGGATGGAGGCAGAACTCTCCTGGGTCTCTTCCTGGAAATTGTCAGACACACAGTTTTGTCTCTTCAAAGTACCTGAGGAGAATTGTTTTTAAAGATAGCATACCAGAAATCCATTGTATGCTTTGTCAACTCTTTTAGGAGTAAGTGGGAGGGTTTTTAGTGTTTGCAGAACATTTGAGTCTATGGATTCTGCCAAAATAATTGTTAGCATATGGTTTTCATCTTCAAAAAGAATTGGCAACTGTTAGTTACCTTTTTTTAATTTTCATTTAATTTATTAGAGGATTTAATATAAAATTGGGCATTAAAGGGGCACCTGGGTTGTTCATTCCCCTGATCATCCAACTCTTGATTTCGGCTCAGGTCATGATCCCAGGGTCGTGGGATCAAGCCCCACATTGAAGCTCAGCATGGAGCCTACTTAAGATTCTCTTTCCTCTCCCTCTGCCCTTCTCTCTCTCTCTCTCTCTCTGTCTCTCTCTCTCTCTCTCAAATAAAATTTTAAAAATTGAGTATTAAGGAGGGGTGTGTGTGTGTGTGTGTGTGTATATATGTATGTGTTACCAGTGAAAATCCCATTTATTCTCTACTTGTTACTTTGTAAAATCTGAATAGTTCAGACAAAAAATAAATTCTTTTAGTGGGTAAAAACTAAATTAAAAAGGGAAACATAAATTTCAAAATGTACATGGGGAAGTACCTTATTAAATCTGTTCATGTTTATTAACAGCCTAGTCTAAAATTGTGACCTCCTTAAAAGCAGAATGCCTAGAAGATCTGTATAGCTCAGAATAGTATGTATTTTGGCCTTTGTGACTGATGAGATGGTACTAGCATGGCAGCTTGAATTGACATTGCCTCTGTCAAGAAGGTAACATCTGCCTCACCTTCCAGACCTCCATCTACCGGTCTCCCACCCACCTAGCCAGCCACAAATAAATAATTAGCAAGCACTTAATGTTTCCACGCACTCCACTAAGAGTTGAGAAGATACAAGGACAGTAAGATGGGAACGTGACCTTGAGAGCCTATGGCATATTAACAGTAAGTAACTAGAAGTTTTGTAATTTTGAAACAGTCTTATAATGGTATGGTAAGTGATATGTCAGTGGTGTATAAGGTGTCTGGGAGCTCCCTCCCAGGCTTATGCAGGCTTATCTAAGGTGGTCTTAATTCAGACCAGGAGCTAATGGTGGTAACTGATAAGAGATAGCTTCCTGGATGAAGTGATACCTAAGCTAGGATTTGTGGGAAGAGGAGAAAGCTGTTTCCAGGTAGCCTGTTGGTAAGTCAAGAGCTTGACTTTTTTTCTCAGGAGCTACAAGAGCTTAGAACAGTAATATTGAAACCAGGCTAGAGAGCTGGTCAGAGCTCCCTCATGAAGAGTCACATTTCTCTTCAAAGGTTTCTGGGCATATTTGAAGGGGTGGACATTGGTGGGTTTAGTCACAGGAATGAAATGATTGGACTTACATTTGAGAAAGTTCCCTCTGGTGGCAATGTAGGGGAAAGGGTTAGGGGTTAAAATTGGAGGTGAGTTGCTGGAAAAAGAAGAAACTGTTGCTTAAGCTAACTCTTGGGATTTTCAGGGGGTACCAGCAGCCTTGGGGGCTGAAGATGGGAGGAGAGGGGGAGATGGGGACTGCAAGGTGAGGTAACTGGAAAAAAGGAAGGTGGCATTTAGTGAGGGAGTGATGGAAGGGAAACCGGGTCTGCAGGGAGGAACTAGGGGTTTAGTTTTAGACACTGACCTGGTGATCTTTAGCACTTAGCTGTCCAGGGAGCAGCAGTCAACATAGGAAGGATCCAAAGCTTGGGGAGTGGGTAACATCACCAAGGGAGATTTTGTACAGTAACAGAAGAGGGCAGTGGAAGGAAACTTGGAGATAACCATAAGAAACAAAAACCTGTACATTTATCTAATACCTGTGTCACATGGAAAACAGATTTGGCATCTCGGAAAATTAACAGATATGGTATTTTCCTTCTGGGCTTTGAGAGATACTGGCTTACAGAATTTTAATCAATAAAGAGGTGAACTAATGGAATACTACTAAAACTTGGAATGGTAATGTTCTGGATTTTTTCTTGATGGTTGTGACCTTATAGTGGTACATGTAAGAGCTGTAGGAACCTCTTTGCCTTCTAGATCTAGATCTAAACTGGTCTGCCAATTTAAAGAAATAAAATTATTGTCTTATTGAAGCAGAAAATGATGAGCTTTTGGAATTTTTTTTGTATCTTTTGGAAAATTCCAGTTCATAGGATGTAGGGTTACAGAAGAGTAACGTTGTTGAGAAGTCTTGGCATTTTCTTATATATTCCTTGTTCTCTCTCTCTCTCTCTCTCTCTCATGGCTGGGAAAGTGGGTATGTACTTTTACCCATCTTCCCAAACCTAGCCACAAAAACATGGGTATTACTTACTGTACCCAGTATATTATTGATTTTTATTCATTTGGGGATTATTTAATGAGCTCCTGCTGTGGTGATCAAGTGAGAATCCAGGCCCTTACTTGAGCCCATAGTGGCAGGGAGGAACCTTCTCTGGGAGGGGAGAGTGTCTTGTTTCATGCCAACCTTATATAGCCATCTCAGGCTTTCCAAATGGTGGACCCACTAGGCAGAGTTCCAAGATGGCCAGCTCTCCTTTCTTCTCTCCTCCTAATCTCCCCACAGCCATTTAAGAAATACAGATTACTTCACTGGCTGTGGGGTCACATGGCTGATAGCACCTTAGGAAAATCTAGCCCTTTATAGATAACCTACTAGAGACACCTCCACTGGCACTTGTTGAAATAGGCTGGGGGATAATAATGTTTATAGTGTGCTGAGCTTTCTGGAATCCACATGTCATGGGCATACTCATCCACATCTTTCCTTGACTCTGACTTTCCCTTTATCCTCAGGTTACTCTGTTGTTGTTTTTGAAAACCTAGAAACACCCTTTCACTGTGGCCCTTTGGGGTTTGGGATGTTTCATTTTAACATTGCCCTGGTATGGCGGGGGGCGCGGGGAGCTTCCATCTTCCATCATTATGAAAAATCAGCTGTTTGATAAAGATATTATCTTAGGACAGATGGAAAATGTTAAGGAAAAAAGTGACCCCGATGTCCAAGTTCTTAGACACTCAAGTGAACCAATTGAAAAAAAAAGAATTAAGTGATAGCATCAATATTTCTTTGTACACAAACTAGTAGGAGCTTTTGCTTCCCACGTTGCTCTTTGTCTTAAGGGAAAATTACGTTATTAAAGAACACCATTAAAGAAGAATTTTTAGGACAAGACGTACTTATGTGCTTTGAATGACTTATTTAAAGCTTAGAGGAGGATTAACGCTTGTTGAGAAATTTCTGGAAAGCAGTTGCTGAATTTGGGATAAGTCATTGGTAGGAAGAGGGTTGCATAGGGGAAAGGATTGCAGTTAGTTGGGCTTACTCAGGAGTCCGATGTGGTGGGATGGAGCACAGGTTGTTAGCTGCCCTAGAGGCCGTGGTGTGGCTTGTTCTCATTGGTCAGCAGGTGGCACCAAATAGCCAGCACGAATCTGGAGAGGTATGTAGTGTTTAGATTTCACCATGGGTTGGGTTGAATTGCACTTTCTCTGCTTTCACAAATTTGTAATTCATAGCACTTTCACATTTTTCCCCCATAGAGATGGCATCCTCCAAGGCTGAATTTTACGAAAGTCTTTGGTATTAACATAGTTATGAAAATTAACCATCTCCCAAGGTCAAATGGTACATGACATTATTGATTTTTTTTTGAAGGGGTTTATGACTCAATGTGAAAAGCAACAAACAGTAAGATCAATAGAATATACTTATTGGCTTAATTTTCTATAATTTTTTTTATGTTTTTATAAAATGTGGTTAAATACGTTGCTAATGTAAGTCTTAAAATTACTGATAAGTTTATATTGTTGGAATTGATTATGTCTACCTGATGGGAATCCAGGATTTTACTCCCATCTAAATGTTTGTGTTTGAGCGAAGATGGGTCATTATTTGGGTCATTGAGCTCTTCATTTCCTCCCAACAAGCTATCCTGCTTCTCAACATAAAGTCTCTCCTTTGCCTGGGATGCTGTTGCTCCTGATCTGGGCATGACTCGTTCCTTTTTGACACTGAGATCTCATTTTAAATACTGACTCAGAGAGGACTTTCCTGACCACCAAATCTCAAATAGTCTCAAAGTTTTCTCTCTCTCTCTTTTTAAGGTTTATTCATTCATTTTTGAGGGGAGGGGGCAGGGGGCATTGTGCAGAGAGAGAGGGAGAGAGAGAATCCCAAGCAGACATGGGGCTTTGAGTTCATGACCTGAGCCAAAATCAAGAGTCAGACTGTTAACTGACTGAGCCACACAGGCACCCCTCTCTTTCTTTTTTAAATTGAGATATAATTGATGTATAATATTATATTAGTTGAAGGTGAACAACATGTTGACTTGATATATATGTGTATTGCAACATGATCACCACTGTAGCACTAGCTAACATCTCTGTCACGTGATATAATTACCGTGTGTGTGTGTGTGTGTGTGTGTGTGTGTGTGTGTGGTGTGAACAATAAGATCTAGTCTCTTAGCAACTTTGAGGTTTATAATACAGTGTGGTTGATCATTGACTGTGTTGTATCACTCCACTTTTCATTTTTTTTTCAACTATTTTGCCTTTTCTTGTGTGCTTTTTGTTCAGCTCCTCCTCCTATGCCATATGCTTCACTAGAGCTGAGTCCTTATCTTTTTTTTTATTTTTTTTTAATTTTTTTTTAATGTTTATTTATTTTTGAGACAGAGAGAGATAGAGCATGAGTGGGGAGAGACAGAGAGAGGGGGAGGGATCTGAAGCAGGCTCCAGGCTCTGAGCCGTCAGCACAGAACCCAATGTGGGGCTTGAACTCACGCACCGCAAGATCATGACCTGAGCTGAAGTCAGAGGCTCAACTGACTGAGCCACCCAGGTGCCCCGAACTGAGTCTTTATCTTGTTTACTGTTATCCCTAGCATCTGAAACAGTGCTGAGCATGTAGTGAGTCCTAAGTACATTCTAGTTCAGTGGATGAATCATAGTTGTATTGAAGAGAGAAGAAGCTATATAAGCTGAATGTATTTCTCATTATTCTCTGAGGGTATTTTGATAAAGTGAAGACAGCAGTGGACCAAAAGTTGAGGCCTAGGTTCTTGTTTCTTATTTGTTCTTGTAAAATACTGTGACCTGGGTGGGTCCCTGAGAAATGGGTATTGGTCATAGAATTTGTAAATAACAATAATATAAATAATTGCAGTCATTATTGTTTGAACCTCTCCTATGCACCAGAACAGTCCTTGGTGCCTTACATTTACTATTTCATTTGATCTTAGGCATCTGTTAGTTCTGATATGAAAATGAGATATTTAGGTGAAATGATCTGTTCTCTTATACAACATTTTATGAATTTCTAGGAGAAGCAAAGAGATTATAGTTTATGGTGGTACACAGTAGAAGTAAATGAGTTCATTCAGAAGCCCTAGGTGTTCATCTTAGTTCTTAAATAAAACTTTAAAACTGCAAAACTTAAACATTACAAAGAGGGAAGAAACTCACCCTGTATTGGGTGTGTGTCATCTCATTCAGTCCTGTGAACAACGTGGAGAGTATCTTTCCTCTTTAATGGTTGGGGAAACTGAGACGCAGAGATGTTAAATAACCTAGCCAAGGTCACACACAAGGTGTTATGAGGCAGTGCTCAAGTTCAAAACCAGCATTGATTTACCCCAGAAACTTGTTCTTGACATGTAGGAATTGTTCTACAAGTCTACTTTACCTTTATCCCAGTAGGTTTCATGGGAGCACAGAGCATTTTTGACCTCTAAATAGGATTTTCTTGCTCTTTCTCACAGAACTGTAAGAAGGAGCTGATGTGGAGGAGCAGCTGAGACAGTTCAAGATGACGACCACAGTAGCCACAGACTATGACAACATTGAGATCCAACAGCAGTACAGCGATGTCAACAACCGCTGGGATGTGGATGACTGGGACAATGAGAACAGCTCCGCAAGGCTCTTTGAGCGGTCCCGAATCAAGGCTCTGGCAGGTAAGTCTTCTCATGCCCTGTGACAGAAGCCCAGGGGCCTGATAGTTCCCTTTAAAATCACCCACCCTTTCTCTTCTACAGGAAGGTCAGCTCACCTCTACTTAAACATGTCCTAGGAGTTGACCGTTGCATAAGGTAGCCAGGTCCATATTTGGGGAACTGTTGATCCTAAGGCCAAAATGATTGAGTGATTTTTTTTCAAGCTGCCCTAGGTTATTAAGAATTCTTTTATTTTTGACTCCTCTTACATTTCAAAATAATGCAGCATATTGTACCGTATTCAGACAAATGTACAAATCATCCTGTGTGCTTAGTTGCTGTGATATTTTAGTTGACCTGACTTGTTACAGTAGAGTTCTTACTTTGACTGACCAAGAGTAGTTAGCATCACATGCAAGGGTTTTAGATGTAAAGAGCAATAACTTAATGTGGTGAGGGCATATTTAATGCTACAACAGGTAAGTTTGCCATTAATTCACTAAAATTAGCAGGAACACATCCTTCCTTTGTGGTTTCTAACTCTCTTGGTGCTGTTGAATACTTAGAACACACTTTTACCCTAACCCTAGTTGGGGTAGGTAGTGGTCTTGCCCTGAATTGCCCTGGAAATCAGGAAAGGGTTTCATCAGGGTTTCATCAGGATTCAGCAGTACTGAATATATGTAAACCAAGGGTCAAAGTGGAGTCTATTTAAGGTCTTGCATCTGTACTTTGAGATTTTAAATAAAATGGTTTCTAAATGAGAGAAGTACGTTTATGACTTTTTTTCTGAATGTCTTTAATCATGACACATAAATTATAGCCATGATTTAACAGGTAAGTTTACTGTTAATTGTTCATATAGCTCACATTTTTTACCTTTATAGTATAATTTGCTTATGATGCATGTGTCATTTAGAGTTCTCTTGATTGTAAGCAAAAGGAAACCTAACCCAAAGTGGTTTAAATGGTAAAGAAAATGTATTGATCACATGGAAGACAAATTTGGCCTTTAAGCAAGACTTATTCCTGGGCTTAAATGGTGTGCACAGGACCCAGTTTCCTTCTCTATATTTGTTGGCCTTATAGTTCCCAGATGGCTGCCCCAGGTCCCAGATCCGTCTGTAAGGATACCCAGGAGAAAAGAGCACCTCTGCTGCCCCAGTACTTCTACCATGTCCTAGGATCAGTCTCACTGACCTGATCGATCATGACTTGGGCCATGGGCCTTCCTTAGAATCTCTTTTCCAGTGGAGTCAGAGAAGAGGGTACTCTGATTGACATTAGCTAATGAGGATGTACTTCTGGCGTGGGGGTTGTGGGGTGAGGCAGAGAGGGGTCAGTTCCATCTGAGCTCCTTGGCTAGAAAATTTGGTATATAACAGGAAGGAGGAGGAGGGAAATGGATGCTGGGAATATAGCTAACTAAATGCTATAGGAAGGTTATTCAGTTGCCTTAGAATAATTTGTCTCTTGAGTGGTGGTGATTTAATGATCTTTCTTGAGCTTGCCTGATTGAGTGCATAAATGAATGATTAACCAGATAGTCACTCTAGAATTGAAGCTTTATTTTCTAGCTTATTCATTAACATGGAAGCCTATGGAAACCTTGCTGCTGGCTTGTGCTAGTGGATTGATTTGTACTTTAATCCCTTACCTCTTTTTCTTGAATCTTCATTTAAGCCTTTAGACTAGTATGATTTGGGTAGCCAGTTACCTTTGATCATGAATCATTTACTTTCTGGTTCTAGGCTACTATGTATTATCTCCCTTTTAAGAAGAATAATATGGGGTGCCTGGGTAGCTCAGTCTTTTTAAGCATCCGACTTTGGCTCAGGTCATGCTCTCACAGCTCATGAATTTGAGCCCCGGGTGGGGCTCTGTGCTGACAGCTTGGAGCCTGGAGCCTGCTTCAGATTCTGTATCTCCCTCTCTCTTTCTGCCCCTCCCCTGCTCACACTCTGTCTCCCTCTCTCTCTCAAAAATAAATAAACATTAAAAAAAATTAAAAAAAAAAAAGAAGGGGCGCCTGGGTGGCGCAGTCGGTTAAGCGTCCGACTTCAGCCAGGTCACGATCTCGCGGTCCGGGAGTTCGAGCCCCGCGTCAGGCTCTGGGCTGATGGCTCAGAGCCTGGAGCCTGTTTCCGATTCTGTGTCTCCCTCTCTCTCTGCCCCTCCCCCGTTCATGCTCTGTCTCTCTCTGTCCCAAAAAAAATAAATAAACGTTGAAAAAAAAAAATTAAAAAAAAAAAAAAAAGAAGAAGATGTATTTACAACTGTAGAGCAGTTCTTGCTTTTTGTATCTGGTCTTTCCTGCAGTTCTGGAGGATATCTCCAGCTGTATTTAGTATTGGTCAGTTTTCTTAAACTTCCTAGGGTGGCTTTTCTTCCATGCTATCTGGGTCCCTGAACTACTATAGTTAATGATAGTAAGCACTTAACATGGTGTTTACTGTGTGCAGGCACTGTTCTAAATGCATTGTATATATTAACAGCTAATCCTATAACAAACCATATAGGAGGGGCATTATTATTATCTATAGTGTATAGATGAGGAAATTGAGGCATGGAGAGATTAACTAGCTTGCCCAAGGTCACACTGCTGATAAATGGCTAAGGCAGACTGCCTCCAAAGTGTATACCTATTTTTCTATATTCAGTAAAATACAAAATGATTCAAAGCATATTAGTATAGAGTATTGATAATGAGTAATTGAAACATGTTTTTAAAAAGATCTTTAAAAGGCTCAGGAATGCATCTTGTGGTCTAGAAGAAGCCATGAGTAACCATGACAAGTTATTGAAAAGAAAACATGTTGCCTCCAAGTTAAATAGAAAAAAAAAAATTGCTTTCAGTGAATCCAGAAAATATCAGGAAAACCATCTGTGTATTGGAGGAGATTTTCTTGTTATCTGACTTCCCACTTCTGTGGGACAGAAAGATCTCTGAACTCTCTAAGAACTCTTATATGCTGAAAACAAGAGTAACAGAACAGTCCGGCAGTGTCTGGAACAGTGGTTCTAGAATGTGAGCATGCATCAGAATCACCTGGTCATCTTGTTCATTGCTGGGCCAACCCCCAAGTTTCTGATTCATTAAGTCCAGGATAGGGCTTGATAATTTGCATTTCTAACAGGTGATACTGATGTGGCTGGTCTGGGGAATCACATTTCCAGACTGGTGTGGAGTATTGATGTTTGGTCTATTTCCTTGGGCGTCTGAGACTATTTCATCTAGACCCAGCTGAAGTCTAGTAAGAATTAAAGTATCAAACTCAACAGAGCTATCTGAAAGACACACTTTAATATGGGAGTGGTGTGGAAGGCTGGCACCTCATTTTGAGAGGAGAGAAATATCTTCCTGTTCCTTACAGGGAAGTAGTATAGTGATAGGCCCAGCGTGAGAGAGTGCTGTTGTAGGATTTCTGTTACAAATGCACATTCTAAAGTGGGAAATCTTGGTTAGAGCACTAGAAATGTGAGTAGAAATGTGCATACCAAGTTTCCTGTCCCTCTTAAGTGTTCTGCATATTGAGTCTTCTCTAGATTTTCAGTCTGAAACTCCGAGGTGATATACAAAGGACATTACTGCAGGAATTCATCTTTTTATAGTGTGCTGTATTGATAGTGTGTCTTATATTGATAATGTAACAACCACCTTGGGTTGTGTCCTTTACTAAGTGGCTTTTCTCTGAGAAAATAAGGTGAGGTAAACTACTTGCTACTAGTTTTTACCCAGTTCGCAGATCCTTTCTATTATTAAGCTGCTATATATGTAATATATATTACATATTTTACATATAGGTAATATATATTATGTATATGATATATATTTTTTTTCCTCTGAGTTGTAAAAACCATTCTTAATTTCAGTTTTACTTGCCTTCATCCTCTTCTTGCTTTTAACTTTGTGGTATAATAAGAAATAAATTTTATCTTTGCACTCAGATCCTGGCACAGAACTCCTAAAACCCTTGGAATTTGCTGTCTTTTGTTATTCATAAAAAGCCTTCTTCCTCACACCTGGATTTATGCTAGTGGAGGTGACTTAGGGTGAAACCTTTAGATAGTGTTAGGATGGGACTGGTCACTGGAATGACCAAATAATGAGACGGTGGGAACTTTCAGCCCCATCCACCAACCTCCAGGAAAGAGGGGGAGCTGGAGATTGAGTTTAATCTCAGTGGATGATGATTTAATCAATCATGTCTACATATTGAGACTTTCATAAAAACTCCTAAATGACTGGATTTGGAGAACTTCTGAGTTGGGGAACACACCAGTGTGTTGGAAGTGTGGTGTGTCCTGTGAGGCCATGGAAGTTCTGCCCCCACCCCATGGAAGTTCTGCCCCCCAATACCTTGGCTACATACCTCTTCCATTTGGCTGTTTCTGAGTTGACTCCATCATAATAAACCAGCAAAATAAGTATTTTCTGGAGTTCTGTGAGTCCTCCTAGTAAATTTTTGAACCTGAGGGTTGTGTTCATGGACCTGATGAACTTCTGCTGTTCAGTCAGAAATATGGTGGTCTCAGGCCTGTGACTGGCATCTGAAGTGGAGGCAGTCTTGTGGGACAGATCCCTTAAGCTGGGGGGTCAGCGCTAACTCCAAGCACTTAGTGTCAGAGTTGAATCATAGTCTGGGACACCCAGTTGGTGTCAGAGTTGTATCAGACTCAGTAAGATATTTCATAGGGGAGATGGCTTCCCTGGTATGGTGTGGAACGTGGCCATGTTTTAAAAATGTAGGAATCAGGCCTGCAGTCACTTGTCAAGTGCCAGTTTATCATTGCAAAGATGAAAGAGTCTGGAGTTGGGTCACTTCCATTGCCCAAGGAGCTTTGAATCTTTCCATTCTCCTTAGACTTTTTTTGCTTGAAAATTAGTCTGATTCATCTCTCAGTCACTCAGCACCCCCCTCCCATTCTTTAGTATCTGAAACATCAGAGGAAAACACTAGTGAAAGCATCAGGAGCTGAGCACTGCTGTCTTCATAATCCACCTAGAGAATCTCCTGGTGGGGTTGAAAACAGCAGCTCTTTCTTACAGTAGAGAAAACCTTCATCTGAAAGTTTCCCCCTCACACAAGTTAGGTGGAGAGAGGGTCTCTTGAATTGTTAGCTTATAAAATGTCGAGACTGGGCACCTGGGTGGCTCAGTCAGTTATGCAGCCGATTTTGGCTCAGGTTATGATCTCAGGGTTTGTGTGTTTGAGCCCTATATCGGGCTCTATGCTGACAGCTCAGAACCTGGAGCCTGCTTCAGATTCTGTGTCTCCGGCTCTCTCTGCGCTCCCCCCCCCCCACCTCATTCTCTGTCTCTGTCTCTCTCTCTCTCTCGAAAATAAATACTAAACAATAAAAAAATTAAAAGGTCAAGACTTAGGAATGTTTTAGAAAGTAATTAGAATTAATATTGACTCTTGCCACATGTTCACAAATTTTATATATACGAGGCTGGGGAGATTTATACTTGTGCCTAAATTGTGCGCTCCCATTTATAATGTAGAAGGAAGATGAGAAGAGCATTGGTGCATTGTGTTGTGTAGCAGAGATCATGCCGTGCCAATTCAGCCTTAAGGCAGAGTGCTGTGAAGTGACTTTTTTTTATGCATTCTGTAAATGATTTCCTGCATCCCATGATGGTGTGCCCACATTCCTGACCTCTGACCAAATTGCCCCAGTAGTGTGGAACATGTGGTAATGAAAGTGATTTAGAAAAAGCTGGACTTTTTGCAAAGCAACGTTTTATTTGAAATAAAAACAAAAAAAAACTTAGATCTTTTAAAGAAATGTAAAAGGTAAATGGTTTCTTTTTACAAGTGATAAGTGTTTATGGTTACAGGTTATATTTTGTAGAATCAACATAAAGTAGGAAAGGAAAAGTAGTCCATTAAAAAGTACATTTTGCTTGAAAATATTGATAAAGTAATTAGAATTAATATTTTTGTATCAACACTCATCAGCAGTAATTTTAAAAATTGGGAGGATGTACAACAAAATAATGTTTATTTCTGAATGACTTCCCTTTTTTCTTACCTGTATTTGAATTTTTTCCTGACATAAAATCTGAACTAATTTGTAATAAGGAAAACAAAACATAAATTCCTAATACCGCATTCAGAAGTTTTAATTATTTCCACAAAAAAATCATGTCATAGAAAAGTTATAGGAAAAAGCCTATACATAAATGAGTAGTTAAAAAAGACAGAAATTAAAAATGAAATTCCTTTGGGAGTTGTCACTCGTCAACATTTATGAGCTAAAATTATTCATAAGAGCCTTTCTGCTAAGCTATGGACTTGGAAGAAGAAATTGACCTTGAGTTTACATGGTTAGTGGGGAATCAAGGACACCTGATAGCCATAGGAAAATGAGCTGAAGGCCACTCACTAATTGTATCTTTTACATTATATCCATAGAGCATATAAGTTATTAGCGGCTATATGTATAGGCCAGACTCCCTTTAAATACAAGCATTTGAATGAACAATAATTTTTGTGGAGCATTTAATCAGCTAAAGCACTGATTTGCTTTAAATGTTTAAAGCAGTATTGTCCAAAAGAAATGTAAAACTAGCCACATGTGATTTTTTTTTTTTTTAATGATTTTGTTTTTTGAGAGAGAAAGAGAGAGCAAGCACACATGTGCATGCAGGGGATGGGCAGAGTGAGAAGGGGACAGAGGATCTGAAGCAGGCTCTGTGCTGTGCACAGAGCCTGATGCAGGGCTCAAATTCAACAAACCCTGAGATCATGACTTGAGCCGAAGTCAGATACTAAACCAACTGAGCCATCTACCCACATGTGATTTTTAACTTTCATCTTCTAGTTAATCAGATCATCTCAGATATTATCGTATCAATGTGCAATCAGTATAAGAAGTTAGCAAGATACTTCACATTTTTTCTACTAAGTCTTTGAAATTCAATATATATTTTACCACCCACATTTCTTATGGTCATTAGTCACGTGTGGCCAGTGGCTACCAATTTGGACAGAGCAACTTGAATGCCTTCACATAGACACTTACTGGTTAAAACTTTATAGATCCAGCCACACAAATGTGAGCTTAAAATACCCATCAGGTATTTGGTCTTGAGTATATTTATAAAGCAGTAAGTAGTTGGCCACTTGGCTAAGTGTAAATTTAAATTCTGATTGGGAATAATGCATCAGTCAAATTGTTGTTGTAAAAATGAATCTCCTTTTTGTGCTTTCTGGTACTAAGACACAGGTAGCAACAACGCAGATCTTGTACCACATCTTTGTTCTGCTGTTTCAGCTGAAAATTTGGCACTGCTCTCAAGCACTGTTTTTGGATGCAGAGGACTCAATAGCACACTTACTTAAAAATGCACATTTAAGGTTCCCCCATAAGTTGAGATTCACCACTGGGGGAGGGAACCCAGTGATCTGCATTTTTAATGCATCTGATACACTTTTTGAGAAACATTTTCCTGGGACATGGCCTGAGTGTTCTCACTTAATATTCATATCCTGTTCTGGCTGAGTCTTCCCCTCAAAGTAAAAATCAACTTTTTATCTCTTCTTCAAAATATCAGTCTGCCCTTTCCCCCAGTAAGCAGGTCACAGTTTATGTTTTGATATCTTGACACCTAAGAAGCCTTAATGTTGTGCCCAAACTGAGTACAGTGCTGTCTCCTGGCAGGGGGAGCACATTCTTCCTCTAATCCCAGGCCTCATTCCAGCCCCTCTCTGGGTGGATCCTCTTGGTCCCAGAGATGATAAAGCGCCCCCCCGCCGCCCGTCCCCAACCTCTATCACTGTTGAGGCCTTTTAGTTTGTAATCTCCAGGAGGGTAGACAGTTTCTCTGGGCCTAAATTAGCTTTCTAGTGCTAATCAAAATTAGTAAGGAAACTTGAAAGGTATATCCTAAAAAAAATCTGCAGTTATAGATAAAAATAAAAATTCAGGGACAGGGTTTTTCTCAGGAGGAAAAGAGCTGGATTCTGTACACTGAAAATTGGAGCAAAACTTGTCATAGTTTCTCCCACGTGAGTACAAATTTCAAGCTGTGGTTAAAGTTATGTACTTAAGTTGTTTACATAATTCTAGAATAGATAGACTTGCACATAGATGGAGGAAAGCCTATTTTAAAACCTTAAAAGATTTTTAAGTTTACCTTTTTTGAGAGATGTCTTAATGTCTTTTCTACCTACAGTCATGAGTTTTTAATTTTTTTTTTTTTTTCAACGTTTATTTATTTTTGGGACAGAGAGAGACAGAGCATGAACGGGGGAGGGGCAGAGAGAGAGGGAGACACAGAATCGGAAACAGGCTCCAGGCTCCGAGCCATCAGCCCAGAGCCTGACACGGGGCTCGAACTCACGGACCGCGAGATCGTGACCTGGCTGAAGTCGGACGCTTAACCGACTGCGCCACCCAGGCGCCCCCAGTCATGAGTTTTTAATGAGATAGTTTAGATATTGGCTTTATATTTTTTACGATCTATAATATGATGGTTTTACTTAGAGACTTTCCAGAATTAGACTGTTAATTCATAATCACCTACCCCTGCCAGAATGAATAAACATAACAAAAATTTATACATGTATCTATGTATGTATGCATATATAAAATATTCACCTTCTTTCTAGTGAGAGTGCAAAGCTAGCCTCCTATTGGATATATAAATAAATCTTTAAAACATGGTCTAGAATTGTCTCAATAGGAAGACAAGACCTATTTACATGAAACATTAACCAAACATGGATGCAAGTGCCAGGAAGGTAGTATAAGCAATTAGTGCTCTAGTAACTGAGAGGCAAAGAGTGAACACAAGAGGAAGAAAGCTAGTCATTTTGAGAGGATGGACGAAGTAGTGTGAAGAACATTGGAACTTGGAGAGGAACTGAGGCTTGAACCTTGGCATGGCTGTTTCTGTTTCTACTGCAGCAAAACTGTAGAGGCCAGGCTGCAGATCTCTGAGGACCCCTCTCATTAAAGCAGAAAGTCAGCTTTTGGCTTCTAAAGCTTAGACTCATTCCTCTAAAATTAATTGAGAGCTTTTCTTATGTGCATACCCACCCGCCCGTTCGGATGGAACACTTTTATGTCCCCAGGGAAAGTCTTCTTGCATGATGGAATTGACATTTATAGTCAGGATTAACAGGGATTTAATAGCTATCCATTATTTTCCTCATCCACTCTTGAAGCTGTTTCCCTAAATTTTGTATTATTTGGTATTATTTGAGAGAGAGGTATGGTGCCTAGAGTACAGTAAATATACCACCCATTATTTGTAAATCGGAATCTGCAGGAGCTGTTTCATATGAAAGAGGTTCGTGAAAAGTAATGAGAAGAAAGTCTGTTCAGGTCATTACGTGTATGTAGTTCTGGGTTATACTCTCCATTTATTTTCTGTATACGTATCGCTTCAGTAGTTTCCTGACCATGGGATTGCAGGAATAGTTTCTTTCTTGTTTAGGTACAGTTCCCCAGGTTTTTCTTTCCCTCCCTTTTTTTCCTCTTGACTGCTGGGGTGACCCCTCCCCACTTTGGAAATCAGCTTGGCTTCCTGCTGCTGTTTCTTATACTCTTCCCATTCTGTTATCAGCTTAGCTGTGCTGACATCCCCTAGTAGCTGAGGTGAATGATTCTGGTGGGGAGCACCAGCCTGCCAATCCTCTCCTTCACTACACTGCTTCACCACCCACCATTCCCTCTTCCTACCCCAGCCCCGTTCCTGCCCCTGTCTTCTAGAGCCCATGTTCTCCTTTCTCAGCCACCTCAGTGGACTTCCCTTGGTTCTCATTCTTTTATTGCTCTCTTACTGCACACTTAGCCTTTGCCTTAACTCCTTTTCCCCGCCCAGCAACATGATTTCCTTAAGTCAGTCTCTTACTTTTAAAGAACTCCATAGTCACCATTTCTATGAGAAAATTCCCATAAGTTAACTTGTGAATGAACTTGGGGGATATAACCTGTCTTTTGAGGACTGCCTGGATAAGCAGAAGAGGAAAACTTAAGCTTTTTCTCTTTTCCTAGCCTTTTCCTGGCTCTCTCTGCAAATGTGCCCCTGACCCCATCTGTCTCTTAAATATCAGCTTTATCAAGATATAATTTACATATCATAAAATTTGTCCCTGTAAAGTGTACACTTTAGTGGTTTTTAATATACTCACAGAGCTGTCCAACAGCCACCACTAATTCCAGAACATTTTTCTCACCCAGAAAGAAATCCCATACACATTAGCAGTCACTTCTCATTTTCACCTCCCCCTAGCCCCAGGCAACCACTACTGTACTTTCTGGCTGTGGATTTGCCTGTTCTGGGAATTTCATATAGGTGGAATCAGGCAATATGTGGCCTTTTGTGACTGGGTTTCTTTTCCTTAGCAAAACATTTTCAAGGTTCATTTATGCTATAGCATACATTGGTACCTCATTTCTTCCTCTGCTCTCTTATGTAAGTAATTGAGGTAGATTAGTGAGAAAGGACAGAAAAATTCTGTAAAAGCTACCAACATCATAATACTTCTTTATCTGGCAGTTACTGGGAACAGATGGCAGATCTATTGTAGGTATCTGAAAGTCCTGTACACTTAGGACCTTCTTCATTTCATTGTTTGGTGTCTCATGTGGTCATATCTGTTGCCTTTATTAAGTTCATTTACACGGTCTAACTCCTTTGCCAGTTTCTACCAAAGTAGACCTGTGAGTAAGTACCCTCATAGGAAGATAAAAAGAGAAAATATAATTTATATATAGGACATTTGTAAAGTCCTGTACGCTTTAAAAATAAACATGTTACATGATAAGAAAAAATTGGAAGTGTCAAAAAGTAGGTTTTACGTTAACACTGCAGTTCAGATAGCTAAAGTTTTATGTAACCACCATCTTCAGTGATACCATCCAATTTAATGTATTAGTTTTTTGATTTATAGAGAGATTGATGCTGGGTAGGTGTTAATAGTCTCTTAAATTACATTTTGATTTTTGATACCAAGTTGATTAAAGAAGATGGTCTTGAGTATTTGTGTATTTGTCAATTTTGACATGATCCCGTTACATAGTAATCTACTGGGAGGGATCTGGGTAGCAAGGTAACAAGCATTTGGTCTGTGTTTACTGTTTGTTTGGCTTCTCTGAAAAGAATCCTGCATTCAAAATTATTTTTGGTTAGTTCTTTCCGGTTGTCCAGAACAGAAATTCACTTGAATTATCTTAATAAAAAGGATATGGGCCTGTGGTGGAGTGAGGGAGGAGTGGGAGAGGGTTACTGCAAAATTTCAGGCTTACCCAGACCTAGAAATCCATTAGTGACTGAGGCCGCTGTGGGGCTGGAGGCATTCTTCATCTTTCACATGGGCTGTGTGCCTCATTCGTTGGAGCCCTGTGCATAGTAATAGTATCTGCCCCCTCCTAATTCAGCTTGCACATGGCTTTGGCGTACTGTAGTTACAGCTCTACATCTTGCCAATCTTTTCTCTTTTGACCTCTTTGAAATGACTCAATATCCTGGTTTTCTCTAGTTCAGATCCCTATGAGGTTGAATATGAGGATAGGGCTCCAATTGGCCCACGTAATCTTTTTATATCTGGCCACGACCAATGGGGTACTTATAAATGATTATCTTTAGAAGAGGTATCCACAGCACTGGTAAAGAGCAGGAAGCCAAATGTATAAAACATACCAGCCCTGTCCCTCCACAGCTCAGAGGATATTTGGCTGGCAGTTAGAGGCTATGGTTGGCATTTCTAATGCAGAATGGTGTAGTGGAGGAAGGTACTTTATGTTGGGACTTTTGGGGAAAGATACCGGGGCATTCTGCATGATCAAGGGAAGAGTTAAACAGCCAATATGAGGGAAAGGCAGGGTATAGACAGGCGCTGGAACCACAGAAATTAAGGCTTTCCATCTCTCTCTTGTTTTTACCTTCTGTTTCTTGCCTCAGAGGTGGTCTTTCAGGTGACTTAAATATGATTGCCGTCTGTCCCTGGACTTTGCTATCTACCACTTTCTCTATTTTTCTAGTTCTAGTTGGAAACATGGGGTGGGGGTGTTTGATAGGGAGGCTTTAATTTACTAGGCTTTGGTCAGGAGGCCAGTCCTGAACCAGTGAACTGCGGTGTGAGGTATGGAGGAATGTGAGAGCGTGGCAGCTTTCCCTGGAATCATACGGAGATGTTCCTGGAAAGGGAGGTGGGTGCTGGGCAGATGACAGTAAGTAACAATAAATGTTCACACATTTTCAGATATTTCAGTGATCTTTTTTTTGTTTTTGTTTTAACATTTTTTTTGTTTATTTTTGAGAGAAAGGCGGAAGTGGGGGGACAGAGGATCCAAAGCGTGTTCGGCACTGACAGCAGTGAGCCCGATGTGGGGCTCAAACTCATGAACAGTGAGATCATGACCTGAGCTGAAGTCGGCTGCCCAACTGACTGAGCCATCTAGGCACCCCTAGATTAATGTTCCTGATTCAGAAATAAAACTATTATAAAGTGACAGGGTGACATTTGCTGTTGTCTGATTGCTTCCTTAAAAAAATAAAAAGCAACTAATAATGTACAGCTTCCTTTAAGATCTTTGAAAAAAGAGAAATGTACACCAGCGTTTCGGTCTTTAGAATATGCCTCTAATAAGATGCTTAGTTTGCACCTAAGTTGTTAACTCGTGAATTTGACAATTTTGTTACTTGGAAATACTCTAACCCATTCTGTCTTCTTGAGGCCTCAAAGACTAACACCATTCTTAGAGTATGACAGATGCCCAATAATAGTGCATCATTCCAGACTTTTTAGCAGTACAACAATGTAAGCACCATATTAGCATGTTCCTTACCCACATTTAATCTATTTTGGGGAAATAGATCATGTGTATAAAACAAGCAGTGAATGTGACAGGATTACATAAAAGTGTTGTGATGCTTCCCCAAATCCTAGATCTTACCTCTTCGTTCTCCAGTTGATAAACATGCCCCTTTTCCACAATTCTTCTTCCTTATTCTCAGTGGGTTAATCCTCAAGGGAATTTGCTGAGCTTGAGTTTTGATGTCTTTCCTACAAGCCTGTGAATTTTCAGAACTCTAAGGTAGTGACATAATTGGGTGATGGACACATGTTATTGGGTGAGGCTGATAAAAATCTTGCCATACAGGTTTAAATTTCTGCAGACTCCTTAGATTTCTTGAGCATCTATGTGAAATTGCCTTACTAGCCACGTGATTGCATCTTAACAGCATCAGAGAGATGCTGGGCCATTTGCCAGGTTCCAGACTCTGCCTGCATCATATGTTACCTTTTGGATCACCCTGTAAATCTTCAGGAAACCCAAGCCTTTCCAGTGTTCACCCTGACTCCAAGCCCCTCCATGGAGCCATCTCCTGCATGGTTCACACCTTTTCAAAAAACTTCTTTGGCCTTTGTATTTCTGTACCCTATCCCCTGAGTCTTATTAGTTTCATGTGTGTGCTTAAAGTAGGTGTATCTTTATTTTCCCTTCAGCTAATCACTTAACTCCTTGAAGACAGTGACTGAATAATACTTCTTTCCACATTTCCTACAGTGCCTCGTGTAAATGAAAACACAGTTAGGTGTTTTTACTTGTCAGACTGAAGAGCCCACTTTATTTGGGGAAAATTTGCCCCTAATTTCTGTGATACCCATTGGAAAGTTAGTTCTATGTGTTTAAGAATTTTGCATTAAAATGTAAGAGATAGGGACTTCTGGGTAACTCAGTCTGTTAAGTGTCTGACTCTTGATTTAGGCTCAGGCCGTGATACTCATGGTCATGAGACGGATGGCTCAGTCATTTAAGCGTCCGAATCTCAGTTTCAGCTCAGGTCACGATCTTGAGGTTGGTGGGACCAAGCCCTGCATTGGGCTTTGCACTGACAGCATGGAGCCTACTTGAAATTCTCTCTGTCCCCCACCCTCTGTCCCTCCCCTGCTCGTGCATGTGCTCTCTCTCTCTCTCTCTCTCTCTCGTTAAAGAAATAATTTTTTAAAAAAAGATACTCTTCCTCCCTTTTCCTCTGCTCCTCCCCCACATGCGCACACTTTCTCCCTCTCTTAAAAAAAAATGTAAGAGATAATTCCTTTTAAAATTTGACACATATCTTTTGAGATAGTTTCCATGCACATTATTGAAACACCTTTTTTTTTTTTAATTTTTTTAAGGTTTATTCATTTCTCAGAGACAGAGCGTGAGTGGGGGAGGGGCAGAGAGAGAGGGGGAGACACAGAATCAGAAACAGGCTCCAGGCTCCGAGCTGTCAGCACAGAGCCAGATGCAGAGCTTGAACTCATGGACTGCGAGATCATGACCTGAGCCAAAGTTGGACACTTAACCAACTGAGCCACCCAGGTGTCCCGAAACACCTTTTTTTTTTTTTTTTTAAGTAATAAGCAGAAGCAGGACAGGTTGATTATAAGAATCTGGAGTATTCTCTCAGCAAAGAGGACTTGTCTTAGATTTTCATTCTTGCAGGATTTGATCTCACTACTACAGTGTTAACTTATGGAGATGCTTTTGAAAGTTTGGGGCATTATTTTTAAGCTGATACAAACCATTACACAGAGTATGGGACATCTTTTAATGATGCTTTCAGTTCGGCCCCTGCTTCTTTTTGTGCTGCAAGAATCTGCCCTTAGGGTTTTATACTTTTTGGCCAAAAGAGCTACAGCTAAAGATGTACTTGTCCACTCCTTCCTCAGATCATTGCAGTGTTTCTGGACCTCTTTCGAAAGCTCCTTGTCTCTTTACTTTCCATGTTTTGAGATACTAAAGGCACTTGATGGGGGCATCTCTAAAGAGGCTCTCACTCCCAGGTTGGCCCACAGTTTGCCTGTGTTTTTCCCATGTGTCACTTAGCTTCCAGTGGGTGCCAGCAGCTGGAGTTAGATAATTTAATGGCTCGTTACAAATTTATAAATGCTGGCCACAGTTGGCCATCTGGAATAATGTATTGTGACTTTAAGGACATAGGGAATTTGGTGAATACAGTGGCCAAGCATGACAGGGAATGGAATGCTCTAATTATAGTTTATGGTTCCTAGAATACTTTATTTCACTATGACAGCCAAAGGCCATTCGTCTGTCCCTCAGACTAGGCTACAAGTGGACTAGAACACTGTTGTCGTTGTTGTTTTAACCGGTATATGATTTAAACCTTTTCTTCTGTGGTTAACAACAACAAAAACCATTCAGCAACTTTCTAAGTCCATGGGACTGGCAGTATGTCATTTAGCCAGCTCGGCCCTTGGTCAGTTTTTACCTCTTTTGAGATGGGTTTGACAGTTCCATGTGTTGACAGTCCTGAAACTGATTTTGGAGAAACGGGTTTACAGACCAAATCAGTTAGCCCTTTATATGTCTCTGTTGTGAGAACACAGAGTTTTATACCTGGAACTGGTTGCTCTGCAGAGGATTAGTGTGAGCTTCCAGCTTCTTCCCTGAGCCCCTATACATGCCATCCATGGAGTTGTCTCCCAGCATTTGAGGGAAGGCCAGTGTTAGTAGGGATGTTGTAAATAATGTAGAGGTATTCAAGACTGCCTTAAGAAATACAGGATGGAGAAGAGGCCAGGCTAGAGGATGCACTTGATACTAATTTGAAACCCAAAACCCACAGCACTGAATTAACAGGTGTGCTGGTGCAGCTTTCTTTGTGCATTTAATCAGGCATATTCTTCAGGTGTATTCGCATGAAGATCTTTTTTTTTTTTTTTTTTTTTAGACACCCTCACATTCAGGGAACCATTTTAATTGGCATGCTTAACACCATTATTGTCTGAACTGGATTTTGTCATGAAGGATGAAGTATCTATGTGGGTTTTTTTAACTTTTTTTTTAAGCTTATGTATTTTGAGAGAGAGTGAGACAGCACAAGTGGGGGAGGGGCAGAGGGAGGGAAGGAGGGAGGGAGGGAGAGAGCGAGAGAGAGAGAGAGAGAGAGAGAGAGAGAGAGAGAGAGAATCGCAAGCAGGCTCCGCACTGTCAGTACAGAGCCTGATGTGGGGCTGGAACTTACTAACCATGAGATCATGACCTGAGCTGAAATCAAGAATCAGACACTTAACCAACTGAGCCACCCAGGTACCCCCTCCCCCCAATGGCATTCTCTCTCTGTTTTTTAAACTAAACTGAAGACTTTACTCATCATGTTAATCTAATCTGTAATTGACTTAAGATTTTGACAGAAAAAAAATTGAGCACAATATCAGTAGGAAATATATTTTACATAGTATTCTAGTATACACAGAAATTTATGTATGTGGGTATGTTTATGTATTTACTCATTTAAATTTCACAATGTGATGCTGAACTTGAATTCATGAGATGCTATGATATTTTCTATTCTATCCCATATTTTTAAATTTTTTTTTTTCAACATTTATTTATTTTTGGGACAGAGAGAGACAGAGCATGAACGGGGGAGGGGCAGAGAGAGAGGGAGACACAGAATCGGAAGCAGGCTCCAGGCTCCGAGCCATCAGCCCAGAGCCTGACGTGGGGCTCGAACTCACGGACCGCGAGATCGTGACCTGGCTGAAGTCGGACGTCCAACCGACTGCGCCACCCAGGCGCCCCTATTTTTAAATGCTAGTATTGATCTACTAATTAGATTTTTTTTAATTTTAGAGAGAGCACACAGGCAGGGGAGAGGGGCAAAGGGGGAGAGAGACAGACAGAGAGAGAGAGAGAGAGAGAGAGAGAGAATCTTGAGAAGGCTCCATGCTCAGCACAGACCCTGATGGTGGGGCTTGATCCCACCACCTTGGGATCATGAACTGAGTCAAAATCAAGAGTCAGACGCTCAACTGACTGAGCCACCCAGGCAACCATACCAATTAGAATTTTTAACTAATGGTTAGGAAACCCTGTGGTAGCAGGTGCAATTAAAGGACATCAGAGTGGCCTCTTTATTTTTAAGCTTTGTGAATCATGATTGTGAAATGGGTAAGGTAGTATTTGATTTTTTTTGTTTTATTCATTTATTAGTGAATGACTAAGTGAAATTTTATTGAGTGCCTACCAGATACTGTGATTACTATTAGAAATATAGAGATAGGTAATTAAGTGAACATAGGTGTATGGTCAGCAGAGGTTTTCTCTTCTCACAGGACAGGCAGTGTCAGTAGATGGAAGCGAATTTTAGGCTAAGCACGTGATCTGTTGAATGGTGTGCTGGTGCCTGGCTCTCTCTCAGGAACTGTGTGCAGAATTGTAGAAGGAGCTCAAGGTAGGAGCAGGCAGGAGAGCCTTGAATGCCATGCCAAGAGGTTTAGCTTTTATCCATCCTTTTGGCCAGCAGCTTTCAACATTTAGCTCAGGATAATTTTATTTTCAAATAGAATTTAATTTGTTACCTCACTATGTAAAATGGCAAACTTGGAGCCAAGCTGAATGAAACAGGGTAGTCTTCTCTAGATTTCTACCCCAAGGGGTTCTAAAGCCCCTGGTGACTTTACCTGAGAGCCGCTGGTAGCACTGGACTTATGTCTCAGGAGGAACCCCCCTGGGGACACCATGGAGGGTGACTTGGGAGAATGGCTGGAGGGAGAAGAGCCATTTTAGGAGAATGTCATGTTTGGGGGAGAGATAAGGAGGAGGCCCTGAAACAGGGCAGTGGCAAAGGGCTTGAGAGAGCAGGGCCTTAAGCTGTTGTGGTTGCCTCCTGAGGACTTGCTCTATAGTGGGCTGTGGAGCATAGGAGGTGGGGTGGAGAATATCAGTTTAGTTTAGGTTATATGAAACCTCATGCCAAGTTTTTCTTTTGGGTGCCAGATATTTGGGATAGATGAGGGTTGTTTGCGTATGTTGGTCACATATCTGCAAAGCGGGCCACTGTTTGTCGTGGTGTTTTTTGTTTTTTTGTTCTTTATTCTCCATTACATGGCCTCCAATTTTCAGGATTATATCATGTTTTCCTTAGCTCATATTAGTCTATATTCTTTCTAGCTACACCTTAAAATGATCACAACCCCAAACATTTACTGAGAGAATGATTTCAGGGAAAGTACAGTAAAAATATTTTAAAACTTTTCTTGGAGTAGAGGTTGAGAAGTTATTACCCCTACCTCCCACCCTCAGAAATAGCCAAGATGGGAGGGGGAGAGAGAGAGAGATGGAGATAGGAGAGAGAGAGAGAGAGAGAGAGAGAGAGACCTGTGTTCCTTGGAGGAAGAGAGATGTGTTCAGTGCAAAAAATCCCAGTCGAACAGCCTGGCTCTGACTGGAAGAGAGCTGGTCCTTCCTGGGGTGTTTTTGGCTTGAGTGCACTGTTCCTCTTTGTTGAGACAGCTGTAGTTTGGTATCAGGGGATAATAACGAAGAAATATTACTAGATTTTCATTGGCATTATCTAGAACACTTAAAATTTGTGTATCACTTTCATCTTGGAGAACATTATGAAAATATTACTTTAGTATTAAGAGCAGTCTTTAGTGTAGGGGGGCATTACCCCCCATTTTACAGATTCCAATCTGAGCTTTTCTGAACTGGGCTGTTACTTGCCCCAGCCTGCCTGCTTTAGTGCTACTATAAATCAGAGGCTCCTATGGTCTGGGATGGTGATTGAAAGCCTCTGATGCCTATCTTTGGCTTGCCTTTTCTAACTCTACTGGAAATTGCTCTCCTTCGAATAAGTATTTGTAGGTCTCTGAATGGAGAGAAATCTTGCGGCTCTCTCTATGATGACTCCATATTAGAGAATCAAGACTGAGATCCCTTGAATAAACTTAGAAGATGAGAATTGCTGGAGGAACAGAAATTAGAGTGTAGTTTTTTTGGTTTTTTTTGTTTGTTTTAAGTAGTGAATACTCATTTGTGACATCAGTGCTGATTGAGCTTATTTTAAAACCTTTCCCAATAGGACACACATTACCTATATTTAACAGGAAAGCAGAAGTAAGAATCTGATATTGTACAGGGTTGTTTCTTTGTATTTGGACAAGCATAAGGGAAATGTGACCAGTTGAAAAAGGAAGGCCTAAATGACTTATATATTTAAAAAACAATCAAACATTTATGTGTTAAATAGTACACTAAAAAAATATAGCAGAATGATTTGTCTTATATGGTGTGGAAATATACAATTTCTCCTAGATATGACTATTGGTGGGTTGCACAACTTGAGAACAACAAGTTATTTTCATTTTCAGGGAGGATAAAATTAAGTAAGTGAGGCTATCCTAAGATCCTACCAAGTAACAGATGCTAGCTAGACACTTTATGTAACATGCCTACTTTTCTGTTGCTATTCTACTGTCTGCAGGTGGTAATTAAAATCTAAGGAAAACTTTTTTTTAGGTCACAAAGCTTTTTAAAAATTTATTTATGTTTTAAAAGCAAGCTCTGTGCCCAATGTGGGGCTTGGACTCACAACCCTAATAAGATCAGGAATTGTGTGCTCTACCAACTGAGCCAGCCAGGTGCCCCTGGGTCACAAAGCGTTTTTCTGGTATTTACAAAGTCGCTTCAGATAGGAGGCCATTGTCAGTACTTTTATCGCATCCAGGACATCTGGGGGCCACTGGGCCTGGCTAGTTGATACATGAGAGAAGTCATCCAGCCTCTCAGCCTCAGTTTCCTTACTTGCAAAATGAGGGGGTTGGCTGGTTAGATACTTAGGTCGCTTAGGCCTCTGAGATTGTGTGTGAGCTCCAGGGGAGTTAGCAGGCTAACATCCTTTCGTTACCAAGGTATGTTGTGGCCTCTTTTCCTGATGGTTTCTGTTTATACAGTGAGAAGCTAACTGTGTGGGAGTATAGGGTTGATAGCAACCTTTGTCCTTCTCCAGGAAATAATAAATGTTGTGTGACTCAGACTCCAGTCTGAGGCTCTTGTTAATTTTTTAACTTTCTGTGTTTGATGAGTCAGAAATGCAGGTTCTTATACAGTGTTAACAAATCTTTGATTATAATGACTGCAAATTACAGTCCCCTTTCCTGTGTAATGATTTTTGCCATTTGCCTTCCTCAATCTAATAGGCAAGATAGAAGGACATTTTGATCAGTAAGAACCTTGGTCTGTTGCTTCATGAGTCCTTATTACACTAAAATAATAATTCTTCCTCTTCTTTTTATTTTTTTTAATTAAAAAAAATTGTTTTAACGTTATTATTGAGAGACAGACACAGAGCATGAGCAGGGGAGGGGCTGAGAGATGGAAAGACACAGAATCTAAAGCCGGCTCCAGGCTCTGAGCTGTCAGCTCAGAGCCCGATGTGGGGCTCGAATTCACAAAGCATGAGATCGTGACCTGAGCCGAAGTTGGACGCTCAACCGACTGAGCCACCCAGGTGCCCCTTTTAACTTTTATTAAGTAACCTTTACCCACAGCATGGGGCTCAAACTCACAACCCCAAGATTAAGAGTCACGTGCTCCACCCACTGAGCCAGCCAGGCACCTCTACACTAAAATATTCTTGACAGAAAACTATGTGTGTGCCCACACTGACAGGATATGGGTATTCTTTAGCTAGGTGGGCACTTGTAAGTTTTGCAGGACAGTTGATGCTGGAGTAGCACAAAACCTTAGGAGTAAGGAAAACTTGTTTATTTAATATCTGCGAAGGTGATCCTGTGCACATGTGGGCCTGTGTGCACGCGCGCGCACACACACACACACCTACATCCAAAGTGTCAGTGTGCACATGCCTGCTCAACTAGGATGTGTCACTACTGACTATTCCTTAACTGCCAGTTGATTACTTTTGTGTTTGAGGCACTCAATCTCAGAGAACATCATTTTTAAACAATTTCATGGAGTTTGGACTTGTGGAGATTCTGAGGCCTGACCCTGGTGGTAACTGGTAAATGGAGGTTGCTCTACAGTGCTGTGCAGGATGTGAGTGAGGCAGTTTGGACCAATAACTTAAGCCTTTTTTTTTTTTTTTTTTTTTCCAGTTTTTACAAAACTGAAGAGTTGGCAAGATTCCCATAAAGTTTTCTTAAGGGTTGAAGAACGGGCTTGGAGGGATCAGAGTGTTGGTCAATAGTTTTTGAGAATGTTTGTTAGAGCTTGGGACTCACACATGCATACCGCATAGCTTTAGATTTGCTGTTTGTCCCCACACTCAGTACTGCATTCCCCCTGACTCGTTTTTTTTTTTTTTATTTTTCTTAATTGTAAAAAACATATAAAATTGACCATCTTAAGCATTTTTAAGTGTACAGTTTAGTAGTGTTGACTGTATTCACTATATTATGTAGCAGATCTCTAGAACTTCTTCATCTTGGAAAACTGAAACTCTGTACCCACCGAAAAACTACCCCCTCCACCCTCTCCTCAGCTCCTGGCAGCCTCTGTTTTACTTTCTGTTTCCATCAGTTTGATTACTCTAGATGCCACATGTAAGTGGAATCATACAGTACTTGTCTTTCTGTGATTGGCTTCTTTCATGATGTCTTCATAATGACTTAGCATGACATCCTTAAGGTTCATCTGTGTTGCGGCATGTCACATGATTGCTTTCTTTTTTAAGGCTGAATAATAGTCTGTTGTGTGTAAATGCCACATTTTCTTTACCCATTCATTCATCAGTGGACATTTGCATTGTTTCCACATCTTGGCTCTTGTGAATAATGCTGCACTGAACATGGGTGTGCGAATCATCTCTTTTTGAGATCCTGCTTTCAGGTTTTGGTTTTGTTTTGTTTTGGGATAGATACCCAGAAGTGGGATTGCTGCATCATATGTAATTCTATTTTGAATTTTTTGAGGAAACCTCCATACTGTTTTCCATAACACCTCTACCATTTTAAATTCCTGTCCACAGTGCACAAGTGTTCCAATTTCTCTGCATCCCTTACTGAAGTTTTTATTATGTTATAAAAATAAGGTGGAGTGGAGAAATGCACCATCGTGGTCACAATTTATGTGTTTTTTTTTCCTGGTAGGTGGTAATTAAGAAAGAGGGCAGTAGAAATGGTAATAAAAGATGAGTGGAGAGGTGGTTATAGATGAGCATGTCAGGTTTTAGAAAAGAGCTTAGTCTCTCTCTTAACCCACTTATTCCTTCCCTGTCATTAAAATTCTACTTTTGATCAATAGTCCATTTTTCAGATGTTTTTAAAAAACGCCCCCCGAGTAAACTCTTCTCTCAGAATATCATAAGAAAAATAAAGAAAAGTTCAGTGCAGAAAAATGAGAAAGGGTCTTTGGACAAGAGAGTTTATTGGGGCTGACAGTGTATTTGATTCTGTGTTAGTCTGTAAAGGTAAGATTGAAGCTGTCACTACCATCATCTGGGTCTTTATTCTGTCTGTGCTGGGACACACCGGGCATCAGAGAACATGGAAAATAAGGGTCATCTGCCACTTAGTACGAGCCTCTTGGCTTCACCATGGTGTTGGATGCTGGGTGGTGAAGTGGGAGAGTGGACGAAGGTGAGCCTTTTCTAATTTTGAGTCCTGGGCCTACTTCCCGGACAAAGAGGCATGAGAAATGCCTGCTACTTCCTCTGTCCACAGCTCTTGGTTTGCCCTAGAAATGAAAGGCAGCAGGATTTCAGAAGGTGTACTTTAACTCCCTTCATATCTCTGGGCATACCTTTCTGTGCCTCACTTTCCTTATCTATTAATGAGATGGTTGGCTTAGGTAGGTACATTTTGAAAAGGACCTTCTTGATACCTGTTAGGAGTTTGGCTCTCATGTTCTCCTCATGAAGGATTGACATGTAAACCAAGGGGTGTTCCATAAGGTGGAGAAGGCTCTCCAGTTCTCCATATAGTGCCACCTCCCTCGCAGAGCCCTTGCTCTGTTCAGGCTTCTGTTTGGTGTCCAGGCTTCTGAAATGACTGAATGGTACTTAACAGCTGCCTCTTAGGGGAAACTGGGCTTAGCGATATAGAGTGAAGGTGTTCTAAGACTTGAATCTGCCCTAAGACAGGTGGTAATGTATTTCCAAGAGCATTGCATCCAGAGGACCGTAGAGCTTTTCGATTTCACATCTTGTGGTTTTGGGGGAGAAAATTGGAGAAGCCAAGGGACCAGCTCAGGGTCACAAGGCCAGTCAGTGACAAAAGCTGAGTCTAGAGTCCATTTTTCACTTCTCTCGAGTCTGTAACGGGTGCACTTGCCATTATTTTAATTAGGTTGATAAGACTGGTACACAAGAAAAGCAATACTCTAAGGCAGTGCATGATAGGTGCCAGACAAGGGGGTGCTGACGGTACTGGTATAGGGTTTCTGAGAGGGGGAGCAATCATCTCAGCAGGGATAATCTGGGAAATCTTCCTGGAGGAGGGAAGTTTTGAACTTGGCTTGAAGAAGGATAGATAGACTGACTTCAGAGGAGAGGGGAGCACCCAGAACAGAGGCATGGAGATGGGAGAGCCCAAAACAGGGTGCAGTGTGAATCAAGTTTGGTTGGAGCAGAAAGACAAGTAGGAGAAAGGGACGAGGATTGGCATTTATTGAGCATCTGTCTTGTGTGAGGCACAGTGTCTGGTCCTTTACCCGTGTCATCTCAGTGTCCCAAGTGGAGAAATGACACCCTGACCATGCATTTGTTTCAGAGCATCACTGTCTTCCCACCCCCATCTGTCTTCTTTCGAGTAAAAGTTACACTTTTATCTAGTGGGAAAGTGCCTAGTTAAAAATGGGGAGAAGAAAAGTGGGACGAGTTGTTTGCTTCTTCTGTAAAGAGGGTCTCAGAAGTAGTTGATAGGTAATTCTGCAGTAAGCCTGGAGCCTGCCTCCTAGCTAATGGCAGCTGGCGGGCCTTGCACTCCTGAGTGACTGGGCTGACCATGAATTATTCAGGGCCTGTACCTAGCAAAGTTCTGTGGGAAGGAGGCTGTGTTATCTCATTGAGAGATTGGCAGAAGCTCGGGTGCTGAGGAGGAAGAAATGACTGCACCCTTAAAATATTTCACATTTTAACATGCCAGGGCCGCACACAGTGTTCCATAGACCTGCAACGAGGTAATCAGGACCTGTTTTTCAAAGAAGAAGAAATAGTATCTCCGACCCCTAATTAACAAATACAATAACCTACACTCCTGTGTGACTCTGGCACTTGTTGGCAGGGATTTGGCTAGGAGCCACATTAAAATCGCAGATAAGACAGTATAGCCACAGAGAGTGTTCATGTGGGAGAAACCCCACTCTGCTCTGTTTTTATCTCAGCCAAATAGATGCTATTGTTGATCCATTCAGAATGGTACTTGCAGTAACTATAACTGCTACTGTCACTGACTTCATTTGTTACATGCCCTGTGTGTGTGTGTCTATGTGTGTCTGTTGCCGTGTGTCTGTTGCCATCCGTCTGTCCTATTTCCTCAGCTAGGATGAAAGTGTCTGCAGAGGATGAAAGTGTCTGCAGAGAAGAAATCACATCTTAGAACTTTGTGGGTCCCTCCAGTGGCCTGTGTTCCTGGATGGGACTAAACATGTGTTAGATGGGTTGACTTTTACTTTCTGTGGACCAGGAGGTATGGGGCCTCTGCCTTGATGATGAGGTTTGCCTCCCTCCACTCCTTCCTCCTTCCCTCTTTGGGTGCCTGTTCAGCCTGCTCTTTTCACCTTTTCTCATTGCAGCCAGTCTATGGTAAGCTTCTGGAGAATGTAACATGGGTATGAAGATCTGAGGGCAGGGTCCATTGGCCTGTTTTCACAAAGAATAGATTTGTATCTCCTCTCTTCCAATTTTTTCCTTTGAGCTGTGCTACCAGGAAACAGCATTTTCTCACTGT
The DNA here is from genome assembly GCF_028749965.1 of Puma concolor. Taxonomy (NCBI): domain Eukaryota; kingdom Metazoa; phylum Chordata; class Mammalia; order Carnivora; family Felidae; genus Puma; species Puma concolor. The sequence goes on along the minus strand of NC_141669.1, from coordinate 67,905,019 downwards.
CCCAGCTGCTTCCTTGTAAAACTCTGGCCCAGTGGTTCTGAACACCTGTGTGTGTCAGCCTTTTCCTTCCATGTTGGAAGTGGGAAACAGAACCCAAAATTCTGGGCAAGAGCAGGCCTGGCCCCAGCTGCATTCCTCAGATGTTCTTTCCCTTTGAACCACTCTGCCTGTAGCAGAGGAGCCCAGTCTTGGCTCTGGCTGGTGTTATATTCACAGGCATAGCAACACCTGTTTGCCAAAGGTGGGGCCTCTGGACTGGGGCATTCTTTTGCCCATACAGGGAAGCTTTGCATGTGCAGATAACAGACATGATAAGAATGCAGGGATAAGGTTTGGCCGGGGTAGAAGATTCAATAAACTGCATTCCTTCCCCAGAACCTTGGGTGCTTGTTACTGAGTGTCACTTGCCATTTTTCTCCTTCTCAGCAGAGATGTCAGGTACTTTGTATTCTGCTGTGACCAGCCGAACAAGAAACAGGAAAAGGATATAAATGGGAATTAGATTTGCCCTGGTATTTCAAATGCAGCCGTGTAACTAGTTTTGCAGGAGGTGTGTGTGTGTGTGTGTGTGTGTGTGTGTGTGTGTGTGTGTGTGTGTGTGTGTGTGGAAAGAGAAAAAAAAAACATGCATATCTTCCATGGAACAGAGATAGCACTTGCTGTAGATGAAAAATACCTTTAGCCTTCCCTTTAATTTTTCTTCTAGGTATTCTGAGTCCTGAAGGATCAAATCTGATAGCCCCATCTCAAATAAACATTGGCCTTTCTAAAAACAGAGGCCCTTTGTAACTTGTTTCATAGTGAATATTGTAAAACACATTTGAATATGCCTTTCCCCATGCAAAATGGGGTGAAAGAGAAGGGAATGAGGTTTGTGAGCACCACCCCAGTTGAGGACTAGTCTTACCATCCTGAATTGTCCTTGTCCAGAAATCCAGAGGGGTGCCCACTGTGGTCCCTGGCCTTGAGGTCAGTGACTCCATAGGAAACCTGTAACACCCTCCAGCCAACAGCCCCCTTGGCGAACAGGTGGCCAAAGGTGGGGTAGAATTACTTTTTGAAATTTCCTCCACGAAGAATTTAAAGACTAGTGATCATAGCTGCTCAGATAGTGTGGCTGCCTTCCTGGCATTTCTCTTTTGCAGATATTTATCTCAGTTATAGGACAACTCTCTGAAGTTGGCCCCCTTATTGTGCTGACTTTTCAGGCTCAGGGAATCACACGCTTAGAAAGTAGCAGAGCCAGATTCCTAGATTCCAAGTCTCTTTTTAAGCACCTTTCCTCCTCTAAACCCTGACCCAAATGCCCCGTGGGTGGTGCTCTGGGAGTAAGCTGAGGCGTGGTGTAGGCCCTGATCTTCAGGAGCCATGTGGTCATGAGGAAGTGCTGCTGACTGCTTCCAGCAACCCAGGCTGTGGGCCTGTATGTGAGGTGCCACTGGGGAGAAAGGAGAAGCTTCTGGAAGCATGGCAGGCTGCTTGCTAGCAGTGGCACAGAAATGTTAGAGATATGTGTTGTTATAGTGGGACTTACTGAAAATTGTTCTTTTCGGGAGGGCAGGGGAAGAAGGTCTCAGGTAATTCTGTTTTCTGTTTTTGACTGGATTTCGTGGTGGTATGCTTGGTTAGTTGATGAGCTTTCTGGTACATGCTGCAGTTCCCTTTGAAAAAGGACTGGGCTTTTGAGAATACACATACTGAGGCAGACTTTGGGAGAAAGGACAGTGGTAACTCAGTCATTGGGGGGCGGAAGGCTCTCTTGGCATTGTACAGTAGAGAGGAGGCAGAGAAAGAATGCCCACAGTTAAGGATTCAAGACTAGGAGTGGGCAGGAGGCTGGTTGGAGAAGGGGGTGGGTGGGCCAGAGAGGTGAGACAGATCACGTAAGCTTCAGCTCCTGGGAACATAAATGCACTGGCATGATTTGGAGCCTGCTTCTCTATCTGGCCACACCAGTGGAGGAGGATTATTTTAGTAGTAGTATTTTGATTTCCTATAAAGAAACGTTCAGGAGAGATTGTCTGTGGTCGTCCATCTGTTATCCAGATGAAGGAAAGGCAGATCGGGAAACGGCAGAGAACTTGGCAAAACAGTTTATATGTGAAACCTTCTTGTATTCTGACCTCCCTGTTCCCACCACTTCTTTCCTAGCTCTTGGGTAGGTTTTTCAAGTCCTTGAATGTGTACAAATCCCATCACAGCTTGTTGGCCATCCTCTCCCAGGCACTGCAATCCTGCTAATGTTTAGATGTTCAGGAAATGAACACTCCGTAGTTTACCCTTTTGAGATTGTTGTGATACAGGGAAAGCGGTCATCTTTTTTTCTTTCTTTCTTTTTTAACCTCTCAGACTTCATAACCTCTCAGACCTCTTGCAACAGAGGCTTAATCTCCTCTCTTAGTGTTCCCATTCACATGCTTCATGCTAAGTCATACAGAATCTTAGTGTATAGGTCTACCAAGTATGAGAAAAGAAACAAAACCCATTCACAACAAGAGAACCCTCAAAGTAGCAACTTCCACATGAACTAGCAGGGAATGTGCCTATTCCTGGCCTGGGCAAAGCACAGTGTCTCTGAATCTTAGTTCCCTTGTCTGCAAAATGGACACAATACCTACTTCATAGGTTTAGTCACTTGAGAAAATGTATGTGAAAGCATTTTGTAAATTACAGAGTGCTGTAGTAATGTGATAACTGTTGTTATTATGGCCAATCATTTATATGGAGATAGATGATAATTACTACTACAACAATAGTCTCTAAGAGAGAGGAGATTATTTATCACCAATAAATGTAGAACTAGAAGGAATTTTTTATGACCATAGACTCCAACCTATTTGATCTCTAGGTGAGGTCCAGGGAAGGTTAGACACACATGCAATTATTTGGCTTTTCCGTGGCACTCAGGAGATGGGGTGAGCCTGAGTACTGTGGACCTGGGTCTTTGAGTACACCACAGCACTTCTAATTTGTGCTGTCCACAGATAACCATAGGGACTTGGTTATACTATTCTGGCACCACAAGGATGGCAGGTACATGTTGCTTAGGTTTCATTTGCTTTGACCCCATAGCTAACTGTGCCTGTCAGTTGTGGCCACCTTTCATTGCGCCCTGGAATCTTGGTGCAACTTGAAGGCAGGTACAGCTCTTATCAGAGTTGGCTGCATGTGTTGATATCCCTGGCCCGGCTGAGGGACACTAGTTTTTTGGATTAGAAAAGATTGAGGGGATAGCCCCAAATCACAGGGTCTGTTTCTGCAGAAAGCTTGGTTGACTGCTGAGCACTCTGAAAACTATCTTGCCTCCCTTCGTGTTCCCTTTCACATGCTGTGTGTTTCTGCGGTAAGTGTCTTCAGGATTCTTCTTAGAGCACCATATATTGTGGGTAAGACCCCTGGCCTCTTGCTTTATTAAGTTAGAATTGGGTAAACTCCTTTACATTTCTTCTTTTCTTCCTCAGAATGTCCTCATCCTTTCCCTTCTGCCTCAGAAGCTAAGGGTATCTCTCCTCTTGGCTACGGCTGACTGCCCAGCCATAACTTCAAGCCATTTTCCCACTGGCCTTTTCCTACCTGTGCCAACTCAGGGCTGAAACCTGTGCACAGAGGATGTGTTCAGCTGGACCCTGACCGAGAGCCCCTTCCCCTGGTTCTGTCGCTCCTGTTTACCACCTCTACCTTCTTGTTGTTCTTCCCTTTGCTCCTCATTCTCTAACTCCCTGTAACCTTGCTTCAGCTTTTAATACCCCAGTGACCTCCTCATTCCCAAACTGGATTAATCCACATCTCCTCTGACTTCTAGTTCCTTCTGTTTGCAGTGTGATGCCATCCTACCCCCTTTCCTCCTTGAGTATCTCTTTCTTCTCTTGGATTTTCATTCCATAGCTCTTTTGGTATCTCCACTGTTTTTTCTTCTTGCTTACAGCCCCTGGCTTTCCCCAGGGCTCTCTGCCCAGCCACTTTCCTCTTACATTCCTTCCCAGGTGTAAGCCTACTACAGTATCTCTCACTGTGCCCGGCCTCTTTCCTCAGCCTTGAGCTTTCCCTCGTTCCACATCCTTGACCACTTCCGGACATGTCACCTCTAGGTTTTGCAGGTAACTCAGTTTGAGCATAACCAGAAGGAAATGGTCAGCCCTCCCCTACACCTGGCCACCAGCTCTAAAAACCCCGGAGTCTTGTGCAACCCTAGCCTTTGAACCTCCCACATATGTATAGTTGGTTGCGAGAGTCCTATGGATTAACTCTTGCATCAGTCCATTCCTTTTTGTGTCTGTTGCCTCACACTGACTAGTCCTTTCACTTGGAGAACTCCAGTAACCACCTGAATGACCTTGCTGCTTTTAGTCTCTCTCCTTTCTACCCATTCTAACTGACCACTGCCAGAATAATCTTCCCGAGAGCCCAACCCAGACCCAGTCTTCCTCTGGCTGAAATGTCTCCAACTGTTCCCAGCTCAGGCTTAGTTCCCTCAGGGCTTCCCTCCTGTCTGACAGTCCCTTATGCTCCAGTCAGATGGTAACACTCGCTGGTGCTGTTCCTGGAACAGCCCAGTTGGTGTCTTTATTTATGTTGCTTCCCATCCCACCTTCCACACTAGGAGAGGAGGCTCCCCTCATCCCACCCATCGACAGTCTTACCTGTGTTTCAGGTTCTGATCACAATGCCAATCCCTCCTAGAGTTGTTTCTACCTGTCTTCCTAGGCAGCTGTGTCTCCCTTGTCCTCTGAACTCTTGTAGCTCCCCTTCTTTAGCCCCTGTCTGTTCTTCTGCTATCAGACTGTTTGTGTATCTGTCCCATCCTCTTGGCCAGAAACTCACCCATCTCCCAGTCATCTCTGAAACCTCCACTGGGCATTGTTCCTTGCACAAGGTTGGCGGTCCAGTAAATGCTGAATGGAATAAAGAACGAGTGACTCTGGCCTTCCTTTACCTCCACCCCACTGCTGAGTTGGAGGTGGCCAGATGAATCATCAGGGTTGTGTCCTCTTCTTCTCCTGCCCCATCATACCAGATAGATTCCCACTTCTCACCTCTTGCCCCTGCAGGGCTATTAAACCCTTCACCAGCCTCAAAACCTTCCTTACTTGGCATGTATTCACTCTGCCTGGCTTGTTTGGAGTCTGCTCTTTAGTACTGAGTGTGGCTACATTAGTCCCAGCCTCTATCCCCATCACCTAGTATGTAACCTGGCTGATTAGAAAGCTCATTTCACCTACTTCCCCATACCAGAGGGAGCTGAAAGGGAGTCTCGAAGAGTGGTGACTCATACTCTATTCACTAAGTGGCTTAAAGATTAAAAATAAAGCATTGTTAATTGGCAAGCACTTTGCAGTCTCCTTGTCTCTGCCCACAGCTGGACACTTAAGAGACTTAAAATTTCATATTTAATAGTGAAGTATATTTAATGTTAATATATAATGTATGAAATAGTGAAGAAGGGCCTGTTAAAATTGTAATTGAGAAAATTCTCCATTCAACTTTCTGTAGCTTTGATGTGATATGTGGGGAAAATATGCAAAAGGTGTATTTTGAAAAATACACTTCTATTTGAATGGTATCATCATTGTCAGGGTATTTTTACATCATTCCCTCATTGACCTTGTAAAGGTAGGCATTAATTATCCCTGTCTGACAGGGGAGGTTTAGAAAGAATCCAGGTTTCTTCTAAGGTCATAGGCGATTAAGAGGCTTGGCCAGGACTAGAAGCTCAGGTCTTGGAATCCTAGTCCAGTGCTTCTTCCAGTAACCCCACATTCCTGTCAGCATCCTGCATGATGAGAAATGCCTTCAAATCCTAGACCTGGCTTTAGAAAGCTAAAGGTTGACACTGGATGTATTAAAAACCTTGTCCTGTAGATACCAGCAATGGGGGTTGCTCATTTGAGCACTTAGCTGAACTTTAGGTTTGTTTTAACTCTAGCCCTGGACAGGATGCAGTTGCTTGAATTACCAGTGCCCTGGGGACTAAAGTAAACCTGGAGTGGAGGCCCACCTCTTTAGTGCAGATTGGAATCCCTTAGGAAGAAATTACCTTCTTCAGTGAGTATTGCTGCAGCATTCCATGTGGAAAAGCCAAATTTGTGATTTGTTTTCTGTCTGTACTTAGGGGAGAGGGGGTTGGGGTGGTGGGAAGAAAAAACTAGGGTCAGTTATTTACCCAAAATATATTTTGACCACTGTTACTGTCTCTGTCCAAATTTTTTCTTTTTTTTTTTTTGGTTGAGATCGGTGGGAGAAGTTAAGGAGGAGAGTTTTAGGATCTTGAAGAACCCAAAAGTTCAGGAGTCTCATTTGACAAATCAAAGTAGGATTTGAAGATAATTTCTGGTCTCTTAATCTCCCCATCGGTTGGTAAACTCCTCAGGTCAGGGATCCTTGAGGTACATACCTGTGTACCTTTCTCCCACAATGCCTTGCAAATCAGTGCTCCCGTAAATCCTGCAGCGACTTAGTATTACGGAGCCAGTGTTATACCAGAAAACCTCCCGCTAAACATCTTGTGATGGCCGCAGAAGTCTATTGAGGAGATTCTTCGGTGCGATGAACTCACACTTCCCCTAGCTGTGGCCCTGACTTTGTCTCACTTGTACGCAGTGGCCGGCCGGGCCGCCCCCGAGTGGTTGGCGCCCGCGCAGTAGGGACGCTGCGCGCACCTAGGTGCGCGGCCCTGGTGGCCGCGTTATCTCCACGGACGCTGAGGAGTGGATGAACCGCCCTGGCCGGCGACCTGCGGGGCTCCTCACCCTCCCGGGCTGCCTCCTTTTCATGTGATAGTAATCGGAGACTTTTCCGTTACACGAGGCTCTCAACAAAAGATTGTAATTCCAGCAGCTTTGTTTGGGAAGGTACCACTGCGACGGGCGCGTCCTGGGCCCGGCCCGAGGGTCCGCGGCTCCGGGGCTTTAGAGGCGGCGTGGGCCGTCCCGGGCCGCCTGTAGGTGGGGGGACGCCGGCCGGCCGGCGTCCCCCGCGCCCCTCCTCGTGGTACAGCCTGCGTTTCCTCTACAATGCTGTTATGCTAATCAGGTGACATCACCGCCCAGCGCACGGAGAGTGGCTCATGATTAAATTACAAACCGGCGGCCGCCGCGGGCAGCCGGGAGGAGGTGTGTGTACTGCTCCCGCGAGCTCCTGGGCTCAGCGATCGGGGCATGCTTAGGATTGGCCATATTTAAACAAATTTTTAAAGTAGGACTTGCACCTTCCTTCCCTTCCTCCCTCCGTCTTCCCGCCCCTCCTCGGTAATTTATTTCAAGCTTCTAGTCGAGAACCACAAAAGAAAGGAAAACAACAAGGAATTAGATGCGTGAGTGGTAACTCCTGGCCGGGCTAAGGTGGACTCTGCTGCAGCCAACTTCCTATCAGATCAGCCTGCTGGACTTTCAGACCGGAATGGGGCTTGCCTGAGGTCCAGCCCTTTTTACAGGGGCCGGGAGCCAAGCCGTGCGGAAGCTGCTGTGTGTTGGATGGGGGTAGGCGGGGGCCGGAGTGGGATTTCCACCGTGCAGCCCGCCGGGGCGTTACGCCGGGCATAATGGAATTGCAGAGGACGTCTAGCATCTCTGGGCCGCTGTCCCCAGCTTACACGGGGCAGGTGCCTTACAACTACAACCAGCTGGAAGGCAGATTCAAGCAGCTGCAAGGTAAGCCCCCGTCCCAAAGGCCGGACCTGCCCTGGGGCTGTGCCTACAGGGGTTCCGAGGTTTTATTTGTGCCATATGGTATGTAACCCTAAAGAAGACGGGCCGCCGTTTGGCCCAGCCCCAAAGCCTCTGGTTGGCTGTGAGCACCCCATTCACTCCTTAAAGGAGACACTTTCTCACTCTCTAGAAAAGCCTCCATTTGGAGTCCCATTCTCTCTCCCCCTCTCTCCCTTCCCCCCCCCCCCCACCCTCTCTCTCCCCCTCCTCCCCTCTGCCCTCAACCCAGTATCCTTTTGGCTTTCTAGGTTGTCAGGTATCTGCTGCTCACTGCACACACCTTTTCGGTCCTTTTAGCTATCTTTGCAGCTCAGAAGATCAATGCTAATAGACCTATTAGTATGCAAGCATTAGATTCTGGGTCGCCTCTGTCTCCCAGCGCCCCCAGCCTCTTACCTCTGGGAATCCTAAAGGTGTAAAGTGCACTGCTCGACACCCAGTCCCGTAGAACAATAGCAAAAGGGAGGAGGGAGTGGTCTTTTTGTTCTTAAGCCTTGGGTAAATTACAGTTTTGATTCCGAAGCTTAATTTTAACTCTTTTGATGTATTGTGTTGGGGAGAACCTTCCCATCAATTTAGTAGGCTATGTAATTTATAATGAAAGCCAGTTATTGTCATTCCAGTGCTATGGGTTGGATTAGTTGGATCAATTATAGGTTTCTTGGCGTCTGTATTAGTCTGAAATAATTGAATGAATCCAGTATTTTACCGCACATATTTTTACGGAGAGCAGGGACCTGTGTGCAGCAGTGTGTGGGATGATGGGCCTGCAGCCCGCTGCTGGGGTGGCCCCTCCAGCCCTTGGCTGTCCCTGCCCAACCAGCAGGCCTGGCTGGTGGTTTCTCAGAGCTTGTACATGAAAAAGGACTCATAACTGAAAACAGAACTCTTTCCGTTTGGAAGCCCCTGGAATCAGTAGTAGGCCAGGAATGGTTCTAATGCTGTGAAAAAGTGGCCTTTATACACTGTATGTTTCTTATTTTAACTCTTCTTAGTGCTACAAATGTGGTTCCTGTGAGGAGGAGGAAGGAAGGAAGCAGCTCAATCCTAAAATGTTTTCATTGGGAAGGGGAGGGAGGATCTATTTCATTCAAAGGTTTATTTGTCTTGTGAAATAGTTGACAGTAATGACACTTTTCTGGAAAACAAGAGGCAGAACGGGACGTGATTTTAAACATTTGCTAGTCTGTGCTGCATTCCTGGGGCAGTTAGCTAAGAGGAAGCTCCATTCCCCCCAGGGAGTGGTTATGTGTCTTTGCTTCATTCCCCTTGAGCTCTTCGAAGGTAGAATTTGCTTTTTGGGAAAATGTGGGTTGGGGAAACAGGGCGGTAGGGGACATTTGCAAATGGTAAAGAGAGGAATGGTGGTGTGTCTGTTATCTTCTGGGTCTGTGCTGGAAGCCCCATGGTTTTAGGTTTTAAGAATTCAGAATGTACCTCCTGTAAGCATGACTAAGTCTCCCTGCTTCCTTGTGTCACACCGCTAAGGAGAAAGCACCCAACGGGCAGATCCTTGATCAGAAAACCTATTACCAACATCCAATCAGCCCACTCCTGTAGTCTCAGGGAAAAAAAATGCAAAACCAAGGAGAAAATGTAAGAAGGTGTGGGGAGCAGTGTTCTCAAAGGCCCACCCATAACAAAAGGCCGTTATCTGAAAGGTTTGAGGATGGTTGTAAAACTGCTCACTGAGAAGGGTGGAGCTTACACACAGGAAATGTCTTAAACTGTCCTCCCTGGATACAGTAAAATTTAAATTAAAAAAAAAAAAACAAAATCACCAGGTGCTCATTACTGTTTCTCAAGGAAATCTCTTCAAAAGGTGTAGGCTTCACATTTTGTTTGCTGGCTTTTTTTTTTTTTTTAATGACTTTTGCTCCCTAATGTAGTACCAGATAACTTTCTTATTTCTGAATATTGTGGTTTAGGAGTTACACAAGTTGAGTGTTGGTATTTCTATAACAGAAAACTACCCATGTTGAGGAACTGAGAAAGGGTGAATTAACTTCCAAGTATGGTGGATCCCAGGAGAATTACAAACATCGCATCCTCCTTAGTAGGGGTGTGTGGAACTGATTGCATTGTGAGCAACTTTAAGAAAATTTTTGCTAAAACTTTTTCCCTTTCCTACCCCCAGTTTGTGTTTGTAGTTCTTACAATCATCACATCTTTTATAATATATAGATTATATCATCTGATTTAATTTTATGCATGCCTCCAAAGCTGCTCCTTGCCCCACCACCCCGTTTTTTATTCTTCTGAATATCATCCTTCCTAGCAGTTATAACCCAGTATTGGTAAACTGGTCTTTTGAAT